>NW_028270163.1:50922612-51236176 GCF_037043375.1 Chiloscyllium plagiosum | reverse complement strand
CCCCAGGACCTGATCAGGTGTACCCTAGAACTCTGTGGACAGCTAGGAAAATGATTGCTGGGCCTCTTACTGAAATATTTGTATCATCGATAGTCACAGGTGAGGTGCCGGAAGACTGGAGGTTGGCTAACGTGGTGCCACTGTTTAAGAAACGTAATAAGGAAAATCAAGGGAACTATAGACCAGTGAGGCTGACATCAATGTTGGGCAAGTTGTTGGAGGAAATCCTGATGGACTGGATTTACAAGTATTTAGAAAGGCAAGGACTGATTAGAGATAGTCAGCATGGCTTTGTGCGTGGGAAATCATGCTTCACTAACTTGATTGAGTTTTTTGAAGAAGTAATGAAAAGGATTGATGAGGACAAAATGGTGAACATGATCTACATAGACTTTAGTAAGGCATTCGACAAAGTTCCTCATGGGAGACTGGTTAGCAAGGTTAGATCATATGGAATACAGGGAGAACTAGCCATTTGGATACAGAACTGGCTTGAAAGTCGAAGACAGAGGGTGGTGGTGGAGGGTTGCTTTATATACTGTGACCAGCAATGTGCCACAAAGGTCGATGCTGGGTCCACTGGTTTTTATGATTTATTTGGACGTGAATATAGGAGGTATAGTTAGTAAGTTTGCAGATGACACCAAAATTGGATGTATAATGGACAGCAAAGAAGGTTACCTCAGATTACAATGGGATCTGGACCAGATGGGCCAATGGGTCAAGGAGTGGCAGATGGAATTTAATTTAAATAAATGGAGATGCTGCATTTTGGAAATGCAAATCAGAGCAGGATTTATAAACTTTATGATTAGGTCCTGGGGAATGATGCTGGACAAAGAGACCTTGGAGTGCAGGTTCATAGCTCCTTGAAAGTGGAGCCGCAGGTAGATAGGATAGTGAAGAAGGTGTTTGGTATACTTTCCTTTATTGACCAGAGCATTGAGTACAGGAGTTGGGAGGTCATGTTGCAGTTATACAGGATATTGGTTAGGCCACTTTTGGAATATTGTGTGCAATTCTGGTCTCCTTCCTATCAGAAGGATGTTGTGAATCTTGAAAAGATTCTGAAAAGATTTACAAGGATGTTGCCAGGGTTGGAGGATTTGAGATGTAGGGAGAGGCTGAATAGGCTGGGGCTGTTTTCCCTGGAGCGTCGGAGGCTGAGCGGTGATCTTATGGAGGTTTACAAAATAATGAGGGACATGGATAGGGTAAACAGACAAAGTCTTTTCCCTGGGATGGGTGAGTCCAGATCTAGAGAGCATAGGTTTAAGGTGAGAGGGAAAGATATAAAAGGGACCTAAGGGGCAATGTTTTAATGCAGAGGATAGTGTGTGTATGGAATGAGCTGCCAGAGGAAGTGGTGGAAGCTGGTTCAATTACAACATTTAAAAGGCATCTGGATGGGTATTTGAATAGGAAGGGTTTGGAGGGATATGAGCTGAATGCTGGCAAGTGGGACTGGACTAGGATATCTGGTCAGCATGAACGTATTGGACAGAAGGGTCAGTTTTCATGCTGTCCATCTCTATGACTCTAAAGTGCAAAGATTATAGAATCCCTACAGTGCAGATACATGCTATTTGGCAATTTAAGTTTGCACTGACCCTCTGACTCATCCTAACCCCATAACCTCACATTTCTCATGGCTAATCCACCTAACCTGTATTTCCCTGGACACAATTGGGTAAGTTAGCATGCCTCCATTCAACTAACTGTTGGCCTTGATGCTGGAGGTGTATTTGCTCAGACTCTTTCTGTATTTTAAGTAACATGCAAAGTCACAGTATATTATCACAAGAGGCTATAAAATAATTTTGTGTGTGTGGCATTGCCAGAGGAATATAGAAGTGGGCACTGCTTGGAGGGTATATCGAGAGAAATTATTTCCTCTGGTGGGAAAGTCCAAATAAGGAATTAAAACCAGGAAGATTGATAGAATTTTGTGAGGAAAGGGTATTATTTTAATTGCATAACGCTGTGATCTTTTGCTATAAATTCTGTGTTTTATGATCCTGCCCCACTTGTTACCTGGTGAAGGAGCAGTGCTCTGAAAACTAGTGCTTCCAAATAAACCTGTTGAAATATAACCTGGTGTTGTGTGATTCTTAACCTTTTCAGAGAAAATTAAATTGTGCCACAGACTATCTTTAATCTGAAGACTGAGGGTTGGTGTTTTTCTCCAGAGATTTAAGCACAAAGTCTAGCTTGGTACACCATGTGTATTTCAATGGTAGTCCTACACTATCAAAGGTGCCATCTTTCAGATAAGTTAAATTGATGCGCATCTGCCACCATTGTTAGGTAGAGTATCCCACTGGATAATTTTAAAGAACAGCAAGAGAGTTCTCCCCAGTGTCTCTCAATCAACATCAATGTCACAAAATATATGGTCATTATAACGTTGTTGTTTGTAGGAGCTTGCTGTGTGTAAATCAGCTGCTGTGTTCCCTGTTACAACAATAACTGCACTTCAAAAGACATTCATGTGTCATTCGTGGAGGGTAAAATATAAATGCATTGAACTAAAACCAAACCTTGTTAACAAGGGTTAGCAGCAATCAAGGTGGCAATTTAGTGATCCTTCAGGTAATAGTTCAGGGGTCAACCTTCGACTCCAGAGCTAAAACTAAACTGGCCTCATTTCTGAGGACACATCTTGGCTCCTTTGATGGCTCTTTATCAGTCAAAACGTTTTGAGAAAGTTCCAACATGTGCTTCTGTTTCATTTTCTTTATTAATTCCTTGTTTATTGGTTTATAAAAAACATAGGAGACGGAAAAGAAAACTGATAGTCAACAACGGGGTAATGAAGAGTTTGTTGGATTTCCAATTTTCTTTGGCAGGGGGTGCCCTCTGACAATGGATGTGTTGGATGACCTGGTGGCGAGAATGTGGTCAGAATGGGGCAGAAGATAGCAGCAGATCATGTGATGACACCTTCAGCAAATCTTTCAACTAAAGTTGGCAACAATATTCCCAGATGGGACGTGCTCTGTCCTTTTTGTGAGTTTGTGCCCCATTCTGTATTAGATGAATACTTATGGAAGCCATGGATAACAGTCCATAATATTGTGAAGAGTGTCGTCAAACTAAGAAGCAAAACTTGTCCATCTTGATCTTAAAATGTACTTTGCACTTGTTTCTGCTGTTCAAGGTATAAAGTAAGTAAAACAAGGAAGCAGGAAGACTGCAGTCCTTCAGCAGCCTTGGCTGTTAGAGATTTTCTTTTTCGGCTGGTCATTTTGGATGATATGTCCAGTAAACAGGCAAACAATGCATTAAAAAATCCAAAATTTTTTTATAATGTCAAGTTAACATTTTTAACAAATACAAGATAGTGCTGATAATCGGTGGGCCCCATGAGTCACTGATCAGATACAAAACAGGAACTACATTGTGATGCGGCACATCAGTTAAAATACAGGAAGTGTCTGAGCAAAAATGACTTCAGCACCAACGTGGATGGTTAATTGAATAGGGGCATATGTTGCACTTATTTTAGCAGGTTTTAAGCATGTTACATTCCATTAGACATAAAACAGCAACTGTAAAGTCTGTGGCTGTGTGTGTTCACTAGCCAAAATAGTCTTTTTCTCTCAGACTCATTCATCAGTGCCAAGGGGTGACCAATCCTTTGTGTTGTGCCCAGGGTACAATAATCCTGGGCAGTGACTGTCAGCAAGCTCCCTGGGAAGACTAGAATAGGGCTAACCTGCGGGCAGCAGTGTAGCTGTGTCCTGCCATTTGCTGCGCTTGTCTGGCACTAGTTACTGAGCAACAATCAGGAGCAGAAAAGCTTGGCTCAGTTCTCCCCTCCTTAATTCGCTCTGTTTCTACCAGGGCTGAGGCTGGTACCAAATAAACTCAGAATGGTCTGAGGGATTGAACCTGGTGTCTTCTCACTCTGTACTTTACAGGAAGGACACAATAGCTGGAGAAAGAGAGAATGCAGAAGAGATTTACAAGAATATTGCCCAGGGCTTGAAAATTGCAACAGTGAGAAAGTATGAGACAGAATCATAGAATCCCTACAGTGTGGAAACAGGTCCTTCGGCCCAACACAGAGTAACCCACCCAGACCCATTCCCCTGCCTATTACACTACATTCACCCCAGACTAATGCACCTAACCTACACATCGCTGAAAACTATGGGCAATTTAACATGGCCAATTCACCTAACCCACGTATCTTTGGACTGTGGGAGGGAACACACACAGACATGGGGATAACATGCAAACTCCACACAGTCACCCAAGTCTGGAATCAAACCCAAGTCCCAGGCACTGTGAGACAGCAGTGCTAATCACTGAGCCATCATGTACAGTCTGGGGTTGTTTTCCTTTGAACAGAGGAGGCACTCAGGTGACTTAAGTGAGGTGTACAAAATAATGTGGGGCTTGGACAGAGTGGGCAGGGAAATCTGTTCCCTGGAGTGGAGAGGTCACCTACTAAGTGGTCCAGATTTAACAATTGATAGAAGTACGAGGAATGGGGGAGATACTAAATGAATATTTTGCATCAGTATTTACTGTGGAAAAGAATATGAAAGATATAGAATGTAGGGAAATAGATGGTGACATCTTGCAAAATGTCTATATTACAGAGGAGGAAGTGCTGGATGTCTTGAAATGGTTAAAGGTGGATAAATCCCCAGGACCTGATCAGGTGTACCCGAGAACTCTGTGGGAAGCTAGAGAAATGATTGCTGGGCCTCTTGCTTAGATATTTGTATCATCGATAGTCACAGGTGAGGTGTCGGAAGACTGGAGGTTGGAAAAAGTGATGCCACTGTTTAAGAAGGGCGGTAAAGACAAGCCAGGGAACTATAGACCAGTGAGCCTGACCTCGGTGGTCGGCAAGTTGTTGGAGGGAATCCTGAGGGACAGGATGTACATGTAGTTGGAAACACAAGGACTGATTAGGGATAGTCAACATGGCTTTGTGCGTGAGAAATCATGTCTCACAAACTTGATTGAGTTTTTTGAAGAAGTAACAAAGAGGATTGATGAGGGCAGAGCAGTAGATGTGATCTATACGGACTTCAGTAAGATGTTCAATGAGGTTCCCCATGAGAGACTGATTAGCAAGGTTAGATCTCATGGAATACAGGGAGAACTAGCCATTTGGATACAGAACTGGCTCAAAGGTAGAAGACAGAGGGTGGTGGTGGAGGGTTGTTTTTCAGACTGGAGGCCTGTGACCAGTGGAGTGCCACAAGGATTGGTGCTGGGTCCTCTACTTTTTGTCATTTACATAAATGGTTTGGATGCGAGCATAAGAGGCACAGTTAGTAAGTTTGCGGATGACACCAAAATTGGAGGTGTAGTGGACAGCGAAGAGGGTTACCTCAGATTACAACAGGATCTGGACCAGATGGGCCAATGGGCTGAGAAGTGGCAGATGGAGTTTAATTCAGATAAATGCGAGGTGCTGCATTTTGGGAAAGCAAATCTTAGCAGGACTTATATACTTAATGGTAAGGTCCTAGGGAGTGTTGCTGAACAAACAGACCTTGGAGTGTAGTTTCATAGCTCCTTGAAAGTGGAGTCGCAAGTAGATAGGATAGTGAAGAAGGCATTTGGTATGCTTTCCTTTATTGGTCAGAGTATTGAGTACAGGAGTCGGAAGGTCATATTGCGGCTGTACAGGACATTGGTTAGACCACTGTTGGAGTATTGCATGCAATTCTGGTCTCCTTCCTATCGGAAAGATGTTGTGAAACTTGAAAGGGTTCAGAAAAGATTTACAAGGATGTTGCCAGGGTTGGAGGATTTGAGCTATAGAGAGAGGCTGAACAGGCTGGGGCTGTTTTCCCTGGAATGTCGGAGGCCAAGGGGTGACCTTATAGAGGTTTACAAAATTATGAGGGGCATGGATAGGATAAGTAGATAAAGTCTTTTCCCTGGGATCGGGGAGTCCAGAACTAGAGGGCATAGGTTTAGGGTGAGAGGGGAAAGATATAAAAGAGACCTAAGGAGCAACTTTTTCACACAGAGGGTGGTACGCGTATGGAATGAGCTGCCAGAGGAAGTGGTGGAGGCTGGTACAATTGCAACATTTAAGAGGCATTTGGATGGGTATATGAATAGGAAGGGTTTGGAGGGATATGGACCGGGTGCTTGCAGGTGGGTCTAGATTGGGATGGGATATCTGGTCGGCATGGACGGGTTGGACCGAAGGGCCTGTTTCTGTGCTGTACATCTCTATGACTCTATGACCCTATGACTCTAGAAGGTGGTGGCAGTCTGGCCTTTGTTGCCACATTTGGAAATTGGGGCAGAATCTCACAACTCATTTGAATGGAACTGGGAGCTGTACCTGAAGCAGTGTAACCTGCAAGGCTATGGACCGATTTCTGAAAAATATGATTAGAATGAACAGCAAGTTTATAAAGTTAGTGCAGGCACAATGGGCTGAGTTACCTCCTCCTGTGCCATAACCTCTCTGCAGTTTTTAGATGCTAAGAGGCTGTTTCCTGAGCTGATAATCACAAATCTGGGGGCCACAGTCTTAAGATGAGGGGGCAGCCACTTGGGACTGAGATAAGGAGACATTTCTTCAATCAGAATTGCAAATTTGAGAGAAAGCTACAGGTGCTCAGTCATTGAACACACTCAAGGCAGAGAAAGTAGATTTTTGGGTTCTTGTACATATTAAGGAAAATGAGACTAGAGAAAGAATGGGGAATTGAGAAGAAGGAGAAGGATGGCTTTTGATATTCTTACAGAATGCCAGAGCAGCCTCAAGGGCTGACACAGCTGATTTCTGCTCCTAATTCTTTGGTTCTTACATTTTTATTTTTATTTTAAATCTGTATTCCTGTAAAAGAGGATTAGAACAATGGTTGATTGATGCATTATTGCAAAGGATTTTAGATGTTGTTGAACTCAGTAGGATTTGCAAATTGTGAAACACTGGCGTGACTGTCAATTTTGAACATTACGTACACAATGGAAAAAGTGAAATCAGTGAGCGCCATGTGATTCCAGTCTTTGCCAATCACCGGAACAGTGTGACCTATCACAACTCTCCTTAATCTTAGTTCTGTTTTACTAAATTATATACAGTACAGAGATCGGAGAGTCAAACTAAATCAGCTGACAGTTGGGAGCTGATAATATTCAGAGTTCAGTGACCAAGAATTTCTCTGGTTCCTGGAATCATTATACTTTTGATGTATTCATCCTTCCCACACTCAGTGAGTCAGCTTCAAACCTGTTTTTTTGTCTAATTTGAATACTCTCCTTGCTGCACAATGATTCATTGTTCTGAAACCAGAGGCCAGAGTCTCCACAGAAAAGACATACAGTTGGTATTGGGAGAAAACCGTTTCTGAGTGGAAAAGACTGCATAACGTAAGAGCAATTAAATTGAGCGAATAGATAACATTTTCTTCATCGTGAGCCCGTGAGCTCTATGGCTGCGAATTCAAGTTCCATCTGGGATTTGGGAGTAGAATGTCAGTGTGGCAGTAATGATGATGGGATTCTTCATTAGAGTCATAGAGTCATAGAGATGTACAGGCCCTTCGGTCCAACCCGTCCATGCCGACCATATATTCCAATCCAATCTAGTCCCACCTGCCAGCGCCCGGCCCATATCCCTCCAAACCCTTCCTATTCATATATCCATCCAAATGCATCTTAAATGTTCCAATTGTACCAGCTTCCACCACTTCCTCTGGCAGCTCATTCCATACACATACCACCATCTGTGTGAAAAAGTTGCCCCTTAGGTCTCTTTTATATATTTCCCCTCTCACCCTCTATGCCCTCTAGTTCTGGACTCCCCGATCCCAGGGAAAAGACTTTGTCTAATTATCCTATCTATGCCCCTCATGATTTTATAAACCTCTATAAGGTCACCCCTCAGCCTTCGACATTCCATGGAAAACAGCCCTAGCCTATTCAACTTCTCCCTATAGCTCAAATCCTCCAACCCTGGCAACATCCTTGTAAATCTTTTCTGAACCCTTTCAAGTTTCACAACATCTTTCCGATAGGAAGGAGACCAGAATTGCACACAATATTCCAACAGTGGCCTCACCAATGTCTTGTACAGCCGCAACATTGTTAAACTGAGGTTCTGTTCAGGGACAGGAATCTGATCTTCTTCATTTTAATCCTTCCGTTAGGATCAAGGATATGTTGTCATTCGGGGTTTGTTGGCTTCTGAGATGGGACTGCGGTATGCGTATTCACAGACCCCTGAAGCTAACAGGCAACGTAGATAAGAAGGTTACTAAGTCCAATATGTGATCCGCTCACTCTGCCACATCTGGGGCATGTGATGCTTGAAGAATTGGGTAAACGGATTGATTGGAGATTTTGTGCTCTCTCTGACACCTCAATGTCACCTCTAGACATTCCCACAAAGTCTCTTGAAGCCTTCCCAAATGAACCTTCTCCATTTCAGTCAGTCATTTTTATTTATTCGTTCATGCGACGTGGGCAAAGCTTGCTAGGCCAGTGTTTGTTGCCCGTCCCTAACTGCACAGAGAGAGCTAAAAGTTAAGGATGGAAGATTTCTTTCCCTAAAGGGCATTAATGGACCAGCTGGATTTTATACCATTCGACAGTCATTAAGTGGTCACCAATAGGCCAACTTTTTACTCAATATTTTTATGGAATTCAAATTTAACCAAGTGTCATGGTGGGATTCAAACCCATTTCCTTTGTACATTAGCCTGGAATTCTGTCATTAGTGATATTATGACTGTGCCTCCCCGTAATGAGGAACAGCCATGAGTTGGTGAGGGAATGTTTGCCTTCTTCAGGGAGGACATTCCTAAGGCATTTCTTCTCCTCTGGTGAGGTTCCTGCAGTCACTGAATTCCCAGCAGAGTAATTACTTCAGGAATGTAGCATCGGGGAAAGGAGCAACATGGCCTACCCAGCAGATTTTCTGATTCAGTATGTAGATGTATCTACTGAATCTTGATCTACTCTTAGGAAATAAGGCAGGGCAAGTGACTGAGGTGTCAGTGGGGGAGCACTTTGGGGCCAGCGACCATAATTCTATTAGATTTAAAATAGTGATGGAAAAGGATACACCATATCTAAAAGTTGAAGTTCTAAATTGGAGAAAGGCCAATTTTGATGGTATGGCGTCACGGTGGCACAGTGTTAGCACTGCTGCCTCACAGCGCCAGAGACCCGAGTTCAATTCCCGCCTCAGGCGACTGACTGTGTGGAGTTTGCACGTTCTCCCCGTGTCTGCGTGGGTTTCCTCCGGGTGCTCCGGTTTCCTCCCACAGTCCAAAGATGTGCAGGTCAGGTGAATTGGCCACGCTAAATTGCCCGTAATGTTAGGTAAGGGGTAAATGTAGGGGTATGGGTGGGTTACGCTTCGGCGGGTCGGTGTGGACTTGTTGGGCCGAAGGGCCTGTTTCCACACTGTAAGTAATCTAATCTAATCTAATCTAAACTTTCAAAAGCTGATTGGAGGCAAATGTTCGCAGGTAAAGGGACGGCTGGAAAATGGGAAGCCTTCAGAAATGAAATAACAAGGGTCCAGAGAAAGTATATTTCTGTTAGGGTGAAAGGAAAGGCTGGTAGTTATAGGGAATGCTGGATGACTAAAGAAATTGAGGTTTTGGTTAAGAAAAAGAAGGAATCATATATCAGGTATAAACAGCATAGATCGAGTGAATCCTTTGAAGATTATAAGGAAGTAGGAGTATACTTATTTTGCATCAGTGTTTACTGTGGAAAAGGACATGGAAGATATAGAATGTAGGGAAATAGATGGTGACATCTTGAAAAATGTCCACATTACAGAGGAGGAAGTACTGGATGTCTTGAAATGCATAAAAGTGGATAAAATCCTAGGACCTGATCAGGTGTAACATAGAACTCTGTGGGAAGCTAGGGAAGTGATTGCTGGGCCTCTTGCTGAGATATTTGTATCATCGATAGTCACAGGTGAGGTGCCGGAAGACTGGAGGTTGGCGAACCTGGTGCCACTGTTTAAGAAGAGTGGTAAGGACAAGCCAGGGATCTATAGACCAGTGAGCCTTACATCAGTGCTAGGCATGTTGTTGGAGGGAATCCTGAGAGACAGGATGTCCATGTATTTGCAAAGGCAAGGACATATTTGGGACAGTCAACATGGCTTTGTGCATGGGAAATCATGTCTCACAAACTTGATTGAGTTTTTTGAAGTAATAACAAAGAAGATTGATGAGGGCAGAGCGGTAGATGTGATCTATATGGACTTCAGTAAGGCGTTCGACAAGGTTCCCCATGGGAGACTGGTTAGCAAGGTTAGATCTCTTGGAATACAGGGAGAACTAGCCATTTGGATACAGAACTGACTCAAAGGTAGAAGACAGAGGGTGGTGATGGAGGGTTGTTTTTCAGACTGGAGGCCTGTGACCTGTGGAGTGCCACAAGGATCAGTGCTGAGTCCACCACGTTTCATCATTTATGTAAATGATTTGGATGTGAGCATAAGAGGTATAGTTAGTAAGTTTGCAGATGACACCAAAATTGGAGGTGTAGTGTAGAGTGAAGAAGGTTACCCCAGATTACAATGGGATCTTGATCAGATGGGCCAAAGGGCTGAGAAGTGGCAGATGGAGTTTAATTTAGATAAATGCGAGTTGCTGCATTTTGGGAAAGCAAATCTTATCAGGACTTAAACACTAAATGGTAAGGTCCTAGGGAGTGTTGCTGAACAAAGAGACCTTGGAGTGCAGGTTCATAGCCCCTTGAAAGTGGAGTCGCAGGTAGATAGGATAGTGAAGAAGGCGTTTGGTATGCTTTCCTTTATTGGTCAGAGTATTGAGTACAGGAGTTGGGAGGTCATGTTGCAGCTGTACAGGACATTGGTTAGGCCACTGTTGGAATATTGCGTGCAATTCTGGTCTCCTTCCTATTAGAAAGGTGTTGTAAAACCTGGAAGGGTTCAGAAAAGATTTTACAAGGACGTTTCTCAGGGTTGGAGGATTTGTGCTATGCGGAGAGGCTGAATAGGCTGTGGCTGTTTTCCTGGAGCGTCGGAGAATGAGGGGTGACCTTATAGAGGTTTATAAAATCATGAAGGGCATTGATAGGATAAATAGACAAAGTCTTTTCCCTGGGGTCGGGGAGTCCAAGTTTAGGGTGAGAAGGGAAAGATATAAAAGGGACCTAAGGGGCAACATTTTCACACAGAGGGTGGTATGTATATGGAATGAGCTGCCAGAGGAAGTGGTGGAGGCTAGTACGGTTGCAACATTTAAAAGGCAACTGGATGAGAAAATCCAGTATTCTATCTTCTGTTTATGTGGAAACCAAGCAGGCAGACCCCAGTACTCTAGAGGGTCAATGAGACCAGTCACTGCTGGCAACCCCATCCTTGTTCATCTCGATTATCCAGACTCAAGCTATTACCGCAGTCTGAATTCAGACCCACCCCCATCATTTATTTGTACATCCTTACTGGAAACTGTTGACCAAACCACAATCAGCTTGTCTGATGAAGTGTAACCTATGGTTTTAGTGCTGCCTGCAGAATGGTTAGGTCAGGATTTACACCATTGCTGGCTCAGGACCTAGCAGACTGAAGTCAGTGGGAGTCAAAGGAAAATCCACTGTGCAGAAGGACAGACATATTCACCAACGGCTAGTCATCATCACTTCAGGATATTACTGTAAGAGTTCCTCAGTAGCAACGATCATCAATATTAAAGGTACTTTCTCTGATCTTAGCTGACATGGTTAGAACATTAGAAGCCCCTCTATACTAATTGCAGGTATGAAGTGTAGTCAAAGTGGAATCTGCAGGCGTAGTTCTTCCCATCCTCACTGGGTAATTTCCCCAAGGAGCCTACAGCATGTGCAGACAGAGAGACCTACTCACCCCAGCCCAGCCCCTCTTTCTGTCTTCTTTCTTCCTCAAAGAATGTTTATGAGTCTGGCAGATAGGAGATCACTTTCCCAACACTTTCCCTTCACTCAGCTCTGATGAAGAGTCATCGAGACTCAAAACGTTAGATTGCTGTCTCTCCACAGATGCTACCTGACCCACTGTGATTTCCATCATTTTTTTGGATTCAGTGCCAATGAATTGTCAAGTTTTGAATTACCGACATCTACACCCACCATTTGCACCTATTTCTTTAAACATTAGATATCAAAAGTGTGTATGGGATCAGTACACTACAAGTCAGGGGGAAAATCCATGCACTGCCCCCAAAGTGGCCTACACAACCACCAATATCACTGGCTTAAGTCTTATGAAATCAGAAGTGGAGAAATGTGTAAAATAGTTCTCAATTTGGACTGTGAAGCATTTACCAATGAAGGTGGGATCCTTCATAGCTTAGCAATACCCAACAGTAGTTACTGCTCCTCAAGTTAATTCATTCAATGCAGGGCACCATCAATTGCTATTTGAAGACGAAAGTTCCAACCTTTTACTGTCATTTGTGTGTGCAAATGTTTCCTCATTTACCTGCTGGAATGTCTGGCTTTAATTCTCAACAAAATATCTCTATTACCTCAAGAGAATAAACCCCAAAATTAAAATTATATTTGGAGTTCAAATTCCAACTTTAAGCTCATATAATGTGTACATACTGTAACAAGACCCCCGGAAGTTACATGATAGAGATTTAACATATGATGTAAATTTCAGTCCCTACATGCCTATCAAACTGTTTGGTGATGTTTGTGAGCTAATCGTAACAAGATAACAAGGTCAATGCCATCCAAAAATAACAACAGTTACAATCCGTATTCTCAGCATCAAAATATAAGCTCCACCAAGTCACCACAGATATAGAGGCAAGACATAACTCTAAGTGTGAGCATGTGTGAATTCTGAGGAAGGTCAGATAAAAGATTGCATAGATCCAACTAGTTGAAGAGGTTCTTGTTTCTTCTTTGTAAGAGCTTTAAACAAAGCTGTCTTGCAGAGATAAAACACATCATTTAACCCTTTCATCAGCTGGTTTGAAGCTGCTCTGTTATTTGGATTGACTTCCGCACCTTTATGTGACATTAACAACAACAGTTGGCATTTCTATAGCAGGTTTATTGTAACAAACATTGCAGGCAAGGTTATCAGACAGAATTTGACATGAGCCGCATAAAGGAATAATAGGGCAGGTGACTAAGAGGTGGGTTTTGAGGAGCATCTGTAAAGAATTTAAGTGAAGTAGAGATATAGAGAGGCGGAGGGGCTTCGAGAGGGCATTCCAGAGGATAGGACCTTGTTAGGTGAAGCCATAGCCGAAGGTAGCACAACTGAAGCAGACACCATTAACCTGGGGGTCGGCAAGAGGCCAGAGTTAGAGGAGCACAGGATATCAGAGGGTTGTAGGGTTGGAGGCAATTAAAAAGATAAAGAGGAAAGGCCACATGAGTGATTGAAGATAAGGATGAGAATTTTAAAATTAAGGTATTGTTTATACAGTAAATTAGTCCATGATCTGGTTAATTTGTTACAAAAATATCTTGTATCCCTTCTTAGTAATTTTGTGAAATGAGTCATAGAGTCATAGAGATGTCGACCAGATATCCCAACCCAATCTAATCCCACTTGCCAGCACCCGCTCCATATCCCTCCAAACCCTTCCTATTCATATACCCATCTAGATGCCTTTTAAATGTTGCAATTGTACCGGCCTCCACCACTTCCTCTGGCAGCTCATTCCATACACGTACCATCCTCTGTGTGAAAAAGTTGCCCCTTAGGTCTCTTTTATATCTTTCCCCTCTCACCCTAAACCTATGCCCTCTAGTTCTGACTCCCCGACCCCAGGGAAAAGACTTTGTCTATTTATCCTATCCATGCCTCTCATAATTTTATAAACCTCTACAAGGTCACCCCTCAGCTTCCGACACTCCAGGGAAAACAGCCCTAGCCTATTCAACCTCTCCCTATAGCTCAAATCCTTAAACATGGCAACATCCTTGTAAATCTTTTCTGAACCCTTTCATGTTTCACAACATCTTTCCGATAGGAAGGAGACCAGAATTGCACGCAATATTCCAACAGTGGCCTAACCAATGTCCTGTACAGCCGCAACATGACCTCCCAACTCCTGTACTCAATACTCTGACCAATAAAGCTGAAAATGTGTTGCTGGAAAAGCGCAGCAGGTCAGGCAGCATCCAGGGAACAGGAGAATCGACGTTTCGGGCATAAGCCCTTCTTCATTCCTGAAGAAGGGCTTATGCCCGAAACGTCAAGTCTCCTGTTCCCTGGATGCTGCCTGACCTGCTGCGCTTTTCCAGCAACACATTTTCAGCTCTGATCTCCAGCATCTGCAGACCTCACTTTCTCCTCTGACCAATAAAGGAAAGCATACCAAACGCCTTCTTCACTATCCTATCTACCTGTGCCTCCACTTTCGAGGAGCTATGAACCTGCACTCCAAGGTCTCTTTGCTCAGCAACGCTCCTTAGGACCTTACCATTAAGTGTATAAGTCCTGCTAAGATTTGCTTTCCCAAAATGCAGCAACTCGCATTTATCTGAATTAAACTCCATCTGCCACTTCTCAGCCCATTGGCCCGTCTGGTCCAGTTCCTGTTGCAATCTGAGGTAACCCTCTTCGCTGTCCACTACACCTCCAATTTTGGTGTCATCCGCAAACTTACTAACTGTTCCTCTTCTGCTCGTATCCAAATCATTTATGTAAATGACAAAAAGTAGAGGAACCAGCACCGATCCTTGTGGCACTTCACTGTAGTGTGACATGAACCCAAGGTCCCGGTTGAGGCCCTCCCTATGGGTACCAAACTTAGCATTCAGCCTCTGCTCAGCCACTTTTTGCTGCTGCCTGTCCCGAAGTCCGCCTTGGAGGATGGTCACCCAAAGGTCCGAGGTTGAATGTTCTGGACCAATGAAGTGTTCCCCAGCTGGATGGGAACACTCCTGTCTGGTGATTGTTGTGCGGTGCCCATTCATCCGTTGCCGTAGCCTTTGCTTGGTTTTCCCAATGTGCCATGCCTCATGGCATCCTTGCCTGCAGCATGTGAGATAGACAACATTGGCTGAGTCGCATGAATACCTGCCACGTACCCACGTGTAATGGCGGTATCTATGCCCACACTCTGACAGGTCTTGCAGTGCCTACCATGACAGGGTTGTATGGAGTTGCCCTGAAGGCCGGTCACTTTGCTACAAACAATGATCTGTTTGAGGTTTGGCGGTTGTTTAAAAGCAAGAAGTGGAGGTGTGGGGAAGGTCTTGGCGAGGTGCTCATCCACATTGATAATGTGTTGCAGGCTGTGAAGAACATGGCATAGTTTTTCGGCTCCTGGGAAGTACTGGATAACGAAGGGTACCCTGTCGGTTGCAGCACGTGTCTATCTCCTGAGGAGGTAATTATGGTTCCTTGCTGTGGCACAACAAACTGGCGGTCGATGAGTTGAGCATCGTACCCCAGCACCCCAGCACTCTACCGCAAACCCACAGACAACCTCACAATGCTACACATCTCCAGCTTCCACCCAAAACATATTAAAACAGCCATCCCCTATGGACAAACCCTACGCACACACCGGATCTGCTCAGATGAGGAAGAACATGACGGTCACCTGGAAATACTCAGGAATGCCCTCATAAGAATGGGGTACAATGCTCAACTCATCAACCGCCAGTTCCAATGAGCCACCGCAAGGAACCTTGGTTGTCCAGTACTTCCCAGGAGTCAAAGATCTACGCCATGTTCTTCATCCACTTGCAACACATTATCAATGAGGATGAGCGCCTCGCCAAGACCTTCCCCACACCTCCACTGCTCGCCTTTAAACAGATCATTGTTAGTAGCAAACTGACCGGCCTTCAGGGCAACTCCATACAACCCTGTCACGGTAGGCACTGCAAGACGTGTCAAAGTGTGTACATAGATACCACCATTACACATGGGGACACCTCCCACCATGTACATGGCAGGTATTCATGCGACTCAGCCAATGTTGTCTATCTCACATGCTGCAGGCAAGGATGCCATGAGGCATGGTACATTGGTGAAACCAAGCAAAGGCTACGGCAATGGATGAATGGGCACCACACAACAATCAACAGACAGGAATGTTCCCTCTCAGTTGGGGAACACTTCAGTAGTCCAGGACATTCGTGATAAGACCTTCGGGTGACCATCCTCCAAGGCGGACTTTGGGACAGGCAGCAGCGAAAAGTGGCTGAGCGGAGGCTGAAAGCTAAGTTCGGTACCCATAGGGAGGGCCTCAACCGGGACTTTGGGTTCATGTCATACTACCGGTGAACCACCATTGCACTAAACACACACAGACACACCCACACACAGACACGCACAAAGATACTCACACATACTCCTACAGACACACACACTCCCGCACTCACACATGCACCCTCTCACAGATTTAGACACTTTACACTCACATACACATATACACTCTCTCTCACAGACACTCACAACCCCCCACCTCAGACACACACACACACACTCCTATAGACACACACACTCCCACACTCACACATACACCCTCTCACAGACTTAGACACTTTACACTCACATACACATATACACTCTCTCTCACAGACACTCACAATCCCCCACCTCAGACACACACACACACACACTCCTATAGACACACACACTACCACACTCACACATACACCCTCTCACAGACTTAGACCACTTTACACTCACACACACACACATATACACACTCTCTCCCAGACACTCATAAACTCCCACCCCAGACACACAAACACAAAAAAACCCACATGCACACATACACATTTACGTTTGTGGGGCGAATTTGTACTTGCAGAGTTACATTATACTTTGCTCAAAAACTGCATGAATCCATGTAAGACTCTGTTAATTCACTTTTTAGATTAGAATCAGTCGAAACATTATGGCACAGACAGGGAACACAGGGGGCTAACACCTTCAACATCTCCACATCTTATCTGCGCTGACACCAATTGTTACAGTTAACCTGAGAATGTAACTTTTAAAAAAAGGTTTTGTGATTTACATATGAAAGAAGTGAAACCAACATGGTCATTCTAACAGATAAGAGATTTAACAAACGATCCAAGTATTTTTCAATGTATAATCTCAGTTACCTCACACTGTAAACTTTTGCTATAAATTCTGTATTTTACAATTGTGTCCCCCACAACCACCTGATGAAGGAGCGGCGCTCCGAAAGCTAGTGCTTCCAAATAAACCGGTTGGACTATAACCTGTTGTTGTGTGATTTGTAATTTTGTTTCTTCTAAGGCTTTTTTTCCTAAAATTTGAGTTTTCGTTTTAGTTGTGATGCAGTTAAATCAGTCTCACTACACCATTTAAAACAGTGATCTGATAAAAAGATGGATTCACTAGGTTTGGCAGCACCTGTGGAGAGATGAACTCAATTGTCATTTTGGTTCAATTACATTTTATCAGAATTCAACTGTTGATTCAGAATCAAATTGGACTTACAATTAGGTTGCACTCAAAATTTTTGTAATATGGACATTGAAACTAAAGCTGATGTATTCTATGATACTTGATGTTTTCTGCAGTATTCTGAGAGTGGTATAGGTTTTAAAATGTTGAGCAACAATGTTCGAATTTAAATGACATCAATTTGGAAAATAAAGCAGACTTAATCTTGGAATGTGGAAATAATCTGATCAGAGATAAACAGAAATGTTGGAAGTAAACAGGAAACCGGTTGGTGGCTTAAGTGGGTCATCTGGTGCTTTATTAAGCCTTACAACAACAAGAAATTGGGCTAGGATTGCAACTTTAACTTGGAGAACATGAAGGATATTCCTTAGGAGTATTACCTGAAAAAATGTAACATTGAAGAAGATGTCAAGAGAAATGACCAAAAGTTTAACCAAAGGTCCAGCCACAGATCACAAAGCCTTGTTATTATTTTGCGGATCGGCACTGGACCATACTTTGTTAAGTAGTGGAAAGTTAGCCAGGGTTTCCAATTCCAGATCACAAGCCCAGTGACCATCTGCGGAAAATTGTGGATCTCAGATAAGCTCAGAATTGGGTTAGGGTGTAAAGAGGAGAAAGTGAGGACTGCGGATGCTGGAGATCAGAGTCGAGAGTGTGGTGCTGGAAAAGCACAGCCAGTCAGGCAGCATCTGAGGAGCAGGAGAATCGATGATTCGGGCATAAGCCCTTCATCAGGAATCAGATTCAATAATTCAACTCAATACCCATCAATAATTTGCCAAATAAAATTGAGGAAGAAAGGTAGACTTAGATTGAGGAGGCAATGTGTGGAGGAAGAGGGTACTGAGGAAGGTGGGGGAAGGACAGACTGAGAACAACAATGAACCTGAGAGCCTGTTGGACAAGCTGGCCTTTTCAGTTCTTACAATGTCCTGTTTTTATCACATTTTGTTTATGTCTGACTGAACACAGGATGGGAAGTGCAGCATAGACAAGGGCTGAGTTAGTACTGAGGTGAGTCATTTCGTCTGGTCTTGTAATAACCAGTCGGCTCTTTGTGCCAACTGAATTTCAAGAGACAGGAATGACGAATAAATTTGTATCAAAGCCAGAAAAGGAAATCCGAGTTCAAAGTTGCTGCCTGACCTGCTGTGCTTTTCCAGCACCACTCTGGTCTAAACTCTGGTTTCCAGCATCTGCAGTCCTCACTTTTGCCTACTTGAGTTGGATGGTCATAATGGTATTGAATGGCAGAGCAGGCTTGAAAGGCTGAATGACCCACTCCTGTTCTTTACTCATTGGATGAGGACTTCACTGGCTAGGGCAGCATTTACTCCCCATCACTAATTGCCCAGAGGACAGTTATGAGTCAACCACATTGCTGTGGGTCTGGAGTCACATGTAGGCTAGAGCACTTAAGAATGGCAGCTTCCTCCCCTAAAGGGCATTAGTAAACCAGATGAGTTTTTCCAACAATTAGCAATGGTTTCTCACTTCCAGTTTTTTATTGAATTCAAATTCCACCATCTGCCTTGGCAGGATTCGAACCCATGCCCCAAAAACATTAATCAATAGATGTGAGGCTGGAAGAGCACAACAGGTCTGACAGCATCCAAGGAGCAGGAAAGTTGGCATTCTGGGTTGAAATCCTTCGCCAGGAGCTGGGTCACTGGATTAACATAACGTGGAGGTGCCCGTGTTGGAGTGGGATGGACAAAGTTAAAACTCACATAACGCCAGGTTATAGGCCAACAGATTTATTTGGCAGTACTAGCTTTCGGAGCGTGGCTCCTTCATAGAGAGAGAAATTAGAAATTCTTTCTCTGAAGGAGCCGTGCTCCGAAAGCTAGTGGCCTAGTGGTATTATTGCTGAACTGTTAATCCAGTTAAAATCACACAACACCTGGTTAGAGCCCAGTAGGTTTATTTGGGAGCACTAGCTATCAGCTGAAGGAGAGAGAGATGGCTAGTGCTCCCAAATAAACTTATTGGGCTCTAACCAGGTGTTGTGTGATTTTTAACTGGATTAGCAGTTCAGCAATAATACCACTAATCCATCAACTCCCTGTTGGCTGTGTGTCTAGGTATACAGTGTTAAAAATCACACAACACCAGGTTATAGTCCAACAGGTTTAATTGGAAGCACACTAGCTTTCGGAGCGACGCTCCTTCATCAGGTGATTGTGGAGGGCTCGATCATAACACAGAATTTATAGCAAAAATTTGCAGTGTGATGTAAATCAAATTGTACATTGAAGAATTGATTGTCTGTTAAGCCTTTCATCTGTTAGAATATCTGCTCAGCCACTTTCCTCTGCTGCCTGTCCCAAAGTCCACCTTGGAGGATGGTCACCCGATCACCTCCACAATCACCTGATGAAGGAGCGTCGCTCCGAAAGCTAGTGTGCTTCCAATTAAACCTGTTGGACTATAACCGGGTGTTGTGTGATTTTTAACTTTGTACACCCCAGTCCAACACTGGCATCTCCGAATCATAGGTATACAGTAGTTGGGGGTTCAGAGAGATGCCACCCAGGTCTCCCCCTTCACTGAGCTGCAGTACCCGCGACATGCCGCTAGGGGCTCAAGCCGGCGCTGGCCGGAAGTGACGCACAGGGCCCACCCCGCTCGGTGTTGGGCGGAGAGATTCAGTCAGAGAGAGAGAGAGAGCCCGCTGTTTGCCCGCCCGTCAGTCAACCGGGGAGAGGGAGAGAGAGAGAGAGGGCCACGGCCGCTTGTGCTGGTCAGTGTCACTGAGCACGGTGAGAGAGAACCGGAGAGGGGAATGGGGAGGCGGCGGGGCGCGGCACGGACCGCGCTCTGATCCCGCGGGAGAGGGAGACCGCCCCTCGTGGGGAGCGCTCCCGATCCGTAACGGCTGCTGCCCGTGGGCGCGGACCCGCGCTTTTTAACCCCCCGGGGCGCGGCCCCGCTCGTATCTACCCGCGTTAGGGCATTTCCGCCCCCGCTTTACACCGGGAGCGCGCAAGGGATCTCTCACCCCCCCCCCCATGGGTCCTCGCAACGGGAACGCGCAGGAAATTCCTCTCCTTCCTTGCACCGGGATCGCCCGCCCACATTTGCAGCGGGAACGCGTGGGATATTTGCCCCCCCCGCACCGGGAACGCGCTGGATATTTGCCCCCCCCCCCCCGCACCGGGAACGCGCTGGATATTTGCCCCCCCGCACCGGGAACGCGCTGAGAATTTCTGCCCCCCCCCCCCGCACCGGGAACGCGCTGAGGATTTCTGCCCCCCCCCCCGGGAACGCGCTGAGGATTTCTGCCCCCCCCCCAGGGAACGCGCTGAGGATTTCTGCCCCCCCCCGGGAACGCGCTGAGGATTTCTGCCCCCCCCCGGGAACGCGCTGAGGATTTCTGCCCCCCCCCCCCCCCCGGGAACGCGCTGAGGATTTCGCCCCCTTCCTTGCAGCGGAGCGCGTTCCCACTCGCCGCCCCTGATCTTAATCTAACTCTCTTCAATTAAAATAGCAAGTATTGTGGAGGTTAGGAGCAGGAATGCTGCCTTTTCTAATGGGAGTGAATATGGAATGGGGAAGGGACGGGCTGGGAATGTGAGTTGTGCGGTGCAGAGGGTTTTTTTTATTTCTGATCTCTGAAGCAGGAATATGGCGGGTCACTTCCTGGTTTGTAAATTTTTGAATAAAACTACAATGTGTGATTAATCAGGACGGCTAATAATCAGAAACTGTACTATTCCACTGGGTACTGCAGTTTGGTGAAGCGCTAGATTAATTAGCAGCTCCTCAGCACCCACCAGGCAGTTTAGAAAAATTGCATTTCATTTTTTTTCCCTCTCTTTTATCTTGGGCAGAGAGAAACCTCCTGTGTTTCAGACACAATTTCCTGCCCCCTTCTCCTACCCTGTTTTAACGTTTAGGGCGGTGTCCTCGCACCCGTTCCTCGCCTTTGCAGCTTGCACAGAAATCAGGAAACATTGCTTACTTACGCTTTTGAGATCGGAAATTTGCTACCCCTTTCTAATTCCATGTTCCATCTTTATCAATCAGTCAGAGCTCGCACGTTAGCTTTGCATAAGCTTCATCGGTTGATCAATACGAGAGGGCATTAAAAAAAAATGTCTTTGTTGTACATCATACCGAGCAAAGGTTTAAATGCTGTGCGTGACGCTGTGTGTGTCAAGCTGTTAGTACTTTCTCCTATTTTAGCCAGAGGGAAAGGAGGCTGCAGCATGCTCGGTTAGCCGGCCATATTGTTCATGCATATTCTTCGCCAAAATGATTCGCAAATAAAACTGGATTTTAATTTAAGACTGGGGTAACTGACATCAAGATTTTTATAATCAAAGAGAAGGCTTTGTTATAGGTAAGCGAAAGGCCGGTGTTTGTGCACATGGCTCCCTGCAAACAGAAAACTTCCTCCTATCCCACTTCTCTGCCATTTCCTTGTTAATTGTGTAATTTTTTTTGTTCAGAAGTGTACAATTCTGTTTTTCTTCCTAGCAATCTGCAGAAAACACCAGATTGCTAGTCAGACAATCCTAACACAATGTGGTGAGTCTCTTCTTTCAGACCATAATTCATTTTCTTCTCACAATCTCATTATTTTGGTGGCATTGAGAAAGTTCCAAGTTGACTCCCCCTCTGGTGTGTGTTGTCAGAGAGAGGGCATACAGGCCACCCTTTCTGCTCAGCTGACTTTGTCAAAGCAATATTAAATCAATGCCTGCTGTCCTTCGTTTTTCCAACATCATCAGCTTCAAATGTTTTCCAGTTTTTGCCTTCAGAGATGCTGTGAACTTGGCATCAGTTGTTTCCTTTGGAGAAGCGTGTCATGCTCTGCCATTCCTAAAGTTTGCCGCCTCATGTTTTCCTGGAATGATCTTTATTGATCCTTTGTCAGAATCCTCAACCTGAAAAAACATCCTGAGCAGATCTTGTCTGATGCCTGCCTTGCTGCAATAGCAGCACTCAAAGTGACAGGGAGGAGGAAGAGAGTGACAGGAAGTATGTCATGTTTGTGGCAAACTTGTAATTTATTGCATAAGTTTGCTTTGAGTTTGCAATTTGATATTTCAGCCTTGAGAAACACTGGAATTCACATTGATAAACTTGGAGCTAATGTTTTAATGTCTGTATTTTAACTAATAAATTTAAATTTAATAAATTTAAATGACAAATTTTATGTCACTCATCAAGAAATTGGTTGGCTGTAACAAGGAAATGGTATCAGTGACTTAACCTGGTGGTGTTAGAAATGTGGTGGTTCATAAAAGCATTTGGTGAACTCAACTTGTGGTTGGGGAGTCCGTGCAGTGTTACAATGAATGGTTCTGAAACAGATGTAGCAAACCTGGTCTTTGCTAAATTAAGAACCATTTAAAGAATATTTGTATAAGAGTACTGATACTCCTTATAGTTAATGTTTCCTTTGCTGATTGGAATGTACAAACTTTACTTTGCCATACCTTTGAAAAACTTATTCAATAAGACCTTTAACCTGGAAGAAATACCAACTCTCTCTCTCTCTCTCTCTCTCTTTCCCCCCCGCCCCACAAAAAACGTCATGCACCTTTTTAACTATTCTACTAGAATGATTTGTCATAATGGACTAACCTTTTGCGAAACACGAGGGAAGTAGATTTTTCTGATGAATAGATAATTGACTTCATTTAGCAATTCAGTTGCTGCTATGTATTTTACTTATTTTCTACAGTATTGCTGACAGTTTCCTTCCATTTAACAGGACTGGGAAATGAGCTGTTTGCAGCAGTTATTTGCTGGTTTTATTGTGCTCCCAGTGGAGAAATAATCAGTATCTGCACTATCTCCTCTCAGTTTGCATTGTTGAGATTGAAGTATTTGGATATTAGCTATTTAAGATATGTTTTGGAAAGCTGAGGATTAATCTAACCATAGTGTGTAATATTTATCCCTCAGATATATTTTTCATCTAAATATTTGGGCCAAATGTTATTCATACTAAAACTTGGTCATGTACTAGACTTAATCTTCATTTCTATATATAATATATTCATGTGATTCAGAAGTGATGTTGGACATTTAGTCCTTGGTTGCTGTGCTATTTCATAAGACATTGAACGGAGGCCACAGTTTCATTTTCTTACCTACTACCAATACCCTTTGATTGCTGTAGTCAAGAATCTATTTACTGCTGTCCTAAAAGTATTACACTTCACTCTACTTTCGGAGAGAGTATTCCTGCTGCTCATTGTTCAGTGATTCCTTTCAGCAAGCTGTGAGGATGATGGTGGAAGTGACTGTCTTGTCCTTGAGGGAGGAGTGTTCTCCAGGTTATGGCCAAGTTTCATCGATTTCCAATTGTGGGAAGTGGTCCAAATGGGGATAGGAGTGAATGAGAGTGCTCATACTGACTTTGACACTTCAGGGCCGAGCAGCCCAGCCGGATTTGATCCAGCGGTTCTGCCGACTGTCTTGCCTTCGAGGGAGGAGTGTTCTCTGGGTTCTGGACTAGATTGGGTTGGGATATCTGGTCGGCAAGGATGAGTTGGACCGATGGGTCTGTTTCCGTGCTGTACATATCTATGACTATCAATAATTTATCAACACCCACTAGGCTAATGCCTAAAACCTACAGTGGGCTTATGGTAACCTATGGAGAAAGTGAGGACTGGAGATCAGAGCTGAAAAATGTGTTGCTGGAAAAGCGCAACAGGTCAGGCAGCATCCAAGGAGCAGGAGAATCGATGTTTCGGGCATAAGCCCTTCTTCAGGAATGAGGAAGGTGTGCCAAGCAGGCTAAGATAAAAGGTAGGGAGGAGGGACTTCGGGGAGGGGTGTTGGGAATGCGATAGGTGGAAGGAGGTTAAGGTGAGGGTGATAGGCTGGAGAGGGGTTGGGGGTGGAGAGGTCGGGAAGAAGCTTGCAGGTCAAGAAGGCGGTGCTGAGTCAGAGGATTGGGACTGAGATAAGGTGGGGGGGATGGGAAATGAGGAAGCTGGAGAAATCTGCATTCATCCCTTGTGGTTGGAGGGTTCCTAGGCGGAAGATGAGGCCCTCTTCCTCCAGGCGTCGTGTTGCCATGGCCTGGCGATGGAGGAGGCCAAGGACCTGCATGTACAATGACGGAGTGGGAGGCGGAGTTAAAGTGCTCATTGAGAGTACCCTGTGCTGCTGCATCACTGTCTCGTTCGGGAATTGCACCGTCTTGGATCATAAGACCCGGGCAGTGAGGATGAGCTTAGCCTGGGGGAGGAGGCTGGTCATGGATGGGGGTGGTTCGGGCATGGAGGATTGGTTGGTTGGTGCGGGTGTCCCAGAGGTGTTCTCTGAAACGTTCCGCAAGTAGGCGGCCTGTCTCCCTAATGTAGAGGAGGCCACATCGGGTGCAGCGGATGCAGTAAATGATGTTTGTGGAGGTGCAGGTGAATTTGTGACAGATATGGAAGGATCCCTTGGGGCCTTGAAGGGAGAAGAATTTGAGTGGGGGGTGTGTTAGCCTTAGCTTTTCAGGTGCAGCGTGTGGTGTAAATGTCTTTAATGGAAGGAAGAGAGACTCTGATCTTCTCAGCTGTCCTCACTGTCCGGGTCTTATGATCCAAGACAGTGCAATTCCCGAACCAGACAGTGATGCAGTAGCACAGGGTACTCTCAATGAACCCTGTGTAGAATTTGATGAGGATGGGGGTTGGGAGGTGCGCTTTCCTCAGCCTGCACAGAAAGTAGAGATGCTGCTGGGCTTTCTTGGCTATAGAGCTGGTGCTGAGGGTTCAGGTTAGATTCTTCAGATGTACGCCAAGAAATTTGGTGCTCTTCACGATCTCCATGGTGGAGCCATCAATCTCCAGCGGAGAGTGGTCACTCTGTGCCCTCCTGAAGTCAACAACCATCTCTTTCGTTGTGTCCACGTTCAGAAACCGGTTGGTGGCTCTGCACCAGTCCGTTAACCACTGTATCTCCTCTCTGTATGTTGATGAGACCTACTACAGTCGTATCGTCAGCAAATTCGATGATGTGATTTGACCTGTGCATCGCTGCACAGTCACGTGTCAGCAGGGTGAACAGCAGTGGATTGAGCACACAGCCCTGGGGGGCCCCATGCTCAGTGTGATGGCATTGGAGATGCTGTTCCCAATCCGGACTGACTGAGGTGTCCCAGTCAGGAAGTCCAGGATCTAGTTACAAAGGGAGGCATTTAGGCCCAGCAGACTTATCTTTCCAATCAGGTGCTGAGGAATGGTAGTGTTAAATGCATCTGTTGAGCGGTTGGGTCGATGCGTGAACTGCAAGGTATCCAGTGAGGAGGGGCAACAGGATCTACCTTCACAAAATCCACAAACAGGACTACCTGGACAGATCTGTTGTTTCTGCCTGTTCCTGCCCCATGGAACTGATTTCTTCCGACATTGACTCAATTTTTTTTCTTCCTTTGTCCAGTCCCTTCCCACTGACATCCACGCTTTTACTGATGCTTTACGTTGGTTTCAAAATTTCCAGTTCACAGCAGGAGCTGCTGCCTCTTCACCATGGATGTGCAATCCCTTTATACATCCATCTGTCCCCATCAGGATGGTCTCAGCACTCTCCCCTTTTTCCTGGAAAGAAGGCCCGAACCACCCCCATCCATGACCAACCTCCTCCCCCAGGCTGAGCTCATCCTCACTTGGAACAAAGACTCCTTTAACTCTCTCTCTGTCTTCAGGTCAAAGGTGTGGCCATGGGGACTTGATAGGCCCAGTTTTTCCTGTCTCTTTGTGGGGTATATGAGATATTCCAATCTTACTTGGGACCCCTACCCACAACTCTTTCTGCTTTCCATTTGTGTTCTGAACTGAAAAATTTGTCAACTTTACTTCCAGTCCCTGCCCTTGCCTTCACTTGGTCCATCTCTGACTCCTCCCTTCCCTTCCTCGACATCTCTGGGGATAGGCTGATTAAGGATATCCATTATAAACTCACTGACTCCCACAGAAATGTGGACTACGGACTCTGACATCCTGCTTCCTGCAAGAACTCCACCTCATTCTCCCTGTTTCTTTGTCTCCATAGCATCTGTTTTGATGATGCCATTTTCCACTGGGGAACCTGAAATGTCCACCTTTTTGTCTGCTGATGATTCTCCACTACTATAAGTGAGAGAGCCATTGGCCATGTTTGAGCCATCTCCTGCCTTCGCTTCTCTTTCCTCCTACAGCAATGGTAGGATCACTCTGGTCCTCACCATCCCTTCAGCCTCTGCATCCAAAAGATTGTAAGTCACCATTTCTGTTACCTCCAACAGGTTTCCACAACCAGACACACATTCCCTTCCTCTCTCCTGTCAACCATTCCACAGGGATAGTTCCCTCTGGGACATACTGGTCCACTTTTGCCTTACTGTAAACACCTGCCCACACCCAGAGGACTTCCTACGCAATCACTGGAGGTGTAACACTTGCCTGTTTAGCTCCTCCCTCTTCACTCCCCGAGGCCACTATATACCTTCCAGGTGAAGCAGCAATTTACCTGTACTTCATTCAATCTAGTCCACTTCCCAGTATTTGTTCACCTGTATTGGGAAGGTGAAACACAGACTGAGTGACCGCATTGCAAAACGCTTTTTCTGTCAGTAAAAACGATATAGAACTTCCAGTGGCCTACAACTTCAAAACATCACCACACCAAACATTTCTGTCTCAGGTCTGCTGAGGTGTTCCAGCGAACTACAATGCAAGCTTGAAGAACAGCATCTCATTTCCTGCTCGGGGACCCTGCAGCCTCTAGCAAGTTCAGTAACTTTAGCGCTGGATTCCATTCTCTTTTTTGCCCATTTCCATACCCAGTTCGGTTATGGCATGGGTTGCTTTTTAGCACAGCCAACCCATTTTTACCCACTGTCACCCTATTATCACATTACACGGTTTGCTTTCAGCATAGACTACTTTCCCTGCTACTCTGTTTTCCATCACCAGTTTCTGTTCTGTCCTGGCATGCCATCCCTATTCCTTTCATATCTCTATCAATCCTTCTCTGCCTGTCGGTTCTTGTATTAATTCCACATTTTCATGATTTGTCATCTTTCCTAGTATTATTAATGTAAGTACTAATGCAGCAAAATGATCATTAATTGAAGAAGGATCTTGATATACAAATCCCTGCCTCTTCAGAAGAAAGGCTTGAAGTCTTACAAGTAAACATATCTAGCATTGCTCACCAAATTACACTCTAATTTTGAAGAACTAATTTGGTTGCTTCATTAATATCTGCTGTATAATAGTATACAGATTGCAATTGGGCTGTCATAATCTGTATCACAACCATGACAAGTTGTGAACTGATTTGGACCATATAGGTTCCAAAAACACAATACCGAAAATGGGATGATGCAGGATGCCATATAGATATTTTTAATCAACCAGTTCAGAAATGTTATGAGACATTCTTTGAGCAGATGGGGCTTGAACCTAGCCTATTGCCTGCAGTATGCTGTGTATTGATAATTTCAGTTCCATGGCAGTCACCTTGCAGTCCATTTTATTGTATCAATGATTCATTAACTTGAAATTGTGCTGTGAAAATAGTGCATAATAAGATAGTTTGTAATAATTTACTGTCATTAGCAACGATTTCTGGGCTTCAGACATTGTAATGAAAACACCTGAAACAAATAATAATTTCTGCCATTCATTTAATTTCTCAATGCTGTCATACATTGTGTCCACAATCTTATATGAACGTGTATTCATAATGGGTTTCTGAAAATTCTGTCCAAGATTGCTAGAAGAGGCAATAAATATATAGTCTGTTACCAAATCTTTCCAGTATTGTGATGAATGTGACCAATTATTTCTCTATACAACTGTTCTGTACATAAAATTGTTGTAAAATTACAACAATTACTGACCTTTGTGCAGCTCAGTAATTTTGCTTTGCAATATTGTTGCAACATGTTACCATAAGGTGGTAATATTTTGACAGGTATGCTACAGAAATTGTTTTCATATTACAGACAATAACAATAATGCAGTTCCAGTCTAAGGTTAGCACTTTTCAATCAATTACAGTGCATTATGGCAATGTGTTTGATCAGCAACTAAGTACTGTAAGGCAGATGTAATAAAATTCATGTTTAAGTTATGTAACTAAAATGATGTACATGTTTAAGTCCACAAGGAGTTGAAGAAATGTTTATTGTAGCTTTTCTAATTGGAGATAGTTACTGTCAGATACGGAAATTGAAATGCTTGAATAACAGATCAGTATTAAGCTCACAATGTTTGGTCTGATCTTCCAGTGGTAGGAATGAAACATGCTTGGACTGCTGTTTGGATACAGAGGGAAGCATCTTGTTCACATTTCATAAGTTATTGTTAATATAGCGAACTGCCTTCATGGTGGGAAGAATTTTGCATTGTTTGCTAGCATCCACCTGTTGCATCTCACAGCCGTCAGCTTTTAGACACTGTTCTGTTCTTTGTAGTTCAACTTTCTCTAATGTGGCAATCCCATTATTTATGTTCTTTTTGATAGTTGGGGAGCAATATCCTCTTGTTGTAAATGAAAAATCTTGCCACAGAATATCAATAATCCTAGGTGTTCCTTGAGCATTAAACATAACTAACCTTGAGCCTGTGAATAAACATTATGCCAATTCTTATAACTTTGTAACCATATGATTTCTCAATGTCAATTGGAGTAATGCGAATATATCTATGGCTGAGAGTAAATGATTGAGCAGTATGCTCAAGTCAAATGGTTTTAAAACAACTTACTGAAAATCTTTTATACTAATTTTTGTGATGTGCTGAGTTGTATTTAATATTAGAATCCCAAGTGTGTTTTAAACATCTGCATTGCATTTTCATTTAGATGTATGGAATGAGTTAAATACAGAAACATCTTGTTGCTTGTATTTGTCAAAGCCAGCCAGAATTATTTTTATGACATTGCAGGGGAATTCTACTAATCAGTTTTATATCAGAATTGCTGATCATAATTCCTTGTAATTCAGACATCTAATAGTAACTGTAAACAATATTCAAATGCTCCTGCTGGAACTCTGAACAGAAACTTTTACAGAAGAACCACCACTTACTGCACAGCTCCTCAGAGAGGGGGTTGAGACACCCAAAGTGGTGTCCTAAACAAAGCTTTGGGGTGGTTTGCTTCAGACAGCAGTGGCTGCCCTAGTGCTCTGACTGAATGAACACCTGCAAAGCAATAAAAATGGTAAGCCTTGCGGTGCTTTAAAAATAAAACATTGAATTCCCTCCCATCTCAAGTGACACCCCACTTGCATCAATGGGACAAGCGTTTGCAAGTAATTGAAATACGTGGGGGAAACAATTTTCAGGGTGTAAGTCTGGTGACGATTCACTTTATTTTTGAAGTAAAGGCTATTTTTAGGTATTTGGGTTACAGAGTTGCACCTCAGGGTTTGCAATGCAAATTGTTAGGGATTTGCATGCATATGTTTTTAGATTCCCTACAGTGTGGGAACAGGTCCTTCGGCCCTCCAAAGAGTAATTCATCCTGACCCATTTCCCTCTGATTAATGCATCTAACACTATGGGCAATTTAGCATGGCCGATTCACCTAACCTGTACATCTTTGGACTTTGGGAGGAAACCGGTGCACCCGAAGGAAACCTACGCAGACACAGGGAGAATGTGCAAACTCCACACAGACAGTTGCCCGAGGCTGGAATCGAACCTGGGTCCCTGGTGCTGAGAGGCGGCAGTGCGAACCACTGAGCCAATTTTGTGGCATTTCAGTAAATGTTTTGAATTATATTAAAAATTATACAATAATACAAGAAAACATCAAACCAATTGAAAATGTAAATAATTGTGCAAAAATGACTGGTCAGAACACAGTGACTCAAAGGGTAATCGGAAAGAGAAAATTAGTATTGGAGGAAGCTAACTTTACTTTAACACTTTTTAAAGTTAGTGAAGTAAATGTTGATCCTCTAAAGGGTGAGAATTGGGAGTTACCAGATGATAAAGAAATGGCAGATGTAATGACTAAATATTTTGCTTCAGAATTCACTACAGACAATACAAAAAAGTCCCAATAATTTCTATGAATCATGAGGTTGAAGGAAGAAAGGGGTTTAGTGAAATTATCAGCACCAGGGAAGTGGGACTGAGTAAACTGATGGAGCTACAGGTTCATAAGACTCTGGGTCCTGTTTGACTTCCTGGTGTCAATAATTGGGCAGAAATTGGTACTAATGTTCCAAAGATTCTGGAAGGGTTTCATCAGACTGAAAAGTAGCAAATATCCTTCTATTCAAGAAGGGAGGAAAGCAGATAACTTTCCATCAGTTAGTTTGACCTGTTGCTCACTAGCAACTAGTGAAGAAGTGTTTTCAACTAACCCATTGGATTATAACCTGGTGTTGAAATTTTTGACCTTGCCACAGGAAAGGATTGTAATTGGTCATTAAGGAGGTTATAAATGGGCGCTTGGAGGCAGTGGCCAAGGTTCCAGAAATTGTTTGAAGTAGGAGTTCCTGGTGTAGGCGTTAACATACCGATATGGAAAGAAAATGGGCTCTCTGGCACAAAGGTGTTCATGGAAATGATCTTCCTCAGATTGGCAAGATGTGACAAGCAGGGGTTTGTGTTGGGCTGTCAGTTTTACAATTTATGTCAATGACTTAGAGTGACAGTAGCTACATTTGCAAATGACACAAAGATAGGTAGGAAAATATTTTAAGAGGATATAAAGAGACTACGGAGGGGATATAGGTAGATTAAGTGCATGGGCAAGGAATCTGGCAGATGGTAGGATAATATCGGAAAATGTGAGGTTGTTCGCTTTGGTGCAGAATTTTAAAAACCGTATTTAAATGCAGAACAGGAACAATTCCAAAGTACAGAAGCTAGTTAATTCTTTGAGAGAAATTGAATGTAAAATATGTTAAGTTTCAGTTGTACATGGCAATGGTGAGACAAATCTCATACTGTGTGCAGTTTTGACATCCTTATTTAACGATGTAACTGCATTGGAGGTGCATCAGAGGAGGTTTACTGGGTGGGACTTGAAAATAAGGGTGTTGTTGTCTAATGAGGAAAGATTGTACACGCTAGGCTTAATTTCATCATAATTTAGAGTGTGGGTGATCTGATTGGAGTTTATAAGATTCTGAATGCTGTTGACAGATGGACTTGGAAAGAATGCTTTCTCATGTGGGTAAGTCCAGAACTGGAGTTTCAAAATTAAGGGTTTGGGCTTTTATGCAAAGATGAAGGAAATGTTTTTCACTTGGTGGTATGTGCAACTTTGGCACTCTTTGCCTGCAGAGATGAGACTCATTGAATATTTTTAAGGAGGTGGTAGACTTTTGTTAGGCAAGGGAAGTAGGTTTGGGTAGATAAGAATGTGGATTTCGGATCACAATTAAATTGACCATGATCTAATTAAATGGCGAGGCAGGCTTAAAGGAGATACCCCTAATTTATTTAGTGATTTTTTTCCCTCAGGTGAAGGCAGTTAGGATTGGCTCAGAAATGCTGGCCTTGCCAGTGAAGCCCACATCCCATGAAGGAATAAAAAATGGGTGTGGTTTAAGGTTCTGATTCCATGGCATTCGTGGTGAAAACTTAGAATGATTGTGGGTTTTCTTGTATCCCTTTTTGATTATTTTCTGTTTTTCTGTTGCATTGTAAAACTGACTGCAGGTTATTAAAACCTTTTTAGTACAACATCAGTATTCTGTGTGCACTTGTGGATTTCAATGTTTGCTCATTTGTTCTAAGCTAATTATTTGTTTTTTGGATATGCATTCTTTTAAAATGTAGTGTTGGTGACTCCCAATATTACAAATTTTTTTCATCTCAACCCAGGAGCAAGTCTGCAGAAACCAGACTTGCCCATGGCAGAGACCAGGTAGTTTTATTTTTTCATTTGTGGATGTGGGCATCGTTGATTGGGCCGGCATTTATTGCCCATCCCTAGTTGCTGTTGAGAAACACCTAAACCCTCAACAGAAAATCCTGGCAAGTAAAATAATAATTTTAATGAAACCTGTAGACTGGGGCCATTGAACTGACTTGCAGATTTTCTTTTACCCCCTCCAATTTGTTTTTCAGACTCTGTAATTGTGTAAGGAGGTTTTAGAGTTTTAACTAGTAGAGTTATGTGTTAATAGTTCAGAGATTCTAACTACAGGTTAACAACTATTTACTTCTAATAAATAGCTTTTGTTAAGTACTGACATCTGGTCTGTTTTCTGTGAGCCTGCATCTATTCAAAAGCTAAATTGGGGACTTCACATACATTGTCATAAAAGTTTAAAAATGTTTATTAATGCTGGTAATAGTGGGTATTGATTTCTGGTGCACTACACTGAGGTGTGACATTCTGGAGAAATCCCTCAGGTTAAATTATTCTTGTTGTTAAAAATGGTGTCTCTATTTGGTTTTTCAGTTCATGCTAATATGTATTAAACAAGAGATTCTCATTGAATGCATCCTAGAATTTCAGAAATGATGTGTAATAATTTAAAATTGTTGTTCCATAATGTGTTCCAAGCACACAATTATTGAAGCGCAACAGACTCCTCTGTTGTTGCCCAGTTTGCCTATCAAAAGATCCTTGTCTAAAGCTTATGAGTCATGGCAACTGATTTATGTAAGCAGACTTATCTACAGTGGAGAGTCCTCGGTCTGTGCATCATGAAATATACATACAAGATGGACTGGTAACTTTTGTCCTGCTACTTTCTTTCAGTTTGGGAATTATTGCATATGTCTGTAAAAGATGGTGTATTTTATTTGAATTAATTGTGTAATTGACCCTACTCTGAAGCTGGTCATTATGTAACTGGTTGTCAGTTTAATTTGCAAATCTCAGGTTGTCTCCAATTGGTGTTGACTATCTCAGTTTGCATCACCACCTTTGTGTTTATTGTTGTGAACATTGGTTTAGATTCTGGTCAAAAACTGCTCTAAGTTTGGGCCAACTACATCAGAGTCATGGAGATATACATCACAAAACAGACCCTTCAGTCCAACTTGTCCTTGCCAACCAGATATCCAATATCAATCTAGTCCCACTTAGCATTTCAATATTTATCTTTTCATTCAAGGTGAAAGAAAACTGTTTCAGGCTCGTGTCCTAGTGTAAAATCTACTCCAATATCTTTTACTTCTCAAACTTGACATTTAATGTTGTGGCATCTAAAACTATCACAAACCCAGTCCTGTTTGTAAACATGGAGATTTATCATTGGTGATATTTTTTGCTGTCAATTATATACAGGCCAGATTTTGGATTTCTACATTTATGTTTTCCATAATATGAATATTTGTTAATTTAAATATCAACAGTATACTGTGTTATGAGAATCAAGCAAGTGTCTTGGATTGAAGAGAGAATCCTATAGATTGGGCTGTTTGTGTGGGTTAATTACTATTATAGACTCCTACAGCATGGAAGGTTGATGAATTGCTTTGATTTGCCTTTAAATTGAGGGTCATTTACCATCTCAATTGAACCCTGGATTTCTGTTGAAAGTTAGTGTGATTACATCATATGTGCATGTGCTGTAACCTTGGTCATGATGTGAATTTGTTAGAAGTCTCAAATTAGATTTTAGATATGTAGCTTTAATTTCACTTACCTTTTATGTTTGGAATGTGTTTACAGAAACCATTTTAAAATAAGTACTGTAACCTCAGGCCATTATCCATAACAAGAGACTTATTATGGATGGGGAAATGCAACATTCAAAGTGATAGACAACTGTTATTTCAGAAGAACCATCAGCCTTAGGTAAATGGTGTCCACTTGTTTTTATCTAAGTACATCTCTTTCCCCATTGTATTTAAACTGTTGAAAGAAATTTCCACTTGTTATTTTAATAAGTGGGCATAGATATGCTGGCCTAAAAATGATTTGGAGATGCCAGTGTTGGACTGGGGTGTACGAAGTTAAAAATCACAACACTAGGTTATAGTCCAACAGGTCTATTTGGAGGCACTAGGTTTTGGAGCGCTGCTCTTTCATCAGGTAGTTGTGTGACACAACCACCTATGAAGGAGCAGTGCTCCGAAAGCTAGTGCCTCCAAATAAACCTGTTGGACTATAACCTAGTGTTGTGGTTTTTAACTTTGGCCTAAAAATGTTTCCCTTGTACTAGTGAGGGTGAATCTGCTTTGCAATGGATTGAGTTTTGGTTGATAATAGATGGTTGCTCATTTCTAAATGCAATTTCTGAGTGGCTAGTTAGTGGGCAATACAAAGTCTGCTAATTCTAGCACTGTTGGTTGAGTTGCCCCTTCCATCCCAAAGCTTAATTGAAATAGAAATGACTGTTGTTATAAGTCATTATAATTCATAAGTTGACAGTATTAATAATGGAGCAAAGGAAAAAGCAAGGCAAGGTCAGGTTGCTGATTATTATCTGCTGACCTCCTGTTGGAAACCAGATTGCCTGAGGATAGGATTGTGTACAGCAAAATGACATCTCCAAAGGTTTCTGCAGTAGCATGTCCCTGGGGAATTGCATCAAAGAGTTTGCCTTCCGGTGAATGGACAAAATTGTCAATTTCTAGAAAATTAAACTCAAGTGCACCTGGTCAAAATTTACCTTCAGCTCACTCATAATCTGGGTACACGTATTGCAGTAATTTAGAGGTGTTCATTTTAATTAGCCCCCACTAAAACTCATTAAAATACGATGCACCCAATTTGAGGTGTGTGGGTTTATGTACTACAAAAATACATTTTCAGGTTTCCTTGCATGCATTTACACAAAAAGAGAAAATAAAGAGCAAGAGTAGGCCTTTCAGCCTACCAAACCGGCTCCTCCATTCAAAATGATGGCTGATCTTCTATCTAAATGCTATATTCCTGACCACTCCCTATATACCCTTTGCACCTTTTAATGCCCAGTAATCTCTCTCTTAAATATATTCAGAAACCTGGTCTACTTTTATATTGTAGAGAATTCCGTGGTCACTACTCTGTGAGTGAAGAAATATCTGCTCATCTCAGTCCTAAGTTGTATTAGGGATAGAGGGAAGAATGTGACCCCTTTGTCTTAGACCTTTAGCTGTGGAAGCGCTATCCTGCATATAACCTGTCCTTCAACATACTTCTCATCCCAGGAATCAGCCTGGTGATGCTTTGTCGAACTCCTCCTCTGACAAATATCTTTCCCTGGGTAGCCATGATATGAGGCCCCAGTATTGGACTGGGGTGGACAAAGTTTAAAAATCTCTCAACTCCAGGTTATTGTCCCAACAGGTTTATTTGCAACTACTAACTTTCGGAGCACTGCTCCTCCTTCAGGCAGCTACCTGATGAATGAGTAGCACTCCGAAAGCTAGTATTTCCAAATAAACCTTTTTGGAAAGAGACAAAAGCTGTGCACAATATTACAGGCATGGTCTCACCAAAGCCTTGTAACAAATGCAACAACACATCTTTGCTTATGCATTCTCATTCTCTTGCAATTAAAATGAGTGCTGTATTCCAATTGCCTCCCAAACTGCTTGCTGCCTCTTTCAGTGTATTAGGATACCCAGATCCCATTGTGTAGCAACATTCCCCAGTCACTGTTTAAATACTCTGCCATTCTGTTTTTCATATTGAAGTGGAAACTTCATATTTAAAGATGTTCTACTGCATCTGACATGTACTGTACTTATATAAATTGCCTCGAATCCTCTTCTACAACAGTCAACTTTTTCCAGTTTTGTTATCAGCTGATTTGGAAGCATTACATTTACACCCCTCATCCAAATTTTAAATATACATTGTGAATAACTAGATGCAAGCACTAATCCGTGTGGTATCCTAGTAGTCACTGCCTTCCACAGTGAAAATTATCCAATTATTCCAACTGTTTTCTGTCTGTTAACCAGTTCTTAAACCATGGTAACATACTGTCTCCATTCCCATGCCCTTTAATCTTGCATACTAATCTCCTGTCAGTAAATACAAACCTCTTCTTGTCAAACTTATGGTCCCCATAGGACTTTCTGGAAGTATATTAATTTCAGGGACGTAGTTACTTCAGTACGGTAAACAGCATTCATTGCTTTATCTTGATTCACAGTTGCCATTCCCAGAACTTTATCTGAATGTGAAAGGCTTTTATTTTGTCAATTTATGACTGTTTTGATGTAATTTCTAAATCCAGTAGTTTGGGAAGTCTCTTTTCTTTTCTTCAAACCAAAGTTTTGTTTTATTAGTCGCATTCTATTTGTTGACCATAAAGTTTCATTGGTTTATACATTTAGGAGCTTGTTCTTATTCATTTGGATGCATAGAATTCTTTTTGGTAATGAGGCAATGGTTAATGCAGCTTCAATGCGGAAATAAATAAACACCATTTAACTTTCCCATGGCCTCCAGAATGCAGAAGGTTGTGTTGAGTGACCTAGATTTTGTCTCACTGCAGGTTGTACCTGAGACATTGGGAAAATTGTAAGATGGCAGAGACAGGAAAAAAAGTTTAAAACAGCAACTTTATAGTGTATGTGGTTTGTTTAGAAGTCTGAATCAGAAATTAGGATGGAATCAAGTGTAGACAAGCCTGTGGGTATGAAAATACATGCCGTGTTAATCGTTTATGCAATGCAAGTGTAGCAAATCCAATCACATGAGTGCAAGGGACTGGTAATAGTATTTCCACTTGTATAGACAAGAATTTGAAAACCTGATTTTGATTCCAGTGTTAAAATTGCTTGAAGCTAGTTAGAAAATTTAGAACTATTCACATTGTTTTGTATAAGTGTCAAAGACGTCTCAGCAAAACATGACTGCAACATAACTTTCTTTTTGTTTTAAAGCTCACGTGTTGCAAGCGGAATATTGACAAGATAAGCTGATAGGTTTTCCTGAGTTTTGCTGTTGTGAATATATATTCCTCAGTTGGTCTTCATTAGGAGGGTAAAGTGTAATTCTAAAATAGATTGAACATGATTCTAAGCCTACAATGGAATTTCAGTGACCTGCTGAAATTGGGGACTGGCCATCTAGATAATTCAAAAATCTACACCAAAAGGTATGTTAAACCACTTTGCAAGGCTTGTGTATGACCAGTTTGTGTGAATGGGAGACAGCTGCTCTTATTCTGATTTTAATGCAGCAAATCATTAATTCTGAAAACAATGGCATTTTCACCTTCATCCAACCTTACTGATATAAAAAGGCAAAACACTTCCTGGTCACTTCAATGGTGAGCTGTTACCTTTGTAAATCGCAGAGGGTGGGGGAATGCCAGATATAAATATTTTAAATCAGTGGCACCTAGTGGTAGACATAGACTTTCTCATTCTGGGTGAAAAGTGTTTCCCAGCTTAGATTTGAAAATATATTTGTAAATGCTTCCTTTTTGATACCTTCCTCCATAGTAAGGTGTTGAGCTGATAGTTGGGATCAACCATTGTATTATTTTGATTTTAATATTTTTCCTGCATCCCCAGTAGGGGGAAAGGCAGACAAAAAATCACAAATTCAGAATAGGTCACTGGGATGGCTCCATGGGTTACATGAATCCACTCTTTCATTAGATCCTTTAGATAACTTGTTTAATCTCCTCTTAGTTAACTTTGTACAAATACTCCGGAAGTTCCATATGACCATTCTGAAAGCAGCAGTGAGAGAAAGAGTTAAATATTTCTTTGTAATGAGTTTTTGCCATATTTGATCTGTTTTTACCTGCACGGGTGCTGCCTGCCCTAGGTATTTTCAGCTAATTCTGTTAAGCAATTTGAGTGATTCCCGGTTTTGATTTTTGAATGGCAGATATTTGTCAGCTTTTTGATTGTGGAACCATCACAATTAACCTGTACCTAGGCTTGTGAGCAGTGGTAGTGTCCCCACCTCTGATCTCTCTACTTAAATTAGTTTGTACTGTTTTGGATTACTTGTTACTTTGCTTAGACCCTTGGCATAGGATTCTTCTACCTATCATGTTAATCCAGCCATTTGGTTTGTGTCCAGCAACATCTTATTTTTAATTTTTTTGTAATTATTTCTCTGCCTCAGTTAATCAGATTAACATCATCCCTTCACTTGCTATTCATGTGTTGACACTTTACTCACACTGTCTGACACTGACCCACAAGGGGGAAACATCTTTTCAAGGTACTTGTGCGTAGCTTTCACCCTCTTATCTAAAGAATGATTTGCTGGCATTGGAAGTCCAAAGAAGGTTTGTTAGGTTGATCTTGCATATGGAGGAGAGGTTGGTTACTCATTGGAATTTAGAAGAATGAGAGGCAGCCTTCATGAAAACTGCATGATTCTTAGGGTGCTTGACAGGATTGATGCAGAGAGATTGCTTCCAATTGTGGGAGGGTCTCGGGCCAGTAGGCATAATTTCAAGAGTAGGGGATCATTTATTTAACACAGATGAGGAATTTCTTCTGAGGATAGAATGAATTTGCAGAATGCTGTAGAGACAAGGTCATTAAGTATAGTCAAGACTGTGAAAGAGTGACTTCTAATCAGTAAAGGAATTAAGTATTGTCAGGACAACACAGCAAAGTGGTATTTAGAATTAACAGCTCAGCTGTGGTATCATTGAATGGTGGAGCAGACATGATGCGCTGAATGGCCAATTTCTGCTTTCATGTCTCATTATCCCAAGGTTTTATGGTTGTCTCTGTCTCCTTTTGTCCAGCCCAACTTGTAAGATAACTGAAATTTTACCACACTGAATTTGGACAACTTGAATTCTCTACCTGCTAGCAACAAATTGTGTAATAACTAACTAGCCTAATATACACACAAGGCTTGTTCTGGTGATTTGTCTTAAAATTAATGGTTTAGATTTCCCAAAGCCTGCCTACTCTATAGTTTACTAAATAAATTATGGTAGCACAGAAAATAAGACTAAGAGGAGAAACTGGTCTTATAACAATGACACATAACATATTGTAGTCATATTTGCCTTTCAGCAGTGTTCTGAGATTTATCAGTTTAGGTGATCGATGAATCTTGGAGAGATGAATGGGAATATTTTAAAGTGAAGAATTTATTAATTAAAACTTTCTATTGCACAATAGTGAACCTCCCCCAACCACCTCAAATGGAAAAGTTGACAATCAGTAATTGATGATTAGAAGTTGTCAAAGCTCTGGGTATTTGTGACTAAATTGCAGTTCTTCAATCAGGATTGGAAGGGAAAAGCTCCACCTCACATGCATGCGCACACACCACCACCGATGCTCAGCTGCAGCAGTGTTATTATCTACAAGAGGCACTGCAGAAGTTGACAAAGATCCTTGAATAGCAACTTTCAAACTCATGACCACTTCCATCTAGAACAAGGGCAGCAGATACATGGGGACACCAACACTTTCAAGTCCCCTCCAAGGCACTCATTATCCTGACTTGGAAATTTATCATTATTCCTTCATTGTTGCTGGATCAAAATCCTAGAAATGCCTCCCTAAGAACATTGTGGATCTACCTACAGCATGTGGAGTGCAGCAGATGAAGGAGGTAGATCATGGCTACCTTCAAGTCCAACTAGGGATGTGCTATAAATACTGGCCAGCCAGCAATGCTCACATCTCAAATTGCATAGTGTTTTTATTAGCCCTATCATAGCTGTTGACACCAGCACTCCTGAACCTTCTCAACTTTGGGTGGAAGAGCCCTCACTGCATCTATTATCAAAAGTACTGCTACCTTAAAACTGCACTGGAATGCCAGTGTGAATTATGCATATCCCTCATTCATGGTTAGCTTGTCTCAGTGTGGAATTCTTTTGAGTCAAGTAAGGGGTTATTGTGAAAGCATTCTTTCTGTTGTTGTCTTGCAGTATTTCATTAATGATAAATGGTTAGTTTTACAACAGATAGTAAAAGTTTGTATTTCTAAATATAAATTTGGAGTATTGTTTAGAATTTAGTTGCAATAAGTTTGGAAAGTATTCCATAATTCGGCAGTGAAACAGAGGAATTGTCATATTGTGACTGCTTTAAGCATCGTTTAGAAATTAAGACTGAGAAATCCCAATTCAGCTGACTTCAAATAGAGCTTCCATAAAATGGCTTTGGAGGTGGTTTGGCATTATATCCTGAGTGTTGAGCCATTGTGTGTGTTAAATAAGTGATAGCATTCTGTTTGACTCATTGCTGGCTTGTGTCTTTATCCATGCAGGCATTCTACAACCCTGCTTTCTGTTGCTGTGGTGATCTAGGTTAGTTAACAGTCAGCAAGTATGTTAGAAGACACTACCATGTATTGAAATTCATTTGTTGAGGGTGTTGAGTGGCTTGGTGTATTCTGCATTGTCTTTTCTAGGAGTTTCAGTGGTCTTGAAATAAATTGAGATCACGGGGAATAATAACTTCTGTCAGTCTAGCTTGGTGGTAGTACTCTTGTTTTAGGTATGATAGTTGAGGTGTTTAAACTTCTATTCCTGGACCTTGGGAAATTTAGGCTAATACCACGTGCGGTATTGAGGGAGTGTTTCGTAAGTGGAGGATCCTGCTGCCTTCACCTGGCAATTGAAATGGCATATTAAGATTTTATATGAAATCTGAAAATTCAATGTTGAGCTCAACTTTGTACACTCAATAAATATCCTACAAAACTGACATTGAATTTTGTGCCTTGAATAAATTTCTGTGCCTCAAAGTTGTTATTATGAGGTGTTACAAAATAGAAGTTTTTGTCAGCTTCAGGCTATTGAACTGCCTGTTACTTTGTAGACTTTATAACTAAAATAACCTTATTCAGCAATCACTTGCTTGGAAAAAAGAAGTTCCATTTATTCTCATAGTAGAAGTTGTTCACTTCTGATTTTGGTTTTTCAGTATTTTAACTTCAACCTTAGTTCACTGAGTTTTAATTAACCTCTGCAGCACATTTTTGCTCTTTCTATCACTGCAGCATCTTTTGTAAATGTTGCATAGTGACATAAAACCCTTCCGTGTTGTTCTTCCCCCCAAGACATGATATCTCCAATGATGTTTCATCTAGCCCCATAAACTCTGATTCATGAAATTTGCATTTGTCATGTATTGCATGTCTGCTACACCTATCCACTGATCTTTATGGGTTTGTTTCAATTTTGTAATCCTCATGTTCAAATCAGTTTGTTCCTTTGTCCCAATCTATCTTTACATTGATCTCCAAACGTGTATATCTGCTCTTTCTATTATTGTTTCCTCTCATCCTTTCCCTTAAAATCCCTTTTCCTTTCACTCTCAAAATCAGTTCCTAGTTATCACTGTTATTCCTGTCCTGTCAAGTCGCTCAAACCAAAAGAAATAGCAACAGGAGGTAGGATCCTCGAACCTGTTTCGCCATTCAGTCGGATCGTGGCAAATTCAGCATTCCTTATGTTCACTTCACTGAATTTTACTCATAACCCTTGATTCCCTAACTGATTATAAATCTAGTTATCCTGGCCTTAAATATACAGAAGGGCTCTTCCCCCACAGCTCGCTCTTGAGGTGTTGCAAAAACATAGTCCTCAGAAGAAATTCCTCCTCATCTCTTTCTTGAATTGACACCCCTTTAATCTGAAACTACTCTCTAGTCCTAGACACTCCAGTGAGGGAAAACATCCTCCCAGCATTTACTCTGGCAAGCCCCTTAAGAATCCTATATGTTTCAGTAAGATCACCTGTCATTCTTCTAAGTTCTAATTAGTAGAGTCCAATCTGCTTAAACTTGGCTTATAAGGCAGGAAGGGCTTATGCCCGAAACGTCGATTCTCCTGTTCCTTGGATGCTGCCTGACCTGCTGCACTTTTCCAGCAACACATTTTCAGTTATAAGTCAATCCCTCATACCAGTGAGATTATTCTAGTATAACTTTTCTGAACTCCCTCCGGTTAAAGAATATCTTTTCCTTAAATAAGGAGACCAAAACTAACAATACCCCGTATGTGGTCTCGCCACCTCATACAGTTGCAGCAAGACTTCCTACTCTTTAATCTAACCCTCTTGAAGTAAGGGTCAATATTCCATTAGCTTTTCTGATTACATGCTGCACCTGTGTGCTAACTTTGTGTTTTGTGCATAAGTATCCACCAAGTCCCTTTGTGTTGGAGCTTTCTGGTGCAGTTTATCCCAATTTTAATAATCTTTTTGTACACCCTTCCAAAATGAGCAACTTCAGTTTCCCATATTATCTGCTAACCTGGCAATATCTTTGTCTTTGTCTCCAGATGCTGGAGATCAGAGCTGAAAATATTTTGCTGGAAAAGCGCAGCAGGTCAGGCAGCATCCAGGAAGAAGGGCTGAAGAAGGGCTTATGCCCGAAACGTCGATTCTCCTGATCCTTGGATGCTGCCTGACCTGCTGCTCTTTTCCAGCAACACATCAATATCTTTGTCTTGTCAAAGTCATTAAAATCTATACTGTTGACCATTTTTGAGTGGTTTCCACAATCTTCACTAGCTTTTATGTAAAGCACGATAGAATATTTTATTGCAAATGTAAGCTGTGTATCAGTAGTGTTACTTAGGCCAGAGGCCTACTTTCTTCATATTTTTGACTCCAGCAAGAGCTATAGGAGAGCAGAAGCAAGGAATATAATGATTTTACTTTTTATTTAGAAAGTGTCACCATTGTATCTGTCATGTTTATTTGTAAAATGTTATTTTGTTGGCATTGCCTTAGGAAGCAAATGAGCAAATTAGTGAGCAAACTGCTGATTGGAACAGCAGCAGAAGTAGTTTGTGCCGGAATTTTGTTATTTAATCAACCTATTCAGAGATGTTCTTGCATACCCCTTGTACTGGAGCAGGTGGGACTTGAAACCCAGCCTCTTGCGTCTGAGGTGGGGACATGACCATTACATCAGAAAAGCCTTTTGGATCAAAATATGATCTGTAAGTCTTTATTTGCTGACTATTGTGTTGACAGTCAGTTCTACAGTTCTGTAAAAATGCACACAATTTGTGATTTACCTCAAGTTAAACATTAGATGATTCCACAGTATGTATAGCATAGAAACAGGCATATTGGTATTTGAACTCCATACTAGCAACCTCCTATCCCACTTCATCTAAATTTTTCACTGTACCTTTCTACTCCGTCTTCCCTTAGGGTTGGCTGGCTTTCCCTTGAATGCAGCTATCCTATTTGGTTTGACTACTGCTGTAGCAAGTTCCATACTATAACCACACTCCAAGTGATTAAAGTTCTCTTGAAAACACTTGTTTTGGTGACTGTCTTGAATTTATGGAGCTAGCTCTGGTCGTGTGCAAATACCCAAAAGTGGTACAAAACGGCTCCCTTTCGGAATGGCAGGCGATGACCAGTGGGGTACCGCAGAGATCAGTGCTGGGACCGCGGCTTTTTACAATATATATTAATGATATAGAAGATGATATTAATAGTAACATTAGCAAATTTGCTGATGATACAAAGCTGGGTGGCAGGGTGAAATGTGAGGAGGATGTTAGGAGATTACAGGGTGACTTGGACAGGTTAGGTGAGTGGACAGATGCATGGCAGATGCAGTTTAATGTGGATAAATGTATGGTTATCCACTTTGGTGGCAAGAACAGGAAGGCAGATTACTACCTAAATGGAGTCAAGTTAGGTAAAGGGGCAGTACAAAGAGATCTGGGTGTTCTTGTACACCAGTCAATGAAGGTAAGCATGCAGGTACAGCAGGTAGTGAAGAAAGCTAATAGCATGCTGGCCTTCATAGCAAGAGGAATTGAGTATAGAAGCAAAGAGGTTCTTCTGCATCTGTACAGGGCTCTGGTGAGACCGCACCTGGAATATTGTGTGCAGTTCTGGTCTCCAAATTTGAGGAAAGACATTCTGGCTATTTAGGGAGTGTAGTGTAGGTTCACGAGGTCCAATCCTGGAATGGCGGGACTTACTTATGTTGAAAGATTGGAGCGACTGGGCTTATATATCCTTGAGTTTAGAAGACTGAGAGGGGATCTGATTGAGACGTATAAGATTATTAAAGGTTGGACACTCTGGAGGCAGGAAACATGTTTCCGCTGATGGGTTAATCCCGAACCAGAGGACACAGCTTAAAAATAAGGAGTAGGCCATTTAGGACAGAGATGAGTTGAAACTTCTTCACCCAGAGAGTGGCGGGTGTGTGGAATGCTCTGCCCCAGAAGGCAGTGGAGGCCCAGTCTCTGGAAACGTTTAAGAAAGAGTTGGATAGAGCTTTCAAGGATAGTGTAATCAAGGGTTATGGAGTTAAGGCAGGAACAGGATACTGATTGAGGATGATCAGCCATGATATAATGAATGGTGGTGCAGGCTCGAAGGGCAGAATGGCCTACTCCTGCATCTATTGTCTAAGTATCCCTCCATGTTGAACATGCTTCACCAAAATAATCTGTTAAAGGAGGATGTCATTATGTAATCAAACCTTCTAACGTTAAATTATTTGCATATTTGTTTTTTTTCTTTCCACCTGCCTAAAGGGCTTGAAACTACCCAAGAATCGCCTTTTTGTTCTGTGGATTTTCGGCTATTACTCTGGAAGCATAATGGTGTAGATCTGTTTAAAATATTTTGAAAATTTATGCAAATCCATTGTTACTTGTGGTGCAAGATATTCCATTGTCAATGCATTTTCACTATAAACCTCTTTAAATTGTTAAATTGAAAGTGTTTAGTAGCATAACTTGCAATAAAACTTGGTTCCACTACCAAAAGGGGTGTTCTGCAAAAGTTGTTTTTGTCAAAATGGAACATACTGGAACTGCAGTATGGAAAAGTACCAAAGTCCTTTGAGTTCACGCTGTACCATCCTAACTGTCACATATGAGCAGAGTTGTTGATGCCCAATTTCTAAGAACAGATTCAGTCAGATTTGAGAGCAATGATCCAAATCACAACTGTCTGGTTTTGCAGAGTCTTACTGATTTTCTTTTCCACTATCTCATTAAAATTTGCCAACATTTTTTGTTAATTTAAGACATCAAGGTGTATGGGGAGAAGTTGGAAAAAAAGGGCATTGAAATAAAGGCTAGCCATGATCAAATTGAGTGATTGAGTAGGTACAAAGGTGAAGTGACCTACTCTGGCTCCTAGTTTCTCAGCTATCTGGGTCAATGGTTTTTGCCTTAAAGACTGAAAATGAGTAATGCTCAGCTGATAAAGCAGCATCTATTGAGAGAAAGAATGAACATTTGTGGTCAATTACCCTTCATCAGAACTGGCAAAAATGAAATGTAACTATTTGAAGCAGTGGCAGTGAATGGACTGTGATAGAGTCGAAATTGAATGTCAGAGGAGAGCCTCTCCATGTTTTTGTTTAGAAATCATGTTGATTCTCTGCAACTGTAGGAAAGTAGAACAGTTTTCTGCCTGAGCAAAGTTGTCATGTTCTACGTTGGAGTTCTCCAAATCTCTCTCCAAATCTTTCCATTAAAACTCCTCATACACCAAAATAGATGCAATTTAAATTGAGAAGAAAGCAGGTGCAAGGGTGTATTTTAACTATCTTGGCTACATCACTCCCAATACTCTGTTTCTTGCTGTCGTGTTGGATAATACTTTGCATTTTGTTTAATGCTACCTTTTTGGAAAAAGTCATTTTAAAATAACTAATGGATGTCAGCACATATTTAAGTTTTTTTGCATAGAAGAAACTTTCAATATTTGGTTAAATTAATCTTGAATTCAACAACGTACATTGAAATAACTCCATAGAGGCCAGTATCCAATCACCAAGTCACCTTTTATTTACATGTGGAGAGTCCTCAACAGTGATCTAGCTCCCTCAGAGCCAGCTGTGGGTTAACAGGAATGACATGCCTCTTTTTATCTGTCAGGCAGGGTTCCCTATTTGGACCACATTAACAACCCCAAACGGGGAACTAATTTTGAGGTCCACTCGGTTGACCTTGGGCTATAATCATGGCACAATCATCCCATTTCACTACTCAGAAGAAAATGCACATTGATTAAAGCAGCTTTTAACAAAACTGGTCAGATTTCCAAGTTTCATAAGTTTCTTTTGCGTTTCAGGATGTGGAAGAATTACATTTAATATTCGATCTTAGTGTGGTGGTTAATGTGCATAAATGTTTAGTAATATTGTTGTATTGAAAAGCCATTTAATTGTATTCTAGCTGAGAAGAAATAGAAATGGCAGAACAGGAGCCAACCCCAGAACAGCTGGCTGCCATTGCTGCTGAGAATCTGGAAGAAGAATGTACGGTGACTTACAAAGCGCCAGCGCTAAAGAGTCTTCAAGAGATTGAGGAACTGGATAAAGATGATGAGAGTCTCAGGAAGTATAAAGAAATACTGCTGGGAAACCGTTCAACAATTCTTGGTAGGTTGCAATTTTTTGGATAGCTGCTTTTATTTGTGATACAAACTGAGATGTATACTTTTTTTTAAAAAAACTCATTTACTGCAAGATTGGGTTCTAGATTTTGGATAATAAGAGGCATTAATTTTTCTGTCTGAAGTTAATTGTAAATCTTTCTGTAGTCACGCTGATTTCTTTGAAATTAGCTCTTGAGACCTAGCTTTAGAATTTATTGATATTTGTGTGTGTTGGTAGGATTTTAGACCAAACAAGATAAACAAGTTCTGGTTCAGAAAATAGAGGTTTTTTAAAGCCTCAGGGAAACTCTTTGGAATTTTTTTTAAACTTGTGCTTTTTAAAAAGAATTTAGAACAGTTCTGTGAAGTCTTTGGACAAAGATGGTTGTATAGACCAGTGCTTCTAAGGAGGGAAGGAGACAGTGAAACTAGCTTACCTTTGATTAGAAAGTTATTGTTAGTATTAGACGAGAAGCATCGTGGTAATAACCCGATGAAGTTACTTACAGGTGAGTGCATTTAAGCTCAGTTATATAATAGCTCCAGGAAGATCCTATCACCTTTTTCACTCTAGGACTTAAAGCCACAATATTAGAGACAGGGACTCGTGTGTTCTGGGGTACTATGTAAGGGGAAGTGATGGCCTAGTGGTATTATCCGCTGTACTGTTAATCCAGAGACCCAGATAATGTACTGGGACCGGAGTCTGAGTCTTGCCACAGCATGTGGTGGAATTTGAATTCAATAAAACTCTGGAATTAAGAGTCTAACGAAGACCACAAATCCATTGTCAGTTGTCAGAAAAAAAAACATCTGGTTCACTAATGTCCTTTAGAGAAGGAAATTGCCATCCTTGCCTCGGCTGGCCCACATGTGACTCCAGACCCACAACAATGTAATTGAAAATGAACTGCCCTCTGGGCAATTAGGGATGGGCATTAAATACTAGCCTGGCTAGGTTAGTCTTTATTTGTCTTTGGGTACTATACCATGGGCATATTTTGGGTAGTAAGCAAAAATTTCTTAATTCAATTTATAAAGGTGCATTTTGGGATTAACAGGATGGTACTTTACAGTCTATTTAAAAATCTTTGAATTTGTGTTTACATATAGACAGCTTCGTTTATTCTAATTCATCTCTGTTGCTGATAAACTTTAGCTTTATCTTAAAAGCAATCTACAGCATTGCTTGCTTATGTCTCAAAGAGAGCATTTTGCTAATACAGAAACAAATCAAGATACGATCTAAGTCAGGTGTGTCTGGGATCTGACTTGTTCAGTAATAACATCTAATTTCATCTAAGTAACAGATGAAATCTAAGGGGTGAAGGGTGATTCACTTTGGAAGGAATAATTTAGCAAAGAAATATTCAATGGCATTACGCAAGAGACGAGGGGACCTTGCAGTATTTGTCCATAGATCTCCTGAACATAGGTGGTCATGTTAGTAGGGTAGTGAAGAAGGCATACAGGGCACTTGCTTTTATCAAGCAAGGCATAGATTACAAAAGCAAGGAAGTTCATGTTGGAGTTATATACATCACAAGCTAGCGTATAGAAAGCAGTTCTGGTCACCACGTTACAGGAAAGATGTGATTGCACAGAGGAGATTCAAATTCAAAGGCATCTCTTTTTGATGCCTTTGAGTTGCTTTGGGGGACAATTAATGGCAAATCTGTTTGGATGGTAATAATTGTGCAGAGTAATGGTGTGCTACATAATGTGGACCACTCCAAGAATGAGGAAAAATATCTTTCTTATGTTAGCAATGCAGTGCTACACTATGATTGCTACAGCTTAAAATCAGTACAATATATTTTGAGTAGTGCACTGTATGTGATTACATAAAGGTAATGAGATGCCAATTTCCCTGGCAATAGCTGTGAATGTGAGTCAGTAGAAGAGAAAAGGAATCTTTGTAAATTAACCTTGTTGCAACCGACTGAGGTGGCTGGATGAGTAAAGATGTACAGTCAATTTGCTCTTCTTGCCTAGGAACCTCACAATTAGGCGTGTCACATCTAGAACTACAATAGCTTGAGTCATCTTACTGGGTATTATTGTAGCAGGGATCATAGTGCGTAATTTTATGACCAAAGGGAGAGGTGCTCTGTAGGTAGTTTTATTGCAGTGAGTAAAGAATGCCTTATCAGAAATCATGGAGGACTTTGTATATACTTTTTAAATGGTCATATGGGAACTGGATAAATGTTTGAAAAAGTACATCATTTAAGAGTGGGAGACTGGGACCGGGAGTATAATTCCTTTAGAGCATAGATGTAGCTTCATGTAGTGCCATACAAATTTGTTCCTGTCTTGCCCAATTTCTTGTCAGTGCTGTTCATCAAAATTCCTACCGATCTTGGACTTGAATTTTAATTGAGGCAGCAGCAACAACATGGCAGGGAATTTCTGGATTTACACCTTGCAGCAGATCTGTTTTCTTTGTTATTCTTTAACCTTTGATAAAAGTCAACATTTACCAGTTGTACCCGGTTCAGACATTTGTTTAGGGCTGATAAATCTGGCTGAATTGGGGGTACTATCATTTTCCTGAACGTTTTGGCTGTTAAAGGGTTTATTTTCCAAAGGAACTATCTTCCCTCCAGAAGATGACAATAAGCACTTGCTTTGAACCACTCTGAATGGTGTGTCTATTTTTCTGTCCAAAACTATAGCCTTTTTAGAAATAACGCAATAAATTTAATATTGCAGCTGCAATGCACATGACTGAATATTACTGGAAGGTGTTCTCAGCTAAAACTTGTTAACTATTTCAAAATTGTATATGAAAGAATATAATTTTCGCTTGCTGCTTATATTCCAGTTTTGAATTTACTACAAAGCCTACTCAGTATTTAAGTCAGATTTTCATTGTGAAAAGTTAAGACTTTATCCTGTAAAACTCTACCTTGTAAGCTGTTCTTTTGGGCTTTTAAAGCATCTTACAATACCTTCCAAAAGCCATCTGATACATTGGAAAATTTTCAATGGGGCATTTTATTTTAATGTCCTATGCGATCATGATTGAGTGTCATTGAAATGTTGGTGTTTTCTCAGGGAGCCTATTCTGAATTATTGTAATTATTGTGCTTTTTGATAAACTGCAAGTATTCTGCTGTGTTCCTTTAGTCCGTTATTTGTAGCAGGGTGAATGATCTTTTTGGAGCATATGTATTTCAACATGAATTTTCTTAACGTTATGTCGTTAATGTTTAATCAATGTAATCTAAACCTAAACACAGATCCTGTGTGTGTGGATGTAGGGCAATATAGCAATGCAAGTTCACTTTGACAGGGCTGGAATCCATTTTCTTCATTCAAAAGTGACTGTAACATCACAGTCTTTCTTTCACATTGATTCCTAAATATTGGTAAAAGCAGTACAAATTTTACATCTCACTATTAGGAAGTAGTAGTCCATGTTTTCGGCTGTTGCACATTTTCCAACAAATAATGCTTTTGTTCTGTGTAATTGTAAAATGGACATTGAAGATGAAGGGCAGTTCTTTTCGACAAAGTCAATATTTAGACCTGACAGATGAGAAAATGTTTTGGATGTAAATCTTTCATGCGTAGTGATGAAGAAAAGCTCGCTGTCCTGTTTCAGATGAACTGTTGCACATTTTCAATTTTTTAGTTTTGCTGTGTTCTTTTGAAAGGTTTGAGTGCCTGTGATATCTGTCTAACAGACCAAAACATATCCTATATGTTAAATATTCTTGTGTAGTAACAGCCAAAATTTGATGCCAGTACAATAATTCTAGAATTCATTTTGTGCTGTTGCACTGTGACTCCAGTATATTTGCCAAAACCAGTAATAAATATAGTCTCATAATGTTGGACTCAACCCAGGTTATATCTGCACGGATATGAAGTAAAGGAAATTCGACACATGGTTTGATTGTGTCTTAAAATTGTCTAGATTTTTTACAGTGTGGGAAAGTCGCACACAGTTTTAAAAAATCAGTGCCATGCTTTCTTCTAAGCTTGATGCATTTGTCCCTTAAAACATATATTGACTTTGAATTGTAATGGATCTTTTCAAAAACAAGATATACATTAAGAATAGTCTTTGCTTGCAGATTGAATTTATTTTGTTGTAAGGAAATACTTTGTGACTTATTGACTGTCTGCGCCTTTTGGCCAGAATATTTTATTACCCCCTTCATATAACTGAATATTTGCCCCGACTTTACAGGCTGAGAATTTCCAAAGATGGTGTAATCTGCTGTAAAGATGACCTGAATAGTGAGTTTATAGCTAATAGCTTATTGCCATAGTCAAAATAATCCACTCTTCTTTTCAGAATGGATCTGCCTTTTAATTTATATATTGTAGGGCCTTCGTATGCTCAGTGTGACATACAGTATTTGCAATCGAAACCTTAATGTTTATCAAGTTGGAGAAAAGGAGTTGTATTTCCTTATTAGGTCACAATGACTGAATAAAAGTCTTGGCATTAATATATAGTGCAGTCCAGAGACTCTTTAGTTGACAGTTGAGAGCTGGAATGTGTTCCTCCGTTAGCTGGTCTCACTATGTGACGCACTTGAGCTCATCCAAACCTGTATACTTAGCTGCAATCTCACAGTAAGTCCAATTTAGCAGTAAACCATCTACTTGCTTGCCTGCATTGTCTCTTGATGTGCAGTTTTAAAATTCTCACTCTTGTATTTAATTCCTCTTCCCTCCGTATCCCTGTAACCTCCTCCAGTGCCACAACTGAGATACCAACGTTTGTCCAATTTTGGTCTCTTCCCATTCCTGATTTTCAATGCATCAGTATGAATGCTGTACCTTCAACTTCTAAAACCCTAAAGTCTGACATCCCCTCTATAAATCTCTCTGCCTTGTTGCCTTTCTCTCTCAAGATGCCCCTGACAGCTGCTTCATTGTTGATCATTTCATGTCTTTTTATTTAGTACTGTTACATTGTATTTAGTAATACCTCAATAAAATGTGTTGGGTTGTTTCACAGCATTAAAAATTCAGTATCAATACAAATTGAAGAGCTTGATCTTTTGGTTAACGCTGGAGTAATGAAAAGGGTTCAGTGTTAATTGTTTTAGAATGCAATGGGAATAGTTATGACTTTTACTTTTTCAGTCCATGCCTCTAGACTTTATATTTGCTTTTCTGAGAGATGATAGTTCTTTTTAATAAAGTTTGAATTTTCTCATACATGCCTTGCCATGTTTGCAACACCTATCTTCCTGTTATCCAAATTTTATGGTTGCAATTGCAGTGTTTTCTAATTTAAGGGAAATTGGTGTTTGCATTCTCCTGTGGGCCTCACTCCAGTAACTTTTCAGTTGAGTTCAAGTGTGAGGCTGATATAAAACTTGCAATGAATACTCATTTCATACAATAAGTGTTGTACACAACATGGAAAAATAGAAAATAGGAGCAAGAGTAAGCATTCAGTTCTTTTGAGCCAGTTTGGCCATTCAATATGGTCATGGCTAATCGTCCAACCTAGTATCCTGTTCCCATTTTCTCTCCATACCTTTGATCCCTTTAGCCATAAGAGCTCTATCTGACTCCCTTTTGTGAAGGTGAGTGGTTTTGGGCTGAGCCTCTTTCGATGGCAGAAAAATCCACAGATTTGCAACTCTTCAAATCAAGCAATTTCTTCTCGCATTTGGGGTAGCTGGAGAGATATCACAACAGACTTTACTGAATCAGGTGTATGGAAGTGTAAAGTATCTGACTGTGTTGTTATTCAGTGAGTTATATGGGAAACTGTGCATGTAGCAATCAAGTGCGAAGTTTAAGCTTGGCTATTTGACTACTCATCCCCCATAACCAATAATCTGTCAGCACTTGCTGTTAAGATGCATGCTTGAAGGCTGAGGTCTTAGGGAGAAAAGTACTGGAATGCTGTAGATACCTGTTCAGTTGCCCCTGACAACTGTTGGCATGCTCATGAGAGAATATTATAAAAATCAAATATCTGGATGAATTTCTCTTTAGAAAAAGAAGTTTGAGCAAACTCATCAGCCATCTGCTTTGCAGCAAGTGACCCATTTCTGAACTATTTGGATAGTCTCAAACGAAACTGCATTAAGACTAATGTACAGAAGGATTAGGTAACTTAAAGCTGTAGATGAGGTAGTGCAGTTGATTTAGTTTCTATGGATTTCAGCAAAGCCTTGGATAATTGGATAAAATGGATTCAAAATTAGCTCAGTTGAAGGAGACAGGGTGGTGATAAGCTTCTTTAATGGCTGGAAGCCAGCGTCACCGGTGGTACTATGCGATCTGTGCTAGGTCCCCTATTATTCATCTTTTGTATAAATAGCTGACTGTGGGGCAGTTAGATTAGGAAGTTTTTGGGTGAGACAACAATTGGTCATGTGCTTAAGTGAGATTGAGTGCCTTGAGCTACAAGATAGAAATGGGATGGTCAAATGGCCGTCTAAGTGACAGATGAAATCTAAGGGGTGAGGGTGATGCACTTTGGAAGGAATAATTTAGCAAAGAAGTATTCAATGAATGGCATTACACAAGGGACAAGGGGACCTTGCAGTATTTGTCCATAGATCTCCTGAACATGGGTGGTCATGTTAGTAGGGTAGTGAAGAAAGCATACAGGGCACTTGCTTTTATCAAGCAAGGCATAGATTACAAAAGCAGGGAAGTTCATGTTGGAGTTATATACCACAAGCTAGAGTACAGTATGCAGTTCTGGTCACCACATTACAGGAAAGATGTGATTGCACAGAGAAGATTCACCAGAATGCTGCCTGAGATGGAAAATTTTAAGTTATGAGGAAAGGGTGGATATGCTTGTATTGTTTTTCATTGGAGCAGAGAAGATTGAGGGGAAATCTGAGGTATACAATATTGACGACCATGGATGGAATGAATAAGGAGGAGCTGTTGACCATATTTAGTTCAGTCATGAGACACAACCTCAAGGTGAGGGCTAGGAGATTTAGACAGGATGTGGGGAAAAGCTTTTTTACCTGGAGGGCGCAGTGACTTTGGAACGTACTGCCTGGGAGGTTGGCAGAGGCAAATTGCCTCACATCCTCTTTAAAAAGTATCTGGATGTGCACTTGACAAGTCATAACATTCAAGGCTCTGGTCCAAGTGCTGATAGGTCGGAGCAAATTAGATGCTGGAATTGTACTGAAAACAAAAAAAATTGCTAGAAATCACATTGGGTTCGGAAGCATGCATGGAGAGAGAGCAAGCTGACATTTTGAATCTAGATGATTATTCATCAGAGCTTTAGAGTCGTCTAGGTTGAAAGTCAGGTGTTCGTCATGTGTCGATGCCGACTGTGTTTGCACTGTATGGTTCTATGAGGACTTCAAACTAAAACCAGTGAGGTGTTGAGAAGAGGGGAGATTTAGAGAATTGGAGAAAGGACAAGGCAGTAAGTAGGGTAGTGATTAATGTCAGACGCGTAACAGGATGGTTGCAGCATAAGAATACAGTATACACCATCGCATAAAATCAGAATCCACATTCATACCAGGTGGATTAATTTATCGTGCACAGAAATATTGACTGAAATAATAGAGACATGGTTGCAAAGCGTCCGTGACCATGACCTAAATGTTCAAGAATATTTGACCTTTCCGATGGACGAGGAAAGAGAAGCAGATGAGATCTGAACAGTAGTGAGAAATTATCATGATTTGAAGGATCGGTGTTGAAGCAGTTTGGGTGCTGAGAAAGGAAAGAAGTCAGTCCTGTGTCGGGTTAATAAGCCTCCTAATGTTATACTGTAGGACAGAATATAAATTTAGAAATAATGGATCTTTCTAAGGAAGAGGAAGTATAATAATCAGAAGATTTAAATTATCAGAGATTAAATTAATTCTTTTGCCTAAAGAAGCCTGGAGGGTGAGTTCATAGAGTATATTTTGGGACAGTTTCTTATAACAATATATTCTGGAACGAGAAAGCAGTCTTTTTTTTAAAGCAATGGTAATGTGTAATGAGGCTGGATAAATGAATGATCTCATCTAGGATCGTCTAGGTAAGAATGATCATAACTATTCATTGAGGGTGAGAAGTTTGGGTCTAAAATTGAGGAAGGAGATCTCAACCTGAAACATTAACTCTGATTTCTCTCCAGATGGTGCCAGACCTACTGAGCTTTTTCAGCTGTTTCTGTTTTTGATTTACAGCATCCACAGTTCTTTTGGTTTTTATTGTGTCTAAAACTATTGTCTTAAACTTAAATGATGCTGGGAGAATGTTTCCTTGTGGAGAAATCTAGAACTGGGGCATATTTTAAAGATAATTTAAGATGGAGATGAGGAATTTCTTCTGAGGATCACTAACTTTTGTAATTCTCTTTAATACAGAGCATTGGAATCAGGGTCATTGAGTATATTCAAAGATGAATTGCCGAATTTTGATCTAGATGAAAGTTGTAGGATTTGAGGACAAGCAGAAAAGTAAATGAAGGCCAGGATCAGATATGCTAGAGTTGTATCAAGCAGCCAAACAGGCCTTGTTGTGTTCCTATTTCTTAAGAACTTGCAGTAAGCTTCAAATGTATAATGTAGGCTGAGATTAAGGCCAATTACCTTTTGCTTGAGATACTATTTCAGATAGGAGGAGGAAAGGGAAAGTAGTGCAGTAACTTGCTTCAAAAGATTAAGCGTAATCCTTTGTACAACTTCTTTTGAATAGTCTGTGCTTGGTTCCAAGGTAAAACTGGAAGTGTGTTATTGTGTCATAGTGCTCTCAAATGAATTGGTGATGGTGTAAGGTCTTCCTTCTGAGCTTTTAGGGTCTGTCAGGGTTCAGAAGAAAAAGGGTGGTGGCTGTCAGTTACATCTAGTGAAGCTCCTAATTTGCGAAATTTATAGAAATATCTTCAGGTGATATTGTTTACAAAGAATAAATGTTACCCCAACAGGTCAGCACTGGCTTTTGATCTGCATTGTTACTGGTGTTGGCCTTGAAAATCAGTAGCTCTGGAATTCGCCAGTTGCTTTAAACATATATGGAACATAACCATTCAGCTGAAGATAAACTTAGTCTGGGTACTGTAAATTCTCTTGTTATATTGCATATTATTTATAACTTTAAAAGGTGAGACTTGTGCAGATACATTTGTTTTGGGATGGAATAAAAGTTGACCTCCAGATAAACTAGTTCCTCCTATTCTAACTTGATATGAATGCCCAGTGATTGTAATAGCTCTGTGCTCAGAGGCAGGCAAGTGTTTTTAATAATGCATACTTTCAAATACTGAGTATTTAATCTTTTTGATATGTTTGAGCATTATAGCAGGTGCTTAAAATTTGTGCAGAAGTTTAAATTTGAGGTTGTTCCAAAACCCTTGAGTTGCATTTCCTGGAACTTTGTAATAACTGGGAAAAAATAAACTCTGAATTAATGTGCTTAAAGCACATTAAGTTGGTGTTTTGAAGGTTCCAGTTTCAAGAAGGTGGGCAGATAACTTTGGGAGTGGTGGGTGGGGGCAGTCACCTTGTGTTGCTGCATTGCTTTGACGGTTTCATCTTTGTCTTATTACAGGCCAGTGCATGAGATTCTGTTTCTCCACTTGTAAAGATTTTCACTATTTGCTTCTGCAGCAATTACATAGAGCTTCTAAAGTCTCAAAATATCCCAGGGTGTGAAGGAATCAGATACTGACTAGGAAGATTGAAGAAATGTTGGGGAAATGACAAGAAGTTTCCATGATTCACAACTTTTTCATCAAATTTGAGATTGGAATTATTATTTCACTGTATGGAGGAGATTCAACATCAGTAATGCTTAAAAGAACTATAGTGGCAATGATTTAAGATGTGGAAGCTGAATAACATCAGGAATTCGTAGTTCAGGTGTTAAATGATTTGATCAGTCGTGCGAATCTTCTGTCAGTTATAGAGACAAGATGTACAGAGTTCTGTAAACTGTTTCAAATTCCACAACCTGTTAGGCTATAAATGGCTGTGTAATCATTTTTTTGCAAGTTGTTTCTTTATTAATACTAATTTATATATATCAAAGCACAGCTCTTTTTATAGAATGCAAGTTTCATGTTTATGGAGGAGGTATCTGAATGAAAATTGAGTCTCTTGGTTTTGTTGATCAGAACTTTCAGGAGGACGTGAATCTTTTTGACTTGGAATTTGTATTTCAAATTGTGCCACGAAAAGGAATTCTCTGTAAGCATATTTCAAGTGTTGTTTCTTGAATCTTGCTTTATCTTGTCCTGTCTTACATTTGCTATGAAATGGCAGATATGTTTGGAAATGTCGGTATTTAAATTTTATGTTCTTTTATTTGTAGATCCCAATGTTCCAAATGTTCAAGTAACTCGACTAACACTGGTGTGTGCAGCTGCACCTCAGTCCTTAGTGTTGGATTTAACAGGTCAGTAAAGCTACCTGATTGAGAGTCTGTGATCACAATGTGCATTTCTGATGTCATTTTCAAAAAAGCGTTAAAATCAATTTATAGTTTGAACCTTTTGCCCCCCCCCCTTTCTCATGGTCACTGTTTAATTTGAAATAATGTTTCAAATTGATATCTTCTGTACAATTTGCTGTTTTTGTACCATCACTTCAGTTTATAATGGCTGAAAATGGTGAATTCCTTCTCCAAATGTCTGTGGGCAAGGATCACTCTCATCCCATTCAGGTTTTGAACATCTCCCTTGTGTCATGATGACGAAGGGTCTATGTCAATGTGTGGTCTAATCAGAACACTGTGCCATTATTCAGAAGATTTTCTCTGGTTTGTTTCCACCTCAGTAACATTGCTTGATCTGGTCTCTGTATCAGCTTCCTTGTTAAAACTTTGATGCCTTTCATTTGGCTATTCCAACATGTTTCTGATTGGCCTCTAGCATTCTGTTCTCTGTAGAAAATGCTGCTACCTGTCCTAACTTACATAACATCTGTTCACCTATGCTTATGCTTGGTGACCTATATTAGTTATGTTGGTTGATATCGGATAAACGTTTCTCACCCTCCTTCAGATTTCTCTAGAGACTTGCTCTTCCCAGTGTCTGTAATCTCTTCCACCCATTATCTTTGGAGATATTCATGTAACTCTGGCCTCAAGTACTCTAATTTTAATTGCTTTACGTTGGTGCTCAGGCCTTCAGATGCATAAGTTAGAAACTCTGGAATTACTTATTATTATCCCCCCACCCCAAATAATCCCTCCCACCCCCCCTTGAACATGTTCCTTAAATTTTCTTAAACCAAGCTTTTATATGGCTTGTATTTCATTATGTGACTTGCACCTAGTTTTGCTTATAGCCCTCCTGTGAAGTATTTTGAAGATTTTTGTGTTAAACACACTTTACAACATACTGTTCTGCCTTTACAAACACACAACTAGTTATAACGTGGATGCTAGAAATTTGAAATAAAAGCAAATTACTGGAGAAATTCAGGTCTGGCAGCATCTGTGGAGAGAGAAATAAGAGTTGACATTTTGAGTTCAGTGTGATGATTCTTCCTAAGAGGAGTCATACTGGACTCAAAACATTAACTGTTTTTCTCTCTCCGTTGATGCTGCTAAACCTGCTGAATATCCCCGGCAATGTTTGTTTTTATTATCCATTCTGTTGATGTCATTTATATCTCTGCAGTGTTTGGACATGTTGACTATATAAAAAAAATCTAGTTGAACCCCTAGATCTTTTTGACCATCTATTTGAATATTTAGTGAACAAATAGCACTTGTTCATACTACATCTTTTCATTTTTATTTGATCTAATTTATTTTCAATTCCTGGATTACCTCATCAAATTCAATAAAATCTTGTAACTGAATGCCTGAATTTAAACCACTAAATGGATGTTCAAGACAGAAGGTTGCCTGGGTTCATTTCAAGTTATATCTGATTTAAATTAGCTCTCTATAGAGTCATAGAGATGTACAGCACAGAAACAGACCCTTCAGTCCAATCCGTCCATGCCGACCAGCTATCCCAACCTAATCTAGTCCCACCTGCCAGTACCCGGCCCATATCCCTCCAAACCTTTCCTATTCATATACCCATCCAAATGCCCCTTAAATGTTGCAATTGTACCAGCCTCTATCACTTCCTCTGGCAGTTCATTCCATACATGTATCAACCTATGCGTGCAAAAGTTGTCCCTTGGGTCTCTTTTATATCTTTTCCCTCTCACCCTAAACCTATGTCCTCTAGTTCTGGACTCCCCGACCCCAGGGAAAAGACTTTGTCTATTTCTCCTATCCATGTCCCTCATGATTTTATAAACCTCTATCAGATCACCCCTCAGCCTCCGATGCTCCAGGGAAAACAGCCCCCACCTATTCAGCCTTTCCCTGTAGCGCAAATCCTCCGACCCTGGCAACACCCTTGTAAATCTTTTCTGAACTCTTTCAAGTTTCACAACATCTTTCCGATAGGAAGGAGACCAGAATTGCATGCAATATTTCAAAAGTGGCCTAACTAAAGTCCTGTACAGCCACAGCATGACCTCCCAACTCCTGTACTCAATACTCTGACCAATAAAGGAAAGCATACCAAACGCCGCCTTCACTGTCCTATCTATCTATGACTGCACTTTCAAGGAACTATGAACCTGCATTCCAAGGTCTTTGTTCAGTAACACTCCTTTGGACTTTACCATTAAGTGTAGAGGTCCTGCTAAGATTGCTTTCCCAAAATGCAGCATCTCACGTTTATCTAAATTAAACTCCACCTGCCACTCCTTGGCCATTGGTCCATCTGGTCAAGTTCCTGTTGTAATCTGAGGTAACCTCCTTCACTGTCCACTCCACCTCCAATTTTGCATTCTGCAAACTTGTTAACTATACCTCTTTTGCTCGCATCCAAATTATTTATATAAATGATGAAAAATAGTGGACCCAGCACCGATCCATGTGGCACTCCACTGGTCACAGGCCTCCAAACTGAAAAGCAGCCCTCCACCACCACCCTCTGTCTTCCACCTTTGAGCCAATTCTGTTTCCAAATGGCTAGTTCCCCATGTATTCTGTGAGATCTAACCTTGCTAACCAGCCTCCCATGGGGAGCCTTGTCAAACGCTTTACTGAAGTCCATATAGATCACGTCTACCGCTCTGCCCTCATCAATCCTCTTTGTTACTTCCTCAAAAAACTCAATCAAGTTTGTGAGACATGATTTCCCACACACAAAACCATGTTGACTATCCCTAATCAGTCCTTGCCTTTCCAAATACATGCACATCTGTTTGCTCTGAAGCTGAAAGAGAAGAACTGTTAAATGCTAGAACCGGGTCCTTTTTATTCTGTGGTGTATTGTAGGACAGTTCAATAAACTATGCTTCAAGTGATCATTCAATAGTTCTAGAATCAGAATCATATAGCTCGAAAACAGGCCCTTCAGCCCAACTCGCTCATGCTGACCAGGTTTCCTAAACTGAAGTAGTCGCATTTTTCTGAAGCTTTTTTCGTTTGGTTTATTATTGCCACGTACTGAGAAAAGTATTGTTTTGTGCGCTGCCCAGGCAAATCATACTTTATATAAGTACATCAGGGTTATAGAACAAAATACAGAATTATAGTGTTACAGCAACAGAGAAGGTGCAGAGAAAGATCAATTCTAAGATGAGAGCTCCATTCAAAAATCTGATAACAGCAGGGGAGAAGCTGTTCTTAAATCTGTTGTTATTTGTTTTCAAACTTTGGAAGAGAGTATAACGAGGGTAGGAGGGGTTTTTGTTATGTTGGCTGCTTTCCTGAGGTAGCTGGAAGTGTAGATGGAGTCAATAGAAGCAAAATTGCTTTGTGATGAACTGGGCTGCACTCTAATTTCTTGTGGTCTTGGGCAGAGCAGTTGCCATACCACGCTGTGGTGAATCTGGATAGGCTGCTTTGTATGGTGCATCTATAAAATTTGGTAAGAATCATTGTGGACATGTCAAACTTGCATCACCTTATGAGGAAGTAGAGGTGTTGGTGTGCTTTCCTGACTATAGTGTTGACGTGAATAGACCACGACAGATTGCTTGGTGATATTTTACTCCAACTTGAAGCTCTGACTGTCTCTACCTTGATAGAGAGTCAATGACCAGCTCCTTCATTTAGTCCATATCCTTCTCATCCTTTCATGTGAATTGGATGGTCAAAGAGTTTGCAATGTCATAACATGTGAGATGTTTAGAGTATAGCTCTTTTGTACATAGGCCGTAGTACTGAACTTCAAAGATAACTCCCCAAGCTATCTTAACGTTGTCGTACTACCTGTGCTAATCCCACTGGCATTCATAATCCACATTCTTAACAATATCACCAGTTCTGTTTTAGTTACACTGTCTTTTCTGTTTACTGATTCCTTGTCCTCCCCTCTACTCATTTACCTTGTCTTCAGTAGCATGCCCTAATGGGTACTCCCTGTTGGGCTCTGGCAGGACACGCATCTTCTACTTTGCAAAATTTTCTCAAAACTTTTTCCAATTGTGCTTTCCACGATTTAACCACTTAGTTTCTGAAACCTTTTCTTTAAAGCAGCCTTGGATTCTTTACAATCTGTAATTTTGTGTATGCACCTATTGAAACTGCTCAAATTTCTAAATAATTTAAACCTGTGTTTGACAAAATGTTTTTATTTTCAGGTGACGTTGAAAAATTTAAAAAACATTGTTTTGTGCTGAAAGAGGGTGTTGAATACAAGATAAAAATCAACTTCAAGGTTTGTTTCTATTCTTGTAATCACGTATTGAGATTGCTTGGGTAGTTATTGTTTGTGGTCTTCCTGACTCTGGATTTGGGCAATTGCTTACCTCCTATAGCCTCCAAATTCATACCCTTCCAGCTCTTGTGTATTTAGCTGAAAAGCAGGAATGCTGTTAGCAACCTGAACTCTGGAACAGTGAGAGTGCAGACTTGCATATTGATCAGTTTTACAGATGGTCCCATTGTTATGTTTGTGGGGCTCCCTCCACTTTGTGCTATAGCTTAAAATTCAGAATTATGATTGCTTGGGTCTATTTTTAGAGTTGTTTCTGTTGCTATTTCTTTTCTGTATGACAAGAATCTTAAAATCTTGTCAGTAAAAATAGGAAGTCTTTATAATTAAACTCTTCTAGTTATCTACAGGCATGGAGGTTATTTTATTATCTGGTGGTCTTGGAACCGTAGCCACTTCCTAGCTGTGGCTGAGACAACAAAGTGCCTCACAATTTTAATGCTAAACACTAGTAGGCATTTTTGACTAAGGACAGGCTCACCGAGGAAGCATGGTGTTGGCTGACACCCAGAAGGCAACACTGGATAGTATATATAACAGTCAGGGATAGAGGTCCCTCTCCGTGAATGCTGACTGTTGGGAGTGTTCTTAGTTTAGATTAGATTAGATTCCCTACAGTGTGGAAACAGGCCCTTCAGTTCAACCAGTCCAAACCGACCCTCTGATGTGTAACCCACCCAGACCCATTTTCCTCTGACTAATGCATCTAGCACTATGGGCAATTTCCCATGGCCAATTCACCTGACCTGCACATCTTTGGACTGTGGGAGGAAACCAGAGCACCCAGAAGAAACCCATGCAGACACTGGGAGAATGTGCAAACTCCACACAGACGGTCGCCCGAGGGTGGAATCGAACCTGGGACCCTGGTGCCGTGAGGCAGCAGTGCTAACCACTGAGCCCCACCGTGCCACCCTTTTACACCATCTTACACCACCATGAATGTCAGCATTGTCAAAACTCTGCCTGTATCATGTCACCAAGATTTTTTCACCCATTGTCTCTGTGCATGCCAACTTAAATCGGCTCCCACTCCTAAATTTGATAAAATTTAAACCCTTGTCAAAATCCTTTTTAGACCCTCTACATATCTCTCATCCCAGCATCATGAACGTCCTTTCCTCTTCCAATTCTGGCTGCATGAGTATTCTGATTTCTAATTGTTCCATTGTGGTGGTTGTGTCTTGAGCTGCTGGGGCCTTAAACTCTAAAGTTCCCTCACTTAGTTTCTCCTCTTCAAGATGCTCTTTAAAACTTACCACTTCCCTGTCCAATTATTGCCTTGTGCAGCTGTCAAATTTTGTTATTGCTCCTCTGAAGCATTTTGTGGCACTTTGCTACATGGAAACATTCTATCAATACACATTGTTGCTGATGTATGTGGAAGTCCCATTTGGGAAAGTACCAATTCTGAGTGCCATTGTGCTGCAGCTCTAGTCTCCAATCTCATGGTGAGAAGAGGGGAGATTTGTTTCTACTTTGCAATCCATCCTTTTATCTAGTATGCCTATACAGTTAAGTTTATGGGGATGTGATGACCTAGTGAGATTATTGCTAAATTATTAAGCCAGTGATCCAGATATAATATTTCCTGGAGTGGGGTTTAGAATCCCAGTACAGTAGATGGTGAAGTTTGAATCAATAAAAATCTGGAACTAAGGATCTAATAATGACCATGAAACCATCATCAATTGTCAGGAAAACCCATCTGGTTTACTAATGGATTTAGAGAAGGAAATTACTGGCCCTGCTTGGGCTGTCCTACGTGTGTTTCCAGGCCCAAAGCCTGGAAACTGCCCTCTCAGCAATTAGAGATGGGCATGGATGCTGGCCTAGCCAGTGAAGCTCATAACAGAATTTTTAAAACAGCTTTGAGAGTCCATTCTTACACCAGGATCATGGTGTTTGCAAAGCTAACTACAGACCTGCTTGAAGGCAATGAATAATGAAACTTACAATGTCTGTCTGTTCTCTAGAATGAGCATGTTTTATATCAAACTCCTTACAAATTAATCCACAATAAGGGTTAACATTGATTGTATCAATAGCTGAAAGGCCATGTGTTTATTTAATCTCCCTCTCCCTCCCCCTCTCTCTCTCTCTCTCTCTCTCTTTTCAGGTTAATAAGGAAATAGTCTCTGGACTGAAGTATGTTCAAACAACGATAAGGAAAGGAATCACAAGTGAGTACAAGTGTGTTTTGTGCACTGAATGTGAAGTTAAATTTCTCTTTCTGAAATACTTGGAATGAAAACCAATTTTTAAAAAAAGTCGACGTTTCCTCCATATACCACGTTCCCAAGAGCAGGTTTTTCTTCCCTGCCCATCCCCAGCTAAATAGAAACACTCCAGTTTCCTTGTTATTCAGATTTCAAATACAATAACTTTGTTACTCCAGATAAATAGAGTTTGATGCAATTTTTGTTAAATTCAGAATTCATAGCTAATGTTGCTTTGGTTTGATTTTTGTGCTGATGACATAGATATTAGCTCTAGTTGCAGGAATTAAGTTAATCAAATAATAAAAATTGAATTTGCAGTTACTTGAAGGATCAATTTCAACATTCTGATATCTGATTTGGACTTAAACACATGGAGACTGAGGGCAGTGTCAGAATAGAAAAAGCTTACTGTGTTGCCCAAAGTGTCCTAAGAGGATTGGGAACGTGTTGGAAATCCTTAAATGTTGATCAGAAAAGTGATGAGGAGGGCTAAATAAAACTAATAAGATATATGAAAGCCAGTTATAAAGGCTACTGTTTTTGAAAGGAAGAAACTGGCAAAAGTGTAGATCCTGCAGAGAGTAGAAGCAGAAAAGAAATTATAGTGGAAATAAGAAAATGGCAGAAATGCTAATCAAATGTTTTATCTGAGTTTGTATGGCAAACACTATTGATGTGTTGGGGATTAAAAGTAATGCAAATGAGGAATTTATGGATATTATTGTTAGGCTAGAAAAAATACTGGAAAATCTAATCATCAAATCCCTGGTCATGCTGACCTACAGCCTAAGATTTTGGGAAGTCGTTGGAGTGATAGATATATATTTTAATTTTTGCATAATTCTCTTGATTCTGGAACAGTTCTGTACACTAGAAAATAGCAAAAGCAAGCTAACTGGTTTAAAAAGGGGAAGGAGGGAGGAAACTGGAATGACAGCCTGGCATCAATAGTGAGATAACTAGATTGTAGTAGCATTTGGTAACATCACTATAGGCATTTCAGAATGCTAGGCTGACATCACTGTTATGAAAGGGAATTAAAAGTTGGATACATCTGACTGTTTTGAGGGTGTAGCATAGATAGGGCAAGCACAAGATGAAATGTATTTGACTTTTCAATGTATTTGAGATATAGTAAGTTGTATGGTTAGGAGTAATACATTAGCGCGGGTTGAGGGCTGGTGAATACACTGCATCAGAGAAACCGGTCATTTTCTGGATGGCTGGATGTAAGATGTTCTGCCACTTCCAGCAGGATACCTTGATCCCCAAACACATCATCATCCTTTTCCCTTTCACTGTTAGCATTCCACAGGGCCTGCAATGCCCGGTCCATCACTGTTAAGGCACTTTCACTCTCTGCACATTCTGTGCTCTTTTCTCTTTGACACGCACGCCATTCAGAGCATGATGCCTGTGCTTCGTGTTGATTACATACCCCTGTCTCTGCTGTGGTTTGTTGGCTCAGAGGAGATTTTTTGTCGTCCTGTTTAACGTACACCTATTTCACATCTAAATCTTCTCACGGGTGTCACCAACAGGAGATTCACCTTTTCTGTTCCATTTGCTGCTGCTCTCTCTCCTCCTGTCTCAACAACAAATAAAACCCAGCATTTTCCAGTATCTTTCAGCTCTGAAGAAGAGTCATACTGGACTCAATATGAATTCCATTTCTCTCTCCACAGATGCTGCCAAACCTGCTGAGTTTTTATAGCATTTTGTGTGTTTTGTAACAAGTGAAGTGCTGGTTATTTGCTATCTATATCGGTGTCTTTAAATGAAGAGACCAGGTGTAATATATTCAAATTTGTTAATACAAAACCAAGTGGGGCAGTAAGTCACAAAGAAATACCTTGAGTTAGGAGGATAGCGAAAGATGGAATATAATGTTGGATAAGTGAAAGTATTCACTGTGGTAGGAAAACACAAGTGGAGTTTGCACATTCTCTCTGTATCTGCCTTGGTTTCCTCCGAGTGCTCTGGTTTCCTTCCACAATTCAAAGATGTGCAGGTCAGGTAAATTGGCTGTGCAAAACTGTCCACAGTGTTCAGGGATATGTAGGTTAGGTGCATTAGTCAGGGGTAAACGTAGAGTAGTAGGGGAATGAGTCTGGGTGGGTTACGCTACAGAGGGTCAGTGTGGATTTGTTAGGCCAAATGACCTATTTCCACACTGTACGGATTCTGTGAATCTATGAATTATCTAAATAGTGAGTACCTGCGAAATGTAAATGTTTAAAGGGTTCAGGCAACCTACATAAAATATAGTTAACATGCACTAGAAAGGATACAAATAGGAATATTGTATCCAGTTCTGGTTGCCCAGTTATAGGAAAAATATTAAGTTGGAGAGGGTTTAGAAGAGACTTACCAGGATGTTGGACATTTTGAGTTATAAAAGGCTGAATAGGCTGGGACTTTTGTCAATGGAGTATTGGGGGTTGCAAGTACACCTGATAGAGACATGTATAGAGTAATGAGAGGCAGAGATAGAGTTAATAGTTGATTTTTCCCTAGGTTGGGGCATTTTAAGACCGGGGGTACATTTTTTTTAGGTTAGAGGAGAGCATTTTTAAAAAAGACATGGGCAAATGTTTTACACAGAAGGTGGTTTGCATGTGGAATAAACATCCTGAAGAAGTGGTGGATGTGGGTACAATTCCAACGCTGAAAAAAAACTTCAAATAGGTACATGAATAGGAATGGTTTGGAGGGAAATCAGCCAAGCGCAGGCAGGTGGGACTAGTTTAGTTTGGTATTATGCTCGGCAAGCACTGGTTGGACTGAAGGGTTTGTTTCTGTGCTTTATGATTCTATGAAGGCAAATGTTGGCCTTAAGAGTTGGAGGGTAGGAGTGAGAAAATCTTCAGTTGTGGCCATATTTAAAATACTGTGCGCAGTTTTGCTTTTCATATCCAAGTAAAGATAGTGTTACAGGTTACAGTTAAATGTTCACTAGAGTGATGCCTGGGCTGACACTGTCCTCTGAGGAGAAACTTGGTGGGATGACACTGTATTCCCCAGAGTTTAGAAGAATGAGAACTGATCTTGATGAAATGCTGACAACTCTGAAAGGGCTTAACCAGTAAGATGCTGAGAGACTGTTTTCCATGGCTGGAGACTCTAGAACTGGAGCTCATAAGGGGCTGACTGTTTAGGATTGAGATGTGAAGTTTCTTCATTTAGAGTTGTGAATCATTAAAATTCTTCTCCAAAATGCTACAGGTACTCCATTGAGGACTGAGATCGCTAGAGCTTTGGAACAAAAGTATTCAAGGACTGAGAGGCTAGACCAGGAAAGAGGAGTTGATTTAGAGATTCAGCTGTGATTTTACTGATGAGCAAACCAAGCTTGAGAAGCTGTAGAACATACTGCTGTAAGGTTGTGGGTGGTTAAGTTGAAAAATTAAAATGTACTAGTTTTTGTTTCGGAAAGGATATTAAGGACTACAGAACCGAGACAAGGTTACGATAATCCATCATCTAATGGTATGTAGGCTTAAGATGCCAAGTGGCTGTCTCCTAGGGTGATGGAGATGATGACAGATGGTGAGCATTTTGAGAACTTACTCATCAGTAAGCACACCCCCCCTGCCCCCCCCCAATAAGCTCAGACAGATGATTGCACCAAGTTCAGCACCCATTTGTGACCCCTCTAATAATGCAACAAGCCCTGAACAATCAGGCTTAGGGTGAAAGTGGCAATTAACATTTGTGCCACACAGGTGCCAGATAAGGAAGAATCTAACCATCTCCCTTTGACATTCCATAAAAGAAGAGCAACATAGGTTGGAAATTCTGTGGTGAGGTAATTCATCACCTGTCTTCCCCAAAGTCTACTAACTATAATGCTGGAGGGTGCTAGATTACCCTCCACTTGCCTGACTGAGTACAGCTTTAACAACACTCAAGAAACCTGGCACTATTCAGGACAAAACAGTCCACCTGATTAGCATCCCATTCACAAACATTCATCATTCCCTCCTTCCCCTCATTTTCTACTTGGGGGTCCTGCAACCTTCAGGATTCCATATTGAGTTGAATAATATTAGGGCCTGAGCACCTTCTCCTATGTCCTTGCCCTAAACCCCACTCCAGGTCTTATCATATGGGCTGTTACCACAAACTTACATCCAGAGTTGGAGTTCCACAATAATCCATTGTCAGCCACTAATTAGCAGATATTGTTTCCCCCAGGCCGACGATTACCCATTCCCTTTACCCAATTGTTTTTCTTTCTCTAGGCTCCATGACCACCTATTGTTTACTCTTCCCCTACCCAATCTTCAGCATATATGCCAGCCTTTTCCTAGCTACAGTCACTTCTGAAGAAAGGTCACCGGACTCAAAACATTATCTCTGCCTCCTTTCCATAGATGCTGCCAGACCAGCAATTTCTGTTCTTGTGTCTGATGATCCTCAATTCCATTTCCTGTCTTTTCCCCCTAACCCAAGAGCTCTCCCACCTGGGCTGGAGTGCATGGCAACCCCTCTTGCAAGTTCCCTCCCATGGCCCACACCATTCTGCCATGGAACTATAATCAGGAGATCGATATACTGGAGCTCCCTTCTTGATGGTGCTGTGGTATATCAACATCAAATGGATTGCAGCAATTCAAAAAGGTGACTGACCTGGGGAAGCTTATCAAAGGGCAATTAATGCGCGCCTAATCAGCTACTCCCACATCCTGTGAAAGAATGTAAGCAGGGCGAGCAGGTTATGGAACGTTTTAAATAAGCGTGTATTGTGCTCGGAATGTCAGAAGCATAAATGTGCAGCTTGAATGAAGACCTAGTGAGAAATTAAATGGATGATTCATTAAAATTCCTTTTTCTTGTACCCTTTGAACAGTTGATAAAGCTGAATACATGGTGGGGAGCTATGGTCCACGTGACACCGAATATGAGTTCCTTACAACACAGGAAGATGCACCCAAAGGAATGTTCGTGAGGGGCACCTATACTATCAAATCCTTATTCACAGATGATGACAAGCATAACCACCTCACCTGGGAGTGGCAGCTCAACATAAAGAAGGAATGGAAAGATTAATCAACACAAGACCAGCTGTAGTCCATCTGACAGAGGAAACATAAAAATACACCACCTGTACCAAAGTAATCTTTTTTTGAAAAGGAACAAAAAAATGCGAGATTTATACTGCACAGTGAGATCATTGGCAAAAGAAAATCAAATCCTTTTTTTGTAAGGCACAGGTCAGAGGCACGGCTACATGTTTCATTCCCCAGTCTCATTTTAGTTTGCTTTTTTTCCTTCCAGCAGCTGCCTTTTGTGGGGGATGGGGAGGGTGGGACTGCAGTATGTTGCTTTAAAAGAGGAAGCAATGAGTCATATAGACTTGGCTTGAGGTCTTGACATTCTGCAGTGGAGCTTTGACCACTTCTTATCTATTACTTAAGCGCAATGCTAAGCTTGGAAATTTAGATGATCATGATGTTTCAACCAGGCAAAAGAATATAATGTAAATTTGTTAGAGGCAGTTCTTTCTCTGAATTTAAAAAAAAACTTGTAATTTTTATTGTGTAACCATGTTGCCTTATATATGCTAAAATTGTTTTTGAAAAAAATCATAGAATTTCCTAGTCAAGGTCTTTATACTAGTAGCATGAATCCAGAAACCATTTTGTCTTACTAGGTGCTTGTGGTTGTGATCACATTGCACTGCAGCTAGTCTGATCAATGCTGGCATTTCTGATGTGAATGCACATCTATTAAAAGTAGTATTTCAGATGTACACAATTGAGTATTGAAGGCCTATGGTTTAGAGAGAATTTTGTGCTGTGTCTAGGCATGTTACAGCAGACGGAATCATGTATAGTTTTTCAAGTTACAGGTGCTAAGTGGAACTGCCTGACCATGAAATGTCAGCAGTGGATGAAGTGTCAACCAAAAAGATAAAGGAGCATTGCTTCAAAGTGTTGGAAAGAGATGGTGGAACTCGTGTTATGCCTCTTTGTATTTTGTGCCTCATATCAATCTGTGTCAGTATTCCATTTCTGGATTCTCTACACTACCATCCGGCTAATTTTAGTTGAATAGTTTCATTTTTAAAATGTGGCATATTCAATAAAGTGTTCTAAGCAGCCAGCATATATCATTGGAAGCTTTTAGCCATTGAGGTTAGAACTGGGACCAAATGTGATTTTACCTGTCTGTCTTGCCATATCCCCTGCTCTTCCCCATATACAATAATGGATTTTTTTTTATGTTCTCTTGTGACTCCTGTGTAGACTGGATATTAACAGGTTAAAAAACCATACCCACGTTTTCACTGCAAATATAATAAAATATTCCGACTAAATACTTGTCGTCTTTTCTCTGTCAGCAACTTGCATAATCTCTAAATTTGAAGACAACATCCTAAAGCATTTTGCATACATTATCTGAGTTTCACACCAATCCACGTGAGAAATTAGGACAGGTGGCCCAACGCAGCAGTAAGTTTCATGGACAATTGCTGGAAATCTAAAATATGAAAGGAAAATTTCAGGAAATCTTGCAGCATCTGTGAGGAGAGGAGTGGTTAACATTTGAGATTGACCTTTGAACTTGACAAGGTGGCTGTTGAGAGGCTTGTTTTCCGTCACACTGACCTCTAGAAATGAGGAATTGCTTCACTGGAGGAGTTTTGTTGGCAGCAGAGGGTATAATGCAGTAAAGTGGGGTTAAGAGACAATATTGGGCATGTTCTTTTTGAATGGTGTAATTGGCTTGAGCGGGTTGTACTGATTCATTGGGGTGGTGACAAAGGGAATTTGATTCCTTTACCAAAAAAGATCAATTTTCCAGCAAATGTAGAAGTGAAAGAGGATCTTTCTGTTCCTTCTCCCACAAAAAGTAAACTCGAAATTTTCAACATTTTAGCATCAGCTTATGGCAAATTTAATATCATGACTCACAGTTTTTCAGTTCCTAACCTAAAACCCCAAAGCTAAACTTCTTGAATGCCAATTGCAAGACACTACACACTGGAAAGGAGTCGGGCTTGACATACCTTTAGGCACCAAGTACTCACCCTGCGTTAATACCATCAAGTGTATCAAGCAATTGTCTATTGAAAGAACTGCTGAATTGGAGCCCAATTCTGGAAATTGGGACTTTCATTAATCAGATGAAGATTATCAAAGTCCCAAGAGTTGTTGGAGTTACTGAGTTTTGAGAAGATTTGTAGCTCGGGTAGGGGTTCTGGATGTAGGTTTGCTCACTGAGCGGGAAGGTTTGTTTTCAGACGTTTCATCACCATACTAGATAACATCATCAGTGAGCCTCTGAATGAAGCACTAGTGGTATAGCCTGCTTTCCATTTGTGTTTAGGTTTCCTTGGGTTGGTGATGCCATTTCTTGTACTTTTTTTCAGGGGATGGCTAATGGGATCCAAGGCAATGTGTTTGTTGATAAGAGTTCCAGTTGGAATGCCATGCTTTGAGGAATTCTTGTGTGTCTCTCTGTTTGGCTTGTCCTAGGATGGATGTGTTGTCCCAGTCGAAGTGGTGTCCTTCATCTGTATGTAAGGATACAAGTGAGAGTGGGTCATGTTTTTTTGTGGCTAGTTTTCTGCCTGTTTGTCCAATGTAGTGTTACAGTTCTTGCAAGGTATTTTGTAAATGACATTAGTTTTGCTTGTCGTCTGTATAGGATCTTTAAAGTTCATTAGCTGCTGTTTTAGTGTGTTGGTGGATTTGTGGGCTACCATAATGCCAAGGGGTCAGAGTAGTCTGGCAGTCATTTCCGAGATGTCTTTGATGTAGGGGAGAGTGGCTAGGGTTTCTGGACATGTTTTGTCTGCTTGTTTGTTGCTGAGAAATCGGTGGACTGTCTTCACTGTGTACTCATTCTTTTTGAATACACTGTATAGGTGATTTTCCTCTGCTCTGCGTAGTTCCTCTGTGCTGCAATGTGTGTTGGCTCGTTGAAATAATGCTCTAATGCAGCTTCATTTGTGGATGTTAGGATGATTGCTTCTGTAGCTCGATATTTGGTCCGTATGTGTTGTTTTCCCATCGACACTAGTTTGAAGTTCCCCGTTGGCTATTCACTCTCTACTGCAACATCTAGGAATGGCAGTTTGTTGTTTTCCTCCTCTTTAGTGAATTTTATGCCAGTAAGGGTATTATTGATAGTCTTGAAGGTTTCCCCTGATTTGTTTTATTTACTGATGACAAAGGTGTCATCCATGTAGGGGACCCAGAGTTTGGGTTGGATGGTTGGCAGAGCTGTTTGTTTGAGTCTCTGCATTACTGCCTCTGCTAAGAACCCTGACATCGGAGATCCCATGGGTGTTCTGTTGGTTTGTCTGTAGGTTTTGTTGAAAGTGAAGTGGGTGGTAAGGCATAGGTCCACTAGCTTGACAATATTGTCTTTGCTGATGAAGTTGTTGTTTGGTGTATGTGTCTTTGGTTCTTAATGTGGTCAGTGTTTCCTTGGCCAGGTTGATGTTGATGGATTTGAGCAGAGCTTTTGCATCAAAGGAGACCATTATTTCATCCTCTTCTATCTTGGTGTCTTTGGTCTTCAGGAATTCTTGGGTGGAGTGCCTTGAGTCTTCTCCACTCTCACTAGTATCGTTACATACAGATGAGGAAGGACACCACTTCGACTGAGACAATGCATCAGTCCTAGGACAAGCCAAACAGACACAGATGAGAATTCCTGGAAGCATGGCATTCTAACTGGAACTCTCAACAAAGATATTGACTTGGATCCCAGTTACCACCCTTGAGAAAAAGAACAGGAAATGATGTCACCACATGAAATGACATCACCAACCTCAAGGAAGCCCAATCATATCAATAGAAAGGGGCCATACCACCAGTGCTTCTTCCAGAGGCTCACTGATGTTACCTAGTATGGTAATGTAACATTTGAAAACGAACCTTCCAGTTCAGCACACAAACTTACATCCAGAGTTAGAGTTCCATCAAAAGCCTTGTAACATGGTGGCCCTGCCTTACATTCCAATTTCTGAGAGGTTTGCAGTGTTTGCGAGCAGCTGAGGATTCCACAGCATCCTCATCGCTCAGATCTTTAAGTAAAGGAGTTAGGAAGTCTTGTTGAAGTTGTACAGGACGTAGGTGAGGCCTCTTCTGAAGTACAGTTCTGGTTGCCTTGTTACAGGAAGGATATTATTAAACTGGAGAGGGTTCAGAAAAGGCTTACCAGAGTGTTGCAGGAATGGAGGGTTTGAGTTATATAGATAGGCTGAGACTTCAGTGGACCATTGGAGATGATGGGGTGACCTTAGTTTATAAAATCATGAGGGGTATAGATAAGATGAATAGCAAAAGTCTCTTCCCTAAGATAGGGAAGTTCAAAATTAGGGGGCATATTTTTAAGGTGAGAGGAGAAAGATGTGAGGGGCAACTTTTTTAAAAACCGTTTGTATGTGGGGTGAACTTCCAGAGGAAGTGATGGATATAGGTATAGTTCCAACATTTAAAAGGCATTTGAATAAATTTATGAATAGGGGTGGTTTTGTGGGATATGGGCTAAACACAGGCAGGTGGGAAACTTGGTCAGCATGGACTAATTGGATTAAAGGGTCTGTTTCCATGCTCTATGACTATCTTTGTTGCTTTCATCACCTCATACAAAACCAAAGGGGTACGGTCAGATTACTCCAATGGTTGTGGGATCCTGTGGTGTTTTTTATTGATGGGAAGATCATGTCTTGTATCATTGTACCTTGGTTCAATGTTCAATGGCCTGTGCTTCTCATTGGTGATTGTTGATAGTGATAGTGTTTATAAGGAGACTTCAGGGAGTCCTCAGTGTTTGAGTGGGCCCCGTCTGTTCAGATTACCAGCGGGCAGCTCTCTGTAGGACACTGTTGGGCCCGTTGACTGTCGCCCGTTGACTGTCACCCGTTTAGGCAATGTAACTTGTCTAATGTATTCATAAGTGCTTTGCTTTGGCTTATTGCTGATGTTTTATCCCAAGCCATTTTTGTTGTCGTTCTGTCATTTCCTTCCAGTCTTGGGGCCTGCCTCCTCACCTTGTACAAGTGCACCTCAGCTAGAATGGGAATCAAACCCTGTTGGAGGTATTCTGAGCCACACAATAGCCTCCTGTTAATCAGTGACCTGTACACATTGCCCAATATCTCCTTTAATTGTTGTACAGGATGTTGAATACTGTGTTCAATTTTAGTCAACTTGCTATAGGAAGGATGTTACTGAACTGGAAAGACGGCAGTAGAAATTTACAAGGATGCTGCCAGGATTTAAGGGACTGGGTTATAGAGAAAGGTTGGACAGGCTAGGACTTTTTACAGTGTAGGAGACTGGGGGAATCTGATAGAAGTGTATAAGATCATGAGATGTATGGATAGAGTGAATGCACTCAGTCTTTTTCCCCAGAGTTGGGGGAATTGAGGACTAGAGGGCATCAGTTTAAAGCTAGAGGGGAAAGAATAAAAGGAAACCTGAGGGGCAACTTCTTTTTACACAGAGGGTGGTACACTTATGGAATGAGCTGACAGCAGCAGTGGTTGAGCCAGGTGCATTTAACATTTAAAAGGCATTTAAACAAATACACTGATTAGAAGGATGTGGGTCAAAGTGTATGGTGCTGGAAAAGCACAGCCAGTTAGGCAGCATCCAATGAGCAGGAGAATTGACATTTCAGGCATAAACTCTTAAATCCTACTGCTGCTTGACCGGTTGTGCATTTCCAGCACCACACTCTTCAACTCTGATCTCCAGCATCTGCAGTTCTCACTTTCTCCCACCTGATTAGAAGGCGATGGGCCAAGTGCAGGGAAATGGTGTTAGCATAGATGGACATTTTGGGTGGGGTGGACTAGTTTGGGTTAAAGGGTCTGTCTCCGTGCTGTAGGACTCTATAACTCACCAATATCATCAAAACTCAGCCAGTTAGGACAATTCTCCATTTACAATTGGTTGTAATTTGTTTAAAAAAAACTCTAATTGTCTCTTGCTGAAATAAAATTCCTCTGTTAACCATGTACTTATTGTAGAAAGGGAAATTCTTTTGCAACTTTGTGCTAGTTCTGTCCAGAGCTAGTTCCAGGCCTTTTCTCCACATTGTCTTTTCCTCTTCATGATCATTCACTGTTTGTACCAGTCTCAGTCTGATGGGAGTGAGATCTAGGGTGTGATCAATTACAATGACAAATGGAATGAGGACATTGACCCTGGTACTGGAGGTTAGTTTGGTTCCTTAATCCTCCAGTCTCCTTCCAGCTTGATTATCAGTGCTAGAGACTAAGGTGCTAACTAGCATTGTGTGCTGATCAGATTTGCAATTTTAGATAGTTAATTATGACACCCCTCCACACTTCTGGGCTCATCTTAGACCTAACTCTCACTAAGTGGCCACATTGAGAGTGTAATGTGGAAGCTGTCTGATATAGTCATTGGGAAAGCAGATCTACCAGCCTGGGTTTTTCACTTATATTTTTTTCCAAAGGCTTTAGTCACTGGCTGCAGCAACAACTTGAATTTGTGTAGTTGCTTTAATGTCACAAAGCAATTAAGTCATCGTCGATCATTAACTTCAGAATCTTTGGGGAATTGGTACAGAAACTGAAATAAGTTGCAAATTAAAACCTTAGAATCCAAGTGTGGATTTGAAAATGTTATTGCACACCTTCCTGGTTTGGCATATTCATGATTAGATTCCCTACAGTGTGGAAACCGGCCCTTTGGCTCAACAAATCCACACCAACCCTCCGAAGAGTAACCCACCCAGACCCATTCCCCTCTGACTAATGCACCTAACACTATGGGCATTTTGGCATCCAATTCACCTGACCTGCACATCTTTGGACTGTGGAAGGAAACCGGAGCACCCGGAGGAAAGCCAAGCAGACACGGAGAATGTGCAAACTCAACATAGACAGTCGCCAGAGGCTGGAATTGAACCTGGGACCCTGGTGCTGTGAGGCAGCAGTGCTAACCACTGAGCCATCGTGCAAACATGGGTTACATTTATCTGGTTCATTTTTGTTAATTGGCTTAGACTTATTCATCTGTGGAGTATGGGCTATGCTCAGAGGGTAGTTAAGAGTCAGTCACGTTACTGTAGGTCTGGAATCTCACACTGCACCATGTAGGGATAGCCGATTTCCTTCCCTAAAGGACATTATTGAAGTAGTTGGGTTTGCACAATAAGGTTCTAAGTTAGCTTTTTATTCCAGACTTTGACTTCAAATTTCACCACCTGCCATAGGGCAGGTAATGAAGAAGTAGAAATGAAGCTTCAGAAGTGCCAGTGGGGAATGAACGATTTAAACAATTGCCAGTTATCAGTAAAATCTGAGATTTAGGGATTGTGGGAACCTTTTCTCTCTCTCCTCTGCCCATAACTGCATTCCCAAGTGAAATGGTTCCTTTAGCTTGTCAAGTGAAATGGATTTCGTTTTAAAAAAAAGATTCAATTTTCCAACTGCGTTGGCCTTGTTGACATTTTTCTTCCCCCACCCCAAACCTCCGAGTTTGTTCCGAAAGTCAGAATGGATGAGGCAAGTCTGCAGTCCAAGTGTGTGCTATTTGCAAAATTTCAAAGTTTGTCAGGTTTCTTGTCGTTGACTCCCTTCTGCAATTGGAAACCAGCGGGAAATTAAAATCATGACATTTTGTTCAGGTCAACTTTGTACTTCTGGTCTGAATACCAATTAATGCCACCTGGGGCAGCTTTTTAATATTTTTTAAAATATTGTTTATGGGCAATATATCCTTTTCAAAGGAAACATCAAGTAGTACTGAATCTAGTGCCCTAGTGCCTTAAATTTGTCTGAATTTGAATTCATAAGTTTGACTTCTATGTGAATTAAAGAATGAGGTGGTTAGTACCAGCCTGACAGAGGAGAGGAGGGGAGCGGGCAACAATAATGCTAATTCAACTTAATGGAGAGGAACACGCAATGACATACTTTGGTTTGGAAGAATGAGAAGAGGCACAGTGATTAGAGTTCTGAGTTTTTATTCAGGAACAGAGCAGGCGTTACATGTAAACTGAAAGGTGACAGGATAATTTGAGAAGTTTTGAGGGAAGGAAAAGGGATGTGAGATCTGTAGCTTATTGAGGTACAGAGAAGGAACACAAAGGTGTGATAGACCTTAAGAAACACTAGTTAGGACCAGTTGCAATTAGTTCTGGGATGTCAAGTTTTTGGAGAATGTTAGAAACAGATTTAGCAGAATGACACCAGCAACGAAGGATTTCAGACACCTGGAGAAGCTGAAATTGTTCTCCAGAGATAGTTGAGATTTTAGTCAAGGAGTTCAACCAAAATTAGTGCTTGAAAGATCAGTAACCAGTGGATAAAGGTTTAAGAACTTTGGCTGAAATAACCTCGGACAATGAGCTGCTTGAAAATGAAGTGGAAGCAGATTAATAAAGACAAACATTGCAGGGCAATGGGGAAAGAGTCGGGAGTGGGTTTTCTTATTGCTTTGACTTTGGATGAATGAGCTTCAAGGATCAGGCCAGCCTTGTACGGAGCCATCACCAATGAATCTCATTGCTAATGCTAACTAATTAGCAATGTTATCGCAGATTGGTTAAAATGGGAACCTGAAATGTAAACACCACTGGGGCAGACTGAACTGTACAGCTGTGATATTTTGTTACCCTCGAACAGAAGATTATTAAATATTGACCCCATTCTTTTATGATTAAACATTTGATGTTTCTATAATCATAATGAACCATCAGGTCTCTTGTTTTTTAATCCCTGGTCTGTCCTATTTTCCTGACCCTTCCTGCTGGCTGTTGTGTCCCGTCAACACTGATAACTAGAAGTTCAGATTTCTCTTTAAAAGTTAACAACTGAAAGAAAAATGCATAAAGTTTTCACACGTTAAAACTTGTATAATGTCAAATAATTAAAAGTGCTATTGACCAAACGTTTTTCTTTTAAAGGTGACTTCTACTTTAAGCTAACTTATACTTGATGGAAATTGAAATAACTCCACAGAGGCCGGTATCCTGTCACCAAGTCACCCTTTATTTATACACTGAGAGTCCTTGAAACTGATCCAGCTCCCTCAGAGCCAGCTCACAGAATGAACAGAACCTCTGACACCTGTTTATTTCTTTTTTTTTGATTGCCCCCACACTACCGCCTAACTGCAGTAGTCCTTATTTATTCCCCGCACCCATGTTGTGTGTGTGCAGGTGTGAGACACAGTGAACGATACAAGGTGCATGAATCTTTATTGAAATTTCCACCACCAGGAAGAAAGGAAACACCCAAGTGGCCTGTGACAAGCAGTGCCCTTCACATTAAAGGGCGATGCTGTGTGATCAAACAGTGAAGGGCAGGGCAGGGGTTAAATCAAAATAGAATTGGACGGGGAGATACTCCTGTTTATATCTGTCAGCCAGAGCTCCTTGATTGGGGCTATTTACCTGGTCCAATCAGGGAACTCATACTCTGAGGTCCACCTGGCTGACCTTGTTACAATCACTACAGAATAATTGTTGTTTTAAGTCTGTCCAAGAGAAAGGCTGTATGAGTGAGTACAGTTGGTTCTTTCTTGATTATATGTTTTGGAGATAAGTCTCTTGATTAAACTTAAAATATAAGCCATAGCTATTAATCTGGTGCAGTATTTTGTAGAGGAATAAAATGGTGTTATTTTCTGGGTCTGTAGATTGTGAAGGAGCAAAAATGTCCTTTGCAGTGAGATGTACTTCTTGTCAGATGTAGGAGTTTAAGTTACTGCAGATTATTTCTGCCATAAATGCTGTTGGATGCGAATCTTATCAGATCGAGTGGATCGGTTGGAGAGACGGACAGAAGCGATGAGGAATTTGCAATAGCAACAGTATGTGATGGATGGCAGTTATAGGACGGGGGGAAAGTCTCAGATACAGTCATATAGATGGGTTAACTCCAGGAAGGGTAAGAGAGGTCGGCATCGAGGGCAGGAGTCTTTTGTGGATATACCCATTTCAAACAGGTATGCTGTTTTGGAAAATGTATGGGGTGATGGATTCACAGGGGAACGTAGCACAAACAGCCAAGTTTCTGGTCTTGAGACTGGCTCTAATGCAATGAGGGGTATGTCGGCTTCCAGGAGATCAATTGTGTTAGGGGATTCTGTAGTCCGAGGTACAGACATGTCTCTGTGGCCAGCGGAGAAAAAGCAGAATGGTGTGTTGTTTCCCTGGTGCCAGGATCAAAGATGTCTCAGAGAGGGTGCAGAATGTTCTCACGGGGAGAGGGGCCAGCAGGAGGTCATTGTCCACATTGGAACCAATGACATAGGAAGGGAAAAGGTTGAGATTCTGAAGGGAGATTACAGAGAGTTAGGCAGAAATTTAAAAAGGAGGTCCTCAAGGGTAGTAATATCTGGATTACTCCTAGTGCTATGAGCTAGTGAGGGCAGAAATAGGTGGATAGAGCAGATGAATGCATGGCTGAGGAGCTGGTGCATGGGAGAAGGAGAGACATTTTTGGATCATTGGAATCCCTTTTGGGGTAGAAGTGACCTGTACAAGAAGGACGGATTGTACCTAAATTGGAAGGGGACTAATATACTGGCAGGGAGATTTGCTAGAACTGCTTGGGAGGATTTAAACTAGTAAGGTGGGGGGGGGGGATGGTTGGGACCCAGGGAGATAGTGAAGAAAGAGATCAATCTGAGACTGGTACAGTTGAGAACAGGAGTGAATCAAACAGTCAGGGCAGGCAGGGACAAGGTAGGACTAATAAATTAAACTGCATTTATTTCAATGCAAGAGGCCTAACAGGGAAGGCAGATGAACTCAGGGCATGGTTAGGAACATGGGACTGGGATATCATAACAATTATGCAAACATGGCTCAGGGATGGGCAGGACTGGCAGCTTAATGTTCCAGGATACAAATGCTACAGGAAGGATAGAAAGGGAGGCAAGAGAGATGGGGGAGTGGCATTTTTGATAAGGGATAGCATTACAGCTGTGCTGAGGGAGGATATTCCCGGAAATATATCCAGGGAAGTTATTTGGGTGGAACTGAGAAATAAGAAAGGGTTAATCACCTTATTGGGATTGTATTATAGACCCCCTAATAGTCAGAGGGAAATTGAGAAACAAACTTGTAAGGAGATCTCAGTTATCTGTAAGAATAATAGGGTAGTTATGGTAGGGGATTTTAACTTTCCAAACATCGACTGGGACTACCACAGTGTTAAAGGTTTAGATGGAGAGGAATTTCTTAAGTGCGTACAAGACAATTTTCTGATTCAGTCTGTGGATGTACCTACTAGAGAAGGTGCAAACCTTGACCTACTCTTGGGAAATAAGGCAGGGCAGGTGACTGAGGTGTCAGTGGGCGAGCACTTTGGGGCCAACGACCATAATTCTATTCGTTTTAAAATCGTGATGGAAAAGGATAGACCAGATCTAAAAGTTGAAGTTCTAAATTGGAGAAAGGCCAATTTTGACGGTATTAAGCAAGAGCTTTCGAAAGCTGATTGGAGGCAGATATTCGCAGGTAAAGGGACGGCTGGAAAATGGGAAGCCTTCAGAAATGAGATAACAAGAATCCAGAGAAAGTATATACCTGTCAGGGTGAAAGGGAAGGCTGGTAGGTATAGGGAATGCTGGATGACTAAAGAAATTGAGGGTTTGGTTAAGAAACAGAAGGAAGCATATGTCAGGTATAGACAGGATAGATCGAGTGAATCCTTAGAAGAGTATAAAGGAAGTAGGAGTATACTTAAGAGGGAAATCAGGAGGGCAAAAAGGGGACATGAGATAGCTTTGGCAAATAGAATTAAGGAGAATCCAAAGGATTTTTACAAATGTATTAAGGACAAAAGGGTAACTAGGGAGAGAATAGGGCCCCTCAAAGATCAGCAAGGCAGCATTTGTGTGGAGCCACAGAAAATGGGGGAGATAGTAAATGAATATTTTGCATCAGTATTTACTGTGGAAAAGGATATGGAAGATATAGACTGTAGGGAAATAGATGGTGACATCTTGCAAAATGTCCAGATTACAGAGGAGGAAGTGCTGGATGTCTTGAAATGGTTACAGGTGGATAAATCCCCAGGACCTGATCAGGTGTACCCGAGAACGCTTTGGGAAGCTAGAGAAATGATTACTGGGCCTCTTGTTGAGATATTGGTATCATCAATAGTCACAGGTGAGGTGCCGGAAGACTGGAGGTTGGCAAACGTGGTGCCACTGTTTAAGAAGGGTGGTAAGGACAAGCCAGGGAACTATAGACCGGTGAGCCTGACCTCAGTGATGGACAAGTTGTTGGAGGGAATCCTGAGGGACATGATGTACATGTATTTGGAAAGGCAAGGACTGATTAGGGATAGTCAACATGGCTTTGTGCGTGGGAAATCATGTCTCACAAACTTGATTGAGTTTTTTGAAGAAGTAACAAAGAAGATTGATGAGGGCAGAGCAGTAGATGTGATCTATATGGACTTCAGTAAGGCGTTCGACAAGGTTCCTAATGGGAGACTGATTAGCAAGGTTAGATCTCATGGAATACAGGGAGAACTAGCCATTTGGATACAGAACTGGCTCAAAGGTAGAAGGTGATGGTAGAGTGTTGTTTTTCAGACTGAAGGCCTGTGACCAGTGGAGTACCGCAAGGGTCGGTGCTGGGTCCTCTACTTTTTGTCATTTACATAAATGGTTTGGATGCGAGCATAAGTGGTACAGTTAATAAGTTTGCAGATGACACCAAAATTGGAGGTGTAGTGGACAGCGAAGAAGGTTACCTCAGATTACAACAGGATCTGGACCAGATGGGCCAATGGGCTGAGAAGTGGCAGATGGAGTTTAATTCAGATAAATGCGAGGTGCTGCATTTTGGGAAAGCAAATCTTAGCAGGACTTATATACTTAATGGTAAGGTCCTAGGGAGTGTTGCTGAACAAAGAGACCTTGGAGTGCAGGGTCATAGCTCCTTGAAAGTGGAGTCGCAGGTAGATAGGATAGTGAAGAAGGCGTTTGGTATGCTTTCCTTTATTGGTCAGAGTATTGAGTACAGGAGGTGGGAGGTCATGTTGCGGCTGTACAGGACATTGGTTAGGCCACTGTTGGAATATTGCGTGCAATTCTGGTCTCCTTCCTATCGGCAAGATGTTGTGAAACTTGAAAGGGTTCAGAAAAGATTTACAAGGATGTTGCCAGGGTTGGAGGATTTGAGCTATAGGGAGAGGCTGAACAGGCTGGGGCTGTTTTCCCTGGAGCGTCGGAGGCTGAGGGGTGACCTTATAGAAATTTACAAAATTATGAGGGGCTTGGATAGGATAAATAGACAAAGTCTTTTCCCTAGGGCCGGGGAGTCCAGAACTAGAGGGCATAGGTTTAGGGTGAGAGGGGAAAGATATAAAAGAGACCTAAGGGGCAACCTTTTCACGTGTATGGAATGAGCTGCCAGAGGATGTGATGGAGGCTGGTACAATTGCAACATTTAAGAGGCATTTGGATGGGTATATGAATAGGAAGGGTTTGGAGGGATGTGGGCCGGGTGCTGGCAGGTGGGACTAGATTGGGTTGGGATATCTGGTCAGCATGGACAGGTTGGACCAAAGGGTCTGTTTCTATGCTGTACATCTCTATGACTCTATGACTCTAAATAACTCATTACTTACTGCTCTTTATGTTCCATGTTATTACAGTGTCTTACTACAGTTACAGATGTGCTCAGTTTCTAATGGGTTGCTTTGTTTGTACATCCCCAACTAACTAGCTCGTAATCCTAGACTAATCCCGCACTAATGAATGTGTGCTAGATTTCTTCACCTAACTCCAATCTGGATAAACCGTCCAGTATCCTTTAGCTTCTGATTAACTCTGCCTTCAGTCGCAGTGTGAGTTCATCCCACATTCTGTGTGGTGAATGATGGAAACAGTGTTTTTTTGTCCTTAAGGCACAGGCTGCTTTTATATTCTGCTCACAAAGACCGAGATGCAACCTGCTGTGCTCTGGGTTAGAGGATGCCTGATGTCAAAATGGCATCCTCTACCATTTCCCATTTACCATCATCTGCCCTCTTTCCCAAGCAACAGAAAACACATTACCTTTACAACACAAAACTAAAGTCGTTCACCAACCTAATAGTCTCCCAAGTCCATAGAGCTGCTCTCAATATCAATTAAATACAGGTCATACTCCTGTATGGTTGTGTTCTTGTGCAATCCCACGTTACAGAGAAATCCCACTTTGGAAACCGCGCTTAAAGTGTTGGCGATGTAATCGCGTCACAGCCAACAAATGTTTTAAAATTTTGTGCTTTAGAAGCAGTGTCCCAAATTCATCAATCACGTTATAACGGAATGCGCGTTATAGCAGAACGACTTGGAGTTTCCTCTCATATTGGAAGTGGATAATTTAAACTGCACCTTTTCACAATTAGATTCATGTAAGACCTTGCTGAGACTGAGGCTCTGCATATTGTAGACTTAAAAACTGTTGGATTGTCTCCAGATATAAATACCTTCAGATCACCATCAATAAACCAATCAAAGTTCTATAGATCTCTAATATAAAGCCAAGAACTGTGGATGCTGACAAAATTGCTGGAGAAACTCTGAAGTCCTTTTGATTTATAATAATAAAATAGCTCTGACAGACAGTCAGGCAAACTCCACAGGCTACATGAACATTGCCCTAGATTTAAACAGATGGTTCCAAAGTACAATAATTTTATGAAGCAAAATATATAAGCAAACAACAACAATGTTATAAACCTCATGCTTGTAACAAACGTGGGACCAGTGGGGGGGAGGGAGAGTGGGCCCAGAGTGGAGGGGGAGTGGACCCTGAGTGGGCCCAGAGTGGAGGGGGGAGTGGACCCTGAGTAGAGGAGGGAGTGGACCCTGAGTGAGCCCAGAGTGGGGGAGAGTGAGCCCAGAACAGGAGGAGAGTAAGCCCGGTGCAGGGGGAGTGTGAGTGAGTCCAGAGCAGTGGGAGAGTGTGCTCAGAGTGAGGGAAAGTGAGCCCAGAGTAGGGGGGCAGAGTGGACCCAGAGTGGGGTGGGGGGGAGAGTGGACCCAGAGTGGGGGGAAGAATGTGCTCAGAGTGAGGGAAAGTGAGCCCAGAGTTGGGGGAGTGTGGGCCCAGAGTGGTGGGAGTGTGGGCCCTTACTCGTTTTCCTGGGGTGACCACGGGAGCTGGTGTCAGAATGGCTGGCAGCAAGGTAGGCCGGGCAGTGACAGACGGCCCCTGAGTATCAGCGACTTCACTGTTGGTCGGGCCTGGAGCTGATTGTGGGGGAACGACGGTGGCAGGGCATCACAGTAACATCATCGAGGTGGGCCCAGCGGTGAGAGACATGACTCCGATGTTGGCTGGTCCAGCACAGGCAGTGGCGGAGAGATGGTGCTGTCAGCATCATTGACGATGTGCTAGCTCAGGACTGATAGACTCTCTTTAAGCTACATCCTGTTTGTTTCTTGGTTTTGGCCGGATCATGGAGGCAGTGGAAAGCCTTTCACTGTATTTTACTGTTTTTCTCTGTAAGTTACACATGACAATAAAATCATTCATTTACAGGACAGGGGGTTGAATGATGTTAAGCTAAAGCATACTGCTCACAGGAAAACCTCTATTTATGTAGTACCTTTAACGCAGGAAAATATCTTCGAATACAATTGGATGCTGAGCCATGGGTTAGTAGAATGACCACAAGCTTGGACATTATGTAGATTTTAATGAGCATTTTAAAAATGGCTTGAGACCTTCAGGCATTAGTCAGGTACAGAATTAGAGGCAAGCTTTTGTCCCAGAGGATGTTAAAGACATGGGCAAGAGCATGGTCACGGATTGAAAGCAAAGGTGAGAATTTTAAACTGGAGGTGTTGCTGGACTGGGATCTAATGGAAAGTCCACACACTCAAGGGTGTTTGGGGCATTGGATTTGGTTTAAGGTAACAGCAGAGTTGTAGATGAACTGAGGTTTATAGAGTTAGGTGACTGACCTGAAAGAATAGGAAGAGATGATCCCTAAAGTACTGAGACATGGAGAAGGGGTTAACACAAAAGCTGTTATTTCATTGCTTTGAAATTGACAAATGAACTGGGAAATCATTCCGATGTCTGGCAGACAATAGCAAAGAACTTATGCAAGAACGTGTTTATGCTCCTCATTGACATTCCTTTGTGTACCAATCCAGTCGAACATGATTCCAAGCACCGAGCCCCTGATTTGTAAAGCTTTGTAGAGTGGTATGTGACATATAGTCGTCAAATAATTGGAAAGTATTTGCTTGTGTTCCTAGTTTGAGCGGTCATAAGTGAGGGTTCTGAATGCTGTAATATTTACACACATTTACAATGAGGCTAACAGTTCCATAGCATGGCTGGTACCTGAAACAAAGTCATAAACGTCAGGAAAAATAAACAATCCTGATCAACATAATTTCACCACAGGAAATACATGATGAATGATAGGAAATAGGATATTATTAAACTAGGAAGAGTGCAGGAAAGATTTACCAGAATGCTGCCTGGACTGGAAGGCTTGTGTTATAAGGAGAGGTTGGATAGGTCTTTTTTCCCTGGGACCATAGGAGACTGAGGGGTGACCTTATAGAGGTCTATAAAATCATGAGACATATAGATAAGGCAGATAGCCAACAGCTTTTCCCCAGGGTAGGGGAGTCTCAAACTGGAGGGCACAGGTTTAAGATGATAAGGAAGCGGGTCCAAAGGGGGAATTGTTTCACACAGAGGGTGGTGAGTGTCTGAAACAGGCTGCCAGAGGGAATGGTGGATGCGAATACAACTTTATCATTTAAGAAATATTTGGATATGTACATGGATAGGATAGGTACGGAGGGATATGGACCATATGCAGGCAAATGGGACTAGATTAAATTGTGAAAACTGGGCGGCAGGGACAAATCGGGCCAAAAGGTCTGTTTCCATGCTGTACATCTCTATGAAAGATGGAGGATCAGAGATGTGCATGTCCACAATCCCTTAAGGTATCAGAACATGTGTATAAAGTGGTTACGGCAGCATATGGGATACTTGCCTTTATTAGCCAAGGCATAGATTTAAAGAACAGGAAAGAGATGCTGGAATTGTATTAAACACTGATGAGGCCGCAGCTCATGGAATCCACACGACAGGAGGGATGTGACTGAAATGGAGAGGATACTTAGGAGGTTTACCAGGATGTTGCCTGGGCTGGAGAGTTTCAGTGATGGAGAGAAATGGGTCAGACTGGAGGTATGTTCCTTGCAGCAGTGGAGACATGATTGAGATGTATAACATTACGGGGGATATAGACATGGTTGATGGGAAGGAACATGTCCGCTGGGTGGGAGAATCCAATGACCAGGAGCATAGATTTAAGGTGAGGGCCAGAGGGTTACAGGGATGTGAGGAAAATCATTTTCACTCTGAAGGTGATGGGAATCTGGAACTCACAGCCTGTAAGGGTGGGAGAGGCAGGAACCGTTATAACAAACCTTTAAAACATCTAAGGGGTAATTAGATGTGCACTGATGATGCCAAGGGACACAGGGCTTTCGACTAATTGCTGGGAAATGGGATTAGAATGGTCAGGAGATTGTTTCTGACTGGCACATACTCCAATGGGTTGAAGGGTCTTTTTCTGTGTTGTAGATCGCTCAGATTCCATTAGCACGATTTGCTTATTTAGAGTCATAGAGTCGTAGAGACGTACAGCACAGAAACAGACCCTTCGGTCCAACCCGTCCATGCCAACCAGATATCCCAACCCAATCTAGTCCCACCTGCCAGCACCTGACCCATATCCCTCCAAACCCTTCCTATTCATATACCCATCCAAATGCCTTTTAAGTGTTGTAATTGTACCAGCCTCCACCACTTCCTCTGGCAGCTCATTCCGTACACGTACCACCCTCTGTGTGAAAATATTGCCCCTTAGATCTCTTTTATATCTTTCCCCTCTCATCCTAATCCTATGCCCTCTATTCTGGACTCCCCCAACCCAGGGAAAAGACTTTGTCTAATTACCCTACCCAATGCCCCTCATGATTTTATAAACCTCTATAAGGTCACCCCTCAGCCTCCGACGCTCCAGGGAAAACAGCCCCAGCCTGTTCAGCCTCTCCCTGTAGCTCAAATCCTCCAACCCTGGCAACATCTTTGTAAATCTTTTCTGAACCCTTTCAAGTTTCATAACATCCTTCCAATAGAATTTTTTGACTGAGTTTATTGAGTTGTAACCAGGGCAAACTAAAGTGTTCTAGATCCACCTAGTGGTGTGGAGTAGCTACTCCAATCTCTAAAACACCTTTCACAACCTCAGTGCATCTCAATGCATTTTTATAACCAATTCAATCTTTTTGAATTGTGATCACTCTGATATTGCAACCAATTTGTATGGAGTATATACTTTCATTAAAAAGAAACAATGTGATCATGACAGGATCACTCTTTGCAGTGTTGTTGTTTGAGGCTGGGACATTCACTAGGACACCAGTGTCACCTTCCTAGACTGCCTGATAGTTAGCCATTCTGTCTGTACCTGCATGCTCTCTGACATAAAACATACTGTCGTGAACCACAATGCTGAGGACTGTGCGAATTCCAACGTCCACTAGAGCTCCACTAGAGCTTTGACACAGTGGCTTAGTGCTTAAAGATGTGTTGCTGGAAAAGCGCAGCAGGTCAGGCAGCATCAAAGGAGAAGGAGAATCGACGTTTCGGGCATAAGCCCTTCTTCAGGAAGATTAGCACTGCTGCCTTACAGCGCCAGGGACTCGGGTTCAATTCCCGCCTCAGGCGACTGACTGTGTGGAGTTTGCACATTCTCCCCGTGTCTGCGTGGGTTTCCTCCAGGTGCTCCGGTTGTTTCCCACAGTCCAAAGATGTGCAGGTCAGGTGGATTGGCCACGCTAAATTGCCCGTAGCATTAGGTGGATTGGACAGGGGTAAATATAGGGGGTTGGGTTTCTCTTCGGAGGGTCGGTGTGGACTTGTTGGGCCGAAGGGCCTGTCTCCACACTAAAAGACACAGAAAATCCGGAGCTCGTGGTTTGAAGCTGGAGACACATCCCATGCACGTGTCTGTCTCGGCCATGTGAAGCTCCCCATGTGACACATGATGGGCTTCCACACAGCCAGGCTGTCCTGCTGTACCGCAGTTGCTTTCAGGTAATATTGACTTTAAACTGAAAGCTAGAAAGTAAGTGACTCCCCAGTCAGCTCCAATGAACCCAGCCCTTTACAAACAGGCACTGGATAGCCACCACTCAATCCAGTTATAATTATTGTGACGTCTCTGATTTTTTTCAAAGCTGGACTTGCGCTGATTCCCAGGAGCTGCCTGTGGGAACCTCCCCCAGTCATTGGTAAGTCACCCCTTACCATCCTTTGGATCAGTTATTGATGAAGGGCTTTTGCCCAAAACAGCGATTTTCATGCTCCTCAGATGCTGCCTGACCTGCTGTGCTTTTCCAGCAACACTGCAACCTATTACAGAATTCGTCAATTTCATCCCTAAAGTCAGGTATCACCCCATTGATTACTGATTGCCCCAGTGATCGGATATCACCCCACTGATCAGTGACTGAAGCTGTAACATTCACCTAGCTTTCTCTCAGCCAGTTTATCCAGCAATGTCTGCTCTTGTTGCTGATTTCCAGCATCCATAGTTCCTTGAGTATTTCGATCAGCTATCACACACTGGCTCAGTCACACATTGCCCATTATCCATTATTAGCCTCGAATACATCTACTACTCTATCATTTAGTCACCTCAATCACAAAATCATCTCATTGTAGAATATTTTAAATCAAACTGTTCAGAGATTTTATTGCATGACTATGCAGCTGCCTGACCTGCTGTTCTTTCTACAGCACCCCACTTTATCAACTCTGACTGTCCAGCGCCTGCAGTCCTCACTATCTCTGGGATTGAAACTCAGGTGTACTTGCCCAGAGGTAGGGACACTGCCACTGCACCACAAAAGCCCTCGACCTGTCCTGGAACATTAGAAGTGACGTGATTGAAAGTAGAGAAGCCCAGATTGTGGAGTTATGATGATATTAACTCCTCTGAGGGGTTTGATTAGAGAGAATGTGTTATGGCAATGCCACAGGTCAGCACCAGTGGGAGCTGTTGTCCTCCCAGTTTAAACACAGCATCAGGCTGGGAGATTAGATTAGATTAGATTCCCTACAGTGTGGAAACAGGCCCTTCGGCCCAACAGGTCGACACCGACTCTCCGAAGAGTAACCCACCCAAACCTATTTCCCTCTGATTAATGCACCTCACACTATGGGTAATTTAACATGGCCAATTCACCTGACCTGCACATCTTTGGACTGTGGGAGGAAACTGGAGCACCCGGAGAAAACCCACGCAGACACAGGGAGAATGTGCAAACTCATCACAGACAGTCACCCGAGGCTGGAATTGAACCTGGGACCCTGGTGCCGTGAGGCAGCAGTGCTAACCACTGAGCCACCATGTCACCCACTTCAGAGGTTCCTGTTATATATAACATTCTAATGTTATATTTTAAAAAATCATAAACCCCACATTACACACAACTTTATTTTTACATTCATACCAGTTATATAATTAAGAAAGTGAAAATTTATTGTTCTTGTATATTTCATGCCTTGGTAATGAGATGGCTGTAGAATTGGTACAGAAGAATCATCGATCCCCTACAGTGTAGACACAGGCCATTTGGCTCATCGACTCCACACTGACCCTCTAAAGGTCAGCACACCCAGACCCACCCCCTACAACCCTGTATTTCCCATGGCCAATCCACTTAGCCTGCACATCTTTGGACTGTGTATCCACGCAGACACGGAGAGAATGTGCAAACTCCACACAGGCAGTCACCTGAGGATGGAATCAAACCCAGGTCTCTGGCGCCGTGAGGCAGCAGTGCTAACCATTGAGCCACTGTATCATCTTAAAGGTTTATTGTACGATTCATTGCAAAATATGTGTTCACAAATTACACACTGCAACAAAATTTACTTCCAGCATGCACACAGATAAAATCTAAATCAATATCTTTATGTTTTCCTCATTTTGTGGCTGCTTTCTGTGTTGTTCACTCACAGTCCAACCTCTGGCTGATCTCTCTCGTTTACTTTCTAACTTGATGAAGAATATTCTGTATCGTTTCTCTGGGGTTTTTTATTAAGCTTTTGAAGATCTAGCTGAATGAAAACATTATCCACATCCTGTTACTTACTGTGCACCTTTAGGCAAATGCTTTTGCAGTTTGTAAGTTAACCTGCTGCAGTTGAAATAACTCTACCCCTTACATGATGTGACACTGTCTATTATAAGCTGTGAATGTACTAACTTCAGAAGATCAGAAACCCGCCCTACACAGGTCAACAGATCTGCCACAGGGAAAAGCAAAACACTGGATACCCAAGGTGAAAGGATCAGAATGCATTGAGTACAGGAGTTGGGAGGTCATGTTGCAGTTATACAGGACATTGGTTAGGCCACCTTTGGAATATTTTGTGCAATTCTGGCCTCCCTCCTTCAGAAGGATGTTGTGAAACTTGAAAGGGTTCAGAAAAGATCTACAAGGATGTTGCCAGGGTTGGAGGGTTTGAGCTTTAGGGAGAGGCTGAACAGGCTGGGGGTGTTTACCCTGGAGCTTCGGAGGCTGAGGGCTGACCTTATAGAGGTTTACAAAATCATGAGGGGCATGGATAGGATTAATAGACAAGGTCTCTTATGTGGGTTGGTGGAGTCCAGAAGTAGAGGACATAGGATTAGGGTGAGAGGGGAAAGATATAAAAGAGACCTAAGGGGCAACTTTTTCACACAGAGGGTGGTACGTGTATGAATGAGCTGCCAGAGGAAGTGGTGGAGGTTGGTACAATTGCAACATTTAAAAGGCATCTGGATGGGAATATGAATAGGAAGGGTTTGGAGGGATGTGAGCCGGGTGCTGGCAGGTGGGACTAGATTGAGTTGGGATGTCTGGTTGGCATGGACGGGTTGGACCGAAGGGTCTGTTTCCGTGCTGTACATCTCTATGACTCTATGAGGTACTTTAACTCCTTGTGAAAAAACCTTCCTGTAGCTGTTAGCTGACCAGTATACAGACTGTTGCAGTCTGAAATAACTCCCCAGAGGCCGGTATCCTATCACCCGGTCACCCTTTATTTACATACGGAGAGTCCTTGACACTGCTCCAGCTCCCCCAGAGTGAACAGAACCTCAGACATTCCTGTTTATATCTGTCAAGACCTGGGGACTTGTCCACCTTAATATCCTTTAGTATACCCAACACCTCCTTCCTCCTTATGCCGATATGACTGAGAGTAATTAAACATCTATCTCTAACCTCAACATCCGTCATGTCCCTCTCCTCAGTGAATACTGACGCAAAGTACTCATTAAGAATCTCACCCATTTTCTCTGACTCCAGCATAACTTTCTTCGTTTGTCCTTGAGTGGGTCAACCCTTTCTCTAATTACCCTCTTGCTCCTTATATATGAATAAAAGGCTTTGGGATTTTCATTAACCTTGTTTGCTAATGATATTTCATGACTCTTTTAGCCCTCTTAATTCCTCGTTTCAGATTGATCCGACTTTCCCAATATTTTTCCAAAACTTCGTCTGTGTTCAGTCGCCTAGACCTTACGTATGCTTCCTTTTTCCTCTTAGCTAGTCTCACAATTTCACCTGTCATCTATAATCTTGCCATTTCTATCCCTCATTTTCATAGGGATATGTCTGTCCCCTCTTTAAAACCCTCTCACATATCAAATGTGGATTTACCTTCAAACAGTTGGACCCAATCCACATTCCCCAGCTCCTGCCAAATTTTGCTATAGTTGGCCTTATCCCACTTTTGCACTCTTCCTTTAGGACCACTCTCCTCTTTATCCTTGAGTATTCTAAAACTTATGGAATTTAGATCACTGTTCCCAAAGCAATCCCCTACTGAAACTTCAGACACCTGGCCGGGCTGGTTCCCCAGCACCAGATCCAGTTTGGCCCCTTCCTGAGTTGGACTATTTACATACTACTCCAGAAAACCCACCTGGAGGCTTCTTACAAATTCTGCTCCATCTAGACCTCTAACTCTAAGTGAATCCCAGCCAATGTTGGGAAAATGAAATCTCCTATTACCACCACCATGTTGCTCCTCCAACTTTCCATAATCTGTTTACATAATCTGTCTCACGCTCGCTGTTGGGGGGACCTGTAGTCCAGCCCCAACATTGTAACCGCACCCTTCCCTAATTCTGAGCTCTGCCATTTGCCTCACTACTCGAGTCTTCCATAGTGCCCTCCCTCAGCTCAACGGTGATATCCTCTCTGACCAGTAAAGCAACTTCTCCACCCCTTTTACCTCCCTCTCCATTCTGTCTGAAGCATCAGTATCTTGGGATATTCAATTGCCAATGATGCCCTTCCCTCAACCGAGTCTCAGTAATAGTAATAAAATCATACTCCCAGGTACTAATCCAGGTCCTAAGTTCATCTGCCTTACCTTCTACACTTCTCACATTAAAACAGATGCACCTCAGACCACCTGGCCCTTTGTGTTCATCATCTACTCCCTGCCTTCTCTTCCCCTTAGTCACGCTGACTACAGTATCTAGTTCCTTACAGTTACTACCTCCTTACTGTCCATTAACCCCTTCATTTGGTTTCCATCCCCCTTCCACATTAGTTTAAATCCTCTCCAACAGCATTAGCAAAAGCACCCACAAAGACATTGATTCCAGTCCAGCCCAGGTGTAGACTGTCCAATTTGTAATAGTTTCACCTCTCCCAGAACCAGTCCCAATGTCTCAGAAATTTGAAACACTCCCTCCTGCACCATCTCTCAAGTCACACATTCATCCTGCTTATTCTTTCATTCTTACTCTGACTAGCACATGGCACTGGTAGCAATCCTGAGATTGCTACCTCTGAGGTCCTACTTTATAACTTGACTCCTAACTCCCTCAATTCTGCTTGTAGGACCTCATCCCCTTTTTTACCTACGTCATTGGTGCCTATATGCACCACAACAGCTGGCTGTTCACCCTCCCACTTCAGAATGTTTTGTAGCCAGTCTGAGACATTCCTGACCCGTGCACCTGGAAGGTAACATACCATTTGGAAGTCTTGTTTTCGACGACAAAACCGCCTATCAACTCTCCTTACAATTGAATCCCCTATTGCTGTAGCCCTTCCACTCTTTCTGCTGCCCTTCTGTACAGCAGAGTCAGCCACAGTGCTATGAACTTGGCTACTACTGCCTTCCCCTGGTGAGCCATCTTCCCCCAACAGTATCCAAAATGGTATACCTATTTTGGATGGCGATGACTGCAAGGGACACCTGCACTGTCTTCCTCCTCTTTCTCTGCCTTTTGGTCACCCATTCCCTTTCTCCCTCAGCAAACCTAATCTGTGGTGTGTCCAGTTCACGAAACGTACTATCCACAACCACCTCAGCATCGTGTATGCTCAAAAGTGAATCCATCCGCAGCTCCAGAGCCATCATGCGGTCTAACAAGAGCTGCAGCTGCACACATTTCCTGCATGTGAAGGAGTCAGGGACATCATCAGCCACGTCCCTAACTCCCACACTGAGCAAGAGGAGCATAGTATGGGTCTGAGATCTCCTGCCATTTTTACTCTTAAGCTTAATGTAGTCTTAACTTAGATAAATGAAAAAGAAAAGAAAAGATTTGACCAATCACACAATTAAAAAAATACAAAAACCTTTACCATATCAACACACCAAGCCCTTCTTTATTTGGTTAAGGGGGGGGGGGGGTGCGGGGGAAGTGGGAGACACTACACACATTACGTCTCAGGTTCAGCCTGATACCCAAATCTATCGTTCAATCACCTTCCCAGAGTTCAATTTGACCGCTCCCACTCAGCTCCTCACTCTCCCCCCTCCCACTCAGCTCCTCACTCTCCCCCCTCCCACTCAGCTCCTCACTCTCCCCTCTCCCACTCAGCCCCTCACTCTCCCCGCTCCAACTCAGCTCCTCACTCTCCTCCTTCCCACTCAGCTCCTCACTCTCCCTCTCCCTCTCAGCTCCTCACTCTTCCACTCCCAATCAGCTCCTCACTCTCCCTGCTCCCACTCAGCTCCTCACTCTCCCCCTCTCACTCAGCTCCTCACTCTCCCCCCCCACTCAGCTCCTCACTCTCCCCGCTCCCACTCAGCACCTCACTCTCCACTCTCCCACTCAGCTCCTCACTCTACCCACTCCAACTCAGCTCCTCACTCTCCCCCCTCCCACTCAGCCCCTCACTCTCCCCGCTCCCACTCAGCTCCTCACTGTCCCCCCTCCCACTCAGCTCCTCACTCTCCCCCCTCCCACTCAGCTCCTCACTCTACCCACTCCAACTCAGCCCCTCACTCTCCCCCCTCCCACTCAGCCCCTCACTCTCCCCTCTCCCACTCAGCCCCTCACTCTCCCCGCTCCAACTCAGCTCCTCACTCTCCTCCTTCCCACTCAGCTCCTCACTCTCCCTCTCCCTCTCAGCTCCTCACTCTTCCACTCCCAATCAGCTCCTCACTCTCCCTGCTCCCACTCAGCTCCTCACTCTCCCCCTCTCACTCAGCTCCTCACTCTCCCCCCCACTCAGCTCCTCACTCTCCCCGCTCCCACTCAGCACCTCACTCTCCACTCTCCCACTCAGCTCCTCACTCTACCCACTCCAACTCAGCTCCTCACTCTCCCCCCTCCCACTCAGCCCCTCACTCTCCCGGCTCCCACTCAGCTCCTCACTCTCCCCCCTCCCATTCAGCTCCTCACTCTCCCCCCTCCCACTCAGCTCCTCACTCTACCCACTCCAACTCAGCCCCTCACTCTCCCCCCTCCCACTCAGCCCCTCACTCTCCCCTCTCCCACTCAGCCCCTCACTCTCCCCCCTCCCACTCAGCTCCTCACTCTCCCCTCTCCCACTCAGCCTCTCACTCTCCCCCATCCCACTCAGCTCCTCACTCTCCCCTCTCCCACTCAGCTCCTCACTCTCCCCTCTCCCACTCAGCTCCTCACTCTCCCCACTCCCACTCAGCCCCTCACTCTCCCCTCTCCCACTTAGCCCCTCACTCTTCCTTCTCCCACTCAGCCCCTCACTCTCCCCACTCCGCCCCTCACTCTCCCCACTCCCACTCAGCCCCTCACTCTCCCCTCTCCAACTCAGCTCCTCACTCTCCCCTCTCCCACTGAGCTCCTCACTCTCTCCGCTCCCACTCAGCCCCTCACTCTCCCCTCTCCCACTCAGCCACTCACCCTCCCCCTCCTGCTGCCGCTGAAAAAAGGGAGCCACTGATGCTCGAGGTAGGTGCCTTTTAAGTGGGTAAGTTTACCTTCCCGGCAGCTCCCTGGTCCTTTCTCTCTCTCACTCTTCCTGATAATGGCACAGCATACTCGAGGGGCCGAATGGCCTTCTCCTGTTCTTGTTTCTTATTGTGTGGAGGAACTGGGGGAGATCTCTGTACTGGGTCCAGACTTAGCTACAATGTGGCCTTGGTCTTGAGGAAGATTCTCATTCTCCAGTGAACACCTGCAGAGGGCTATCATCATGAGCAAAAATGGCCATATTTTGGAAATTGACACAAAAACAGGAAAGGCTGGAAGTCTAGCAGCATCTACGGTGAGAGAAACAGAGTTATCATTTCGGATCCAGTGATCCTTCCTCAGAACGTTAACTCTGTTCTCTCTCCACAGATGCTGCCAGACCTGCTGAGTTTCTCCAGCACTTTCTGCTTTAGTTTCAGATCTCCAGCATCTGCAGTTCTTTCAGTTATTTTGGAAATTTGGATCGGGGGCTGTGAAGCCGGTTCTGGTCTGGGCCTCAAGATAGCAACAGGAATCAGTCCTGACCATTGCTTATTGTGTTTATTCGTGTCCCTGGAATTTAAGACAGTTTGAAAGCAGGAGAGTGACAGTCTCCCCACCAATTGTATCCTTGTCATGCTGTACAGTCCTGCCCTCTGCTCTGACCAACCACGGGGCAGCTCAGAGTCCAATGGTCGTTCAACCTCTCCTCATAACACAATCCACTCATTCCAGGTATCAGGCTGGTAAACTCCCTCTGAACCACCTCCAATGTGTTTACATCCTTCCTCAAATAAGGAGACCAAAACTGCAAACTGCCTTCAAAACATGGTCTCACCAAAGTCCCGTATAACTGAAGCATAATGACTTTAACATTAAGGTGGCTCAGGGGTTAGCACTGTTACCTCATGGCGGCAGGGACCCAGGTTTGATTCAAGCCTCGGGTGACTGTCTGTGTGGAGTTTGCACATTCTCCCCGTGTCTGCGTGGGTTTCCTCCGGGTGCTCCGGTTTCCTCCCACAGTCCAAAGATGTGCAGGTCAGGTGCATTGGCCATGGGAAATTACCCATTGTGTGGAGGTTAGAGGGATAAGCCATGAGAAATGCAGGGATGGGGTGCTCTGGGTGGGACTGAAAGTGAGTTCTGCAGATGCTGGAGATTATAGTTGAGATTAGAGTGGTGCTGGAAAAGCACAGCAGGTCAGGCAGCTTCCGAGGAGCAGGAAAATCAATGCTTCGAGCAAAAACCATTCATCAGGAATCAAGATACCCTGTTCTGCGGGGGTCCTGTTTAGAAGATCAGCGTGAATGGGCAGAATGATCTGCTTCCAAACTGCAGAGATTCTATGTTCCTTACTTTCTTCACATGAGGATATTTGCCTTCTTAGTTACTTGCTGTATCTGCACGCTAACTTGTGGAATTTCTAGATTTTTCCCCTGCACCTCAACATGCTACAGATATTCCTTGTAGTAGGTAATACTCTTCTGTCTTTGCGATTGGAGCCAAAGTGAACAACATCACATTTTCTCACATTATGCTCCATCTGACAGATTTTGGCCCTCTCACTTAACCTTCCAAGTCCATTCTCCACAGCACTAGTCCATTGGAGTCTCTAGCATTGTTATCCATAGCTCCAAGCTACAGCATTTAGAATTCAAATGGGATTGTATTGTCAAGTACAGGAATACCGGAGTACAGCGAGAACTGTAGGGAGCTGGTCAGTGGCTCCTGTGGCTGGTGTGGACTTGACTGGTGCCAACAACGATTTGCATTTATGTAGCACCTTTAACACGGTGAAGCGTTTTAGAACTCTTTGCAGGGAAATTATGAAACAAAATTTGGTACTGAGTCTGCAAATGACAAGCTAAAATTTGCTCAGAGTGGGGGAGGATCTCCAATAGGTAGCTCTGATGAGGTGTCACTGGACCCAAAGCCATTAACTCCGCTTTCTTCTCACAGATGCTGCCATACCTGCTGAGTTTCACCAGCAATTTCTGGTATTGTTGATGTGTGAGGTAGAGAGGGAGTGAGGCAGAGAACTCCAGAGTCAGCAGTGTACATTGGCCTAATTACAGCCAATGGTACAGGAGGCTAGAATGAGGGTCCACACTCACCCTCCAAAGAGCATCCCATCCTGACCATGGCCACCCCATCTAGCCTGAACATCCCTGGGCAATTTAGCATGGCCAATCCACCTGACCTGCACATCTTTGGACTGTGGGAAGAAATCAGAGCACCCGGAGGAAACCCACGCAGACACGGGGAGAATGTGCAAACTCCACACAGACAGTCACCCGAGACTGGAATCAAACCTGGGTCCCTGGCACTGCAGTGCTAACCACTGAGCCGCCTTATTTCAGAGTTGGTGTTTCAAAAAGTGAAAGAGAACATTAATAAGGTTTTTACTGCTAAACAGGAGACCTACTCACACAACCTTCACTTCAATAACGTAACACCTCAATGGTTTATTTATTTGGGAGGGTTCCAGTGATTAATCCACCTGGACTGAGATTGTTATCAGGCAGTTCCAGTTTACAATTCGCTTACTGAAAGGATTGTGGAGATTGATAGGAGCTGAAGTTAAATGACCAAATATAATCTGTGTTCACATGAAAGTATCACGAGGTGCAAGCACATTAATTACATCAGTTTTCGAGGTCAGGTCACTCTTGGAGTTAAATACAGGGTGTGCAGGAGAACTCAGCAGGCCTGGCAGCATCTGTGGAGAAAAAAACAGAGTTAAGGTTCTGAGGAGGGGTCACTGGACCTGAAACATTAACCCTGTTTCTCCCTCCACAGATGCTGCCAGACCTGCTGAGTTTCTCCCGCAATTTTTGTTTTTGTTACAATCTTTCTGTTCATTGGAGAAGTTAATTTCATTAGCTCTCCCTCACGATTCAAGGGCCACAGGAGTTTACAATTTGAGCCAAAATGAATTTTCCCACATGATGCTCCATCATGCGGAGACTTTTGCCCCCTCACTCAACTTTCAACATCCTCATGGCTTCTCAATGAAAGCAGGTGGGAGCCTTTAGCATTGTCCACCCATTGACAAGCTACATGTGAGTTGCCTCAGTTTTGGAACCCTGTTTGTCTGTGCCTTCCCTCTCCCCTTCCTCAGTTCTCCAGCGTTATCTGACCCCTTCCACATCTCAGAGTTTCATTGCTTCACCATTGGAGGCCATTCCCTCATCTGTCCAATCCTAGATGAATTCTCATACTTTAGGATAGAATAGATTCGCTTTAATACCTTTAACATGGTGAAGCGTTAGTGTGGAACAGGCCCTTTGGCCCAACAAGTCCACACTAACCCTCTGAAGGGTAACCCACCCAGATCCATTCCTTTACCTTTCCCCTGACTAATGCACCAAACCTATACATCCTTAAACACTAAGGGCAATTTAGCATGGCCAATCCACCTAACCTGCACATTGTTGGACTGTGGGAGGAAACCGAGCACTCAGAGGAAACCCACTCTGACACAGAGTGCAAACTCCATATAGACAGTCGCCTGAGGCCGGATTCAAACCCGGGTCCCTGCAGCTATGAGGCAGCAGTGCTAACCACTGAGCCACTGTGCTGATCCTATTATATTCAATTCCCATTGCAATGTTCCATTTTCCCAATCGCTTGCTGTATGGGGAGGCCAAGCTGAGTGGGATGGGCCCCTGGTCCAACTCTATCACCTGCAAAGCCATCAGCAGGGTGTGGGGAATGGGGTTAACTCTGTGCCCCTCCAGATGCTGCCAGGTTGGTCCAGAACTTGCCTTTTTCATTCCAGTATCAGCTGCAGTTTTCTCTTGTTGTAACTTTCTCCCCAATGAAAGAGCTGTTTAACTGAGCAACACTCAGTTCCAGGAGCTTCAGTGTTTGCCCGGGACAGATAGGGTCATAGAGATGATCAGCACGGAAACAGACCCTTCAGTCCATGCTGACCCGCTATCCTAAATTAATCTAGACACATTTTCCAGCATTTGACCCATATCCCTCCAAACCCTTCCTATTCATGCACCCATCCAAATGCCCGTTATTTGATTTGTGTGAATATTTTTATTGAAAAAAAGATTTTGAATTTTTTACAAAAATATAAAATTACTCCAAAATAGTATAACAATCTTATGATATAACAACAATAACAATAAACAAACTACTACCCGCCTCCACAAACAGTTTAAAAGAAAAAAAATTCAAATGCCTGTTAAATGTTGTAATTGTAGTGGTACATGAGGCAAAGATCACGGCGAAATAAGATCGCAGTTTTTTCAAAAAAAAGTCTTGGTGTTCTTCTTACCCCTCAAACAAAAGAAACACAATAAGATTTAGCCAAGGTCATTTTGTTTCACAATGTCCCTTTCAGTCAGTGCCTCTCTGCAGGGGGTTATAATTACAGTCCTTTAGTCCATGAGGAAGCTGGGTGTAAATATATTACAGGACATATGTTCCCACTTTGTTCTGTGTGTCCTTTGAGATGCAGGGATTCGGGAAATCTCAGTACTTTCTACACCCAGGTATGGTTAGAAACCACTCACATGATCGAGGTTAAACTTACATTTGGCTGATCCTTTGTCTGAAAGATCACTTAAGGACACATCAAAGTGCTTTACTGCTGATGATGTGCTTTTGGGATCATAGTCACTCTTACAGATATTTTCTAATAACAGATGTTATTACACACCACTAGAAGCAAGTGGGACTTGAATTCAGGCCACCTGGTTCAAAGGTGGGGACACTATCGCTGCACCACAGGAAACCCTATCGTGGTTACTGTGATAATGTGGGGAGAAAGGTGGCAGACAGATTATGCAATTCCCCAAAGTGAGATGATCAGAGTCTGTTTTACTGAAGTTTATTGACAGGTATGCTTTACCCAGGGCAGAAGGTACCCCTAGAAGGGGCAGGGCTCTGAAAGCTTGTGATTTCAATTAAACCTGTTGGACTATAACCTGGAGTTGTGTGATTTCTGACTTTGTCCCACCCCAGTCTAACACCAGCTCCTCCACATCACAAAGTGGTAACTGTGGAATCTTTTCCATCTACCTGACAGGGTAGGCAGTTTAAAGACCTCTTAGAAATAATTAGCATCTCTGACAGTGCAGTGCTCCCACAATACTGCATGGGAGCATCATTGACTCATAGAGGTGTACAGCTTCGGTCCAACTCGTCCATGCCGACCAGATATCCTAAACTAATCTAGTCCCATTTGCCAGCACTTAAACCATAAGACCATAATGCATAGAAGTGAAAGTAAGGCTATTGAGTCCACTCCATTATTCAATTATGGCTGATAGGCATTTCACTTACCTGTACTCTCCCTGTATCCCTTAATTCCTTGCAAGATTAAATGGCACATATCCCTCCAAACCTTTCCTATTCATATACCCATCCAGATGCCTTTTAAATGCTGTAATTGTACCAGCTTCCACCACTTCCTCTGGCAGCTCATTCTAAACACGTACCACCCTCTGCGTGAAAAAGTTGCCTCTTGGGTCCCTTTTATATCTTTCCCCTCTCACCCTAAACCTATGCCTTCTCGTTCTGGACTCCCCCACCCCAGGGAAAAGACCTTGTCTATTTATCCTATCCATGCCCTAAATAAAGTTTCTGTACGAGGACCTGAACCCAGGCCTCCTGGTTCATTAACTGTGTCACCTTCCCAAACTTTGTAAGTGGCAGGACCTTGCCTTGTGTAAACCTCGCCTCACACCCATACAGGGCCATTTCCATGGTTCCGGCATCAAACTTCTCCACTGAATTGAATCGTCTCTTTCACTTAGAGGAGCTGTTTGGCCAGCATTGGCGTTCCTGCTGCTGTTCCCCCCACTCCCAGATCTGGAAATATCACTTTATCCTGGTGCAGAGTCTTCTCCCCATCAGCAACTCTCCTGGAGCTATCCCTGTTGTTGTGTGTAGGATGGTCCAATAATTGAAGAGAAATCGGGACAGTTTGGTATCCAGTGAAGCTGCAGGCTGTTTCTTTAAGCCTACCGTCAATGTTTTGACAGGTCTTTCTGCCAGACCATTGGACGATGGATGGTATGGAGCTGTCCTTTTTTGCCAAGTGCCATTTGATTTCAGGAAATATTCGAATACCCTGCTGGCAAATCACATCCCATTGTCTGTAGTCAATAATTCTGGGAGTCCATGTCCCACAAACGATGCTCGCAGCTTCTCAATCATCATCCTGGAGTTTGCTGCACGTCCAACAGCTTTGAATGGGCATCCACAATGACCAGGACCATTTTGAGCCCATGAAAGGACAAGCATGGTTGACATGCAATCAAGTGCAGGGTTTACCCGGCCATCCCCACAAATGTGGGGGTGCTATTGGTGGCAATGTTTGTCCTTGTTGGTACTCTGGGCACTGCTCCACCAAAGCAGCTAATCCAACCCTGGTTTCCTGAAGAAGGGCTTATGCCCGAAACGTCGATTCTCCTGTTCCCTGGATGCTGCCTGACCTGCTGCGCTTTTCCAGCAACACATTTTCAGCTCTGATCTCCAGCATCTGCAGACCTCACTTTCTCCTCAAAGATTTCAACCTACTGCGAATCCTCTTACAAGGATGCCTTCCTTGAAGAAGCTCTCTTCCTCCCTCTACAAAGATTTCAGTGAGTCCCTCTCTCACTGCACCCCCCAGGTCATCTCCTCTGCACAGAAGCTCTTCAGCCACATTCTCAAACAGACTCGCTACCACAGCCATATCTCCATTCCTGAAGAAGGGCTTATGCCCGAAACGTCGATTCTCCTGTTCCCTGGATGCTGCCTGACCTGCTGCGCTTTTCCAGCAACACATTTTCAGATCCAACCCTGGCCACCAGACATAGCTTCTTGCTAGCATCTTCATCTTGGAAATCCCTGTGACCTTTACTCAGGACAATCACCCTTACTCCCCACAGTAATATGCCATCCTCTACAGTGACCTGGTCCAGAAAGGCTTCAATCCTGGTTGCGATGGCTCTTCTGTTTCCCCCATTACCACCAGATGTTTCAGTTTTTCTGCGACAGGATTGTTTTGTATCCACAGTTAGATATTGTCCACGGTGACTGGAGGGGTGTCCAGAAGGTTTAAACCCAAAAAGGACTCTTCCAGGGAAGGTACCACTGGTGGGGATATCTGCTGGTGACAGGCAGCTAAAGGCATTAGCTACTTGGCTTCCCGAACGGGGGGTTCTAATTTAAAATTGTAAAATTGACAATAAGGGCCCAATGCTAGATTCTGTCAGAAGCTATGGGCGGTACCAGCTTGTGTTCCTTTAGTAGCCCTAGCAAGGGTTTGTGATCTGTTACTATGACAAGTTCCTGTCCATAAAGGTACTGGTGGAATTTCCTCACACCAGAGATGACAGCCAAACCTTCCTTCTCTATCTGGACACATTTGTGTTCAGCATCAGCCAAACTCTGAGAAGCATACGTTATTCAGCATTCCTCTCCGTTGGGCCACCAGTGAGCCAACAGATCAATTCCGTACTCAGATACCGTGCAGGGAGGCATGGTGTGTCAGTACCACCTCTTGCTTCGGATCATAGTGGGCCAACACCTTAGATGACAATAACTGCTTTTTCACTTCCTTAAAGGCTACTTCTTGGCCAAGTGACCATTTCCAAGGCTGACCCTTTCTCAATAGCAGGTGTAAGGGTGCCAAATTGGAGACCAGGTTACGTATGAGTTTTCCGTAATAATTCACCAATCCAAGGAAAGATCTAAGTTCTGGTACAGATGTGGGAGCTGGGGCTCCTTTGATTGGCCTTAGTTTCTCTAACGGGTGTAACCTGGTTTTGTCGACTCTGTAACCCACCTGGTGCCAGAAGCACATTTTTCACATCTAAAGCTTATGCCCGCCTGGGAGAAATGTTTAAGGACTATGTCCAAGTTTTCCAAATGCTCTTTCTTGTTGGTTTTCTTTGTTATTAGTACGTCATCCAGATAAATGTAAACCTGGGGTAGCCCTTGTAAAATATTCTCCATGGTCTGTTGGAAAAGGTCACAGGCAGTGTTGTGTATTGGGATGTTAAGAGGGGTGTTAATAATGGCGTACATCTGGGACTCCTCATCCAGTCGCAATTGCAGGGAGGCATAGCTCATGCCCAGCTTCATAAAGGATAGCCACCTCCCTGCTTCACCCCCCACCCCGCCCCCAGCCAGCTTTCTGTACAAGTTCTGTCTACGAGGGATTGGATATTTATCTAGCTCCGAGGAGCAGTTTACCGTTTGCTTAAACTCCTCACAAAGGCCAACTGAGCCATCAGGCTTCACAGTTGGTATGCCAATGCTGCCCATCCCTCAAACTGCACTGGTTTATAGAGTCATAGAGATGTACAGCATGGAAACAGACCCTTCGGTCCAACCTGTCCATGCCGACTAGTTATCCTACCCTAATCTAGTCCCACCTGCCAGCACCCGGCCCACATCCCTCCAAACCCTTCCTATTCATATACCCATCCAAATGCCTCCACCACATCCTCTGGCAGCTCATTCCATACACGTACCACCCTCTGCGTGAAAATGTTGCCCCTTAGGTCTTTTTTATATCTTTCCCCTCTCACCCTAAACCTATGCCCTTTAGTTCTGGATTCCCTTAACCCAGGGAAAAGACTTTGTCTATTTACCCTATCCAGGCCCCTCATAATTTTATAAACCTCTATAAGGTCACCCCTCAGCCTCCGACGCTCCAGGGAAAACAGCCACAGCCTATTCAGCCTCTCCACATAGCACAAATCCTCCAACCCTGAGAAACGTCCTTGTAAATCTTTTCTGAACCCTTTCAAGTTTCACAATATCCTTCCGATAGGAAGGAGACCAGATCTGCAGGCAATATTCCAACAGTGGCCTCACCAATGTCCTATACAGCCGCAACATGACCTCCCAACTCCTGTACTCAATACTCTGACCAATAAAGGAAAGCATACCAAACACCTTCTTCACTATCCTATCTACCTGCGACTCCACTTTCAAGGAGCTATGACCCTGCACTCCAAGGTCTCTTTGTTCAGCAACACTCCCTAGGACCTTACCATTAAGTATATAAGTCCTGCTAAGATTTGCTTTCCCAAAATGCAGCACCTCGCATTTATCTGAATTAAACTCCATCTGCCACTTCTCAGCCCATTGGCCCATCTGGTCCAGATCCTGTTGTAATCTGAGGGAACCCTCTTCGCTGTCCACTACACCTCCAATTTTGGTGTCATCCAAACTTACTAACTGTACCTCTTATGCACGCATCCAAATCATTTATATAAATGATAAAAAGTAGTGGACCCAGCACCGATCCTTGTGCACTCCACTGGTCACAGGCCTCCAGTCTGAAAAACAACCCTCCACCACCATCCTCTGTCTTCTACCTTTGAGCCAGTTCTGTATCCAAATGGTTAGTTCCCCCTGTATTCCATGAGATCTAACCTTGCTAATCAGTCTCCCATGGGGAACCTTGTCAAACGCCTTACTGAAGTCCATATAGATCACATCTACTGCTTTGCCCTCATCAATCCTCTTTGCTACCTCTTCAAAGAACTCAATCAAGTTTGTGAGACATGATTTCCCATGCACAAGGCCATGTTGATTATCCCTAATCAGTCCTTGCCTTTCCAAATAAATGTACATCATGTCCCTCAGGATTCCCTCCAACAACTTGCCCACCACTGAGGTCAGGCTCACAGGTCTATAGTTCCCTGGCTTGTCTTTACCACCCTTCTTAAACAGTGGCACCACATTTGCCAACCTCCAGTCTTCCGGTACCTCACCTGTGACTATCAATGATACAAATATCTCAGCAAGAGGCCCAGCAATCACTCTCCTAGCTTCCCACAGTGTTCTCGGGTACACCTGATCAGGTCCTGGGGATTTATCCACCTTTAAGCGTTTCAAGGTATCCAGCACTTCCTCCTCTGTAATCTGGACATTTTGCAAGATGTCATCTGCACATTTTATATTTCCAAGCAATCGGGAAATGCAGAATGTATCACCTAGCAGATTGTTTAATACTTGTAACGTGCTAGCTTGCTGGAAAAATGTCTACTTTCCAACAATCTGCGCTTTTGATCATTGTAGCCAATTGAAAAAAACTGATCAGGTCCTGAGGATTTACCCACTTTTATGCATTTCAAGATATTCAGCACTTCTTCCTCTGTAATATGTACATTTTTCAAGATGTCACCATCTACTTCCCTACATTTTATATCTTCCATGTCCTTTTCCTCGGTAAATACTTAATGATTATTTTGTTCTACGGCCTCCTAGTTTCCGCCTCAACTTTTTCCTGCAATGTAAATGGCTATGGGCGGGCCTTGCAATATCTCAGGATTGCTTTCTGCTCGATGTGTAAAGTGGCTTCGCCCCCTTTGATAGTCCTAAGCCCTTCCTGAAATATTCCTGAGTATTTCACTCGGACTTCACTGAGGTAGCCATTTTCCAATCAAAAGCTGTTGAGCCAATCCAGGTGAATCGTGCTCGACCAATTCCACCCCAATAGGCTTGGGCCTGAGCCTCTTCCTACCATCAGTAGCACCTGCACCAGTTGCATCTCATAGGAGGCCAGAACCGAAGTATTACCCTTAATCTGTAATGCATGTTCCCAGTGCATGTTCTCAGTTTGGCTGAGGTCTGGTGCAAATTTACGGGTTAGTGTCCCAAGTGAATCTTGTTGCAGACAGAGTCTGTAACCATAGATACAGCTGCACCGACATCAACCTCCGTAGGAACTGGTGACCATTTAACCAAACGTTAATTTTAATCAGTTCCGATTTCGATGTCACTAAGCAATTTGATTATTCCAACCCACACGTAGGGGGGGACTTTCCAGGGTGTACACTCTCCTGGGTACTGGCCTACGTGTTTTCTTACTCAAGTCAGGCCTTTGTAGAAGTCCTTTGCTGTCTCACGTCTACATGCTAGCACCAAATACAATAGCTTGCCGGCCCAGATCCTGAAGGACGTTTTAGCCATTTGGCCAAGGCTCGTCTTTGTTGTGGGGTTCTGCAGTGGATTGGCCGAGGGTCCCTCTGCTCAGGATATGCCCTGCGTGAGGCTCTGCGATTGCCTACGTTCAAGTGGTGTTCCCCAAGCTCAATTGGAAGGTGAAGCAATCCAGTTCCATTGGGATGCCCTGGAGCTCCCGTGGTCCACTGCCATGTTTTCTCATGACAAAGCCAGTTGGAGTGCCTGGCCAGTTGGGCTTCAAGTAGCAGGTGCTTTTGCATGGTTACATCATTAATCCATATACCCAACAGTGTCTCAGCATCTCACTCAGGATTAACCCAAAATCATGTTTCTCTGCCAGTCATCTTAAAATCTTCAAACGTCCCGACACAAACTCCTCTGGTCCTCTAACAGCCAAATAGAATGGATAGTGTCTAAGGAATAGAGGGGTATGGGGTCGTAATATTCCTTAACCAAATCTGTCAACTCTTGGAAGGTTTTAATGTCTGGTGCGTCTGGGAAAGTTAAGCCCCTTATAACCAAAAACACTGTGTTTCCGCAAGCAGTCAGAAGCATTGCTCATTGCTTTGCATCTGCCCCAATGTAATTTGCCCAGGAAACATAGCACATTCTTTCCACATACAGGGCACAGTCTTCAATAATAGGATTGAATGAGTCAAGTTTCCCAAATAAAGGTGTGATGCCAGAAATGCTTACTCCAACTCAAAGATGACCATTGCCAGCGAATGTTTTTCAGGCACATTCCATTTTCTCTTGTTGCTACTGAATTAGCTGCACAGACGACCCAGGGTCACCCTTTATTTACTGGTGCACAGTACACTGGCTGTGTGGTCAGCCAGCTCCAAATCAGTCCCTGAACTGAGGAGATTCAAGTTCTCCTGGTTATTTTGGTCAGCCAGGGCTTCCTGATTGGCCTGGGTTAACTCTCCCTATCAAAAACCCCATAGTCAAGAAGGTCAACCTGGTTCCAATCACTATAGGAACAGATCCCCTCCTTTTCACTGGCTGGAGTTGGATTGTAGAATAGAAATTTATTGTCTGGTGAACTTTTACATGAAAAATACAGTGAACATTTTACAAAAAACCTAAACCAATGACAGAAGTGGGAAGAACAATGGGGTAGCAAAATAGAGATCAGATGAGATAAGTCCGGTCTGCCAGGTAGAGGCTGAAACGATGGGTCTGCTATGGCAATCAGAATCATAGAGTCTTACGTCCCACAGAAACAGACACTTAATTCCAACCAGTTCATGCTGGTCGTAATTCCGAATTAAACTAGTTCCCACCTGCCTGCCCTTGGTCCCTATCCTTCCAAACATTTCTCAGTCACGTACTTATCTGAATGTCCTCTAAGCCTTGTGACTGTACCTGCATCTACCACTTCCTCAGGAAGTTCATTCCACACATGAACCACTTCCTGTGTAAAAAGATTGTCCCTGATGTCTTTTATAAATCTTTCTCCTTCCACCTTAAAAAATATGCTCTCTAGTCTTGAAATCCCCCACCCTCGGGAAAAGACAGCCTAGGTCATTTTTTTCAGTTTGTGGATTTTGGGAAGGAGGTGGAAGATGGGAGTACAGAGCTGGGGGAAGCTGTGGAGGGGAGATCTCCAGAAGATATTGAATTCTGAGTTTTGATGAAGAGTCACCAGATCTGTTTTCTCTCCACAGACGCTGCCAGACCTGCTAAGTTTCTCCAGCAATTTCTGTTTTTGTTTCAGATTTCCGGCATCCACAGCTAGTGTGTTTGATTATTGAATGTCAGCTTCATTGTCCTCGAGAATCGACCAGCTCCCTCGTTCGAATAATGTTTATTCAGTGGCTGCTATTTTTAAGTATTCATTCGCAATAAATGGACTTTGTATAAGAGAACTGTTTAATTATTACTTCTTCTTATCACAGAATATTTACACTTTGGACTGGATTGTGCTTCTGATTTACAGCAGAGTCCAAGGTGATTGGTTGTTCCAAAAGGATTTCCAATTCTCATCAATGCGCTCCCCTTCTTCTCTCCTTCCTCACTACCCTCATTGTTCCCCCATCTCGGTCACTCTACTCTGGGGCACAGCTATAGTGGAGGGTGTGTGGTTGCAAGGATTCCAACTCATGGATGTATCCATGCGTGAGGAACAGGGTGAATCTGGAGGGGACGCTGGGCAGGAGGTGAGCAGCCTCTCTGTTACGGACCCCTATGTGTCTCCTGCTGGGGTTAAGTCCGATGTTCATTCACTGCAGGCCAGGGGCATCAGAGTGGACACCTGCAGCTAAGCATTTTAGCCCATCCACCCTTGCTGGGTCAGCCTGCCAGCTATGTTCCCACCCTCCCTATCATGCACAGAACTGCACACAGTACTCCAGCAGTGGTCTAAAGACAGCATGGCCTCCCATCCCTTATGGTGACACCTCTGCCAATATCTGATCTAACTTTCCAGCCAGTTTCAGGAATCTGTCAACATCCATTCCCGGGATCCTCTGACCCTTCACATTGCTTAATGTCCTCCCATTTATCCTTTATTCCTTGTCTTTATGAACCTCCACCAAATGCATCGCTTCCCACTTCTCTGGACTGAATGTGTCCTAATAATCGTCACAGTTTTAGCTGAGAATCATTTGCTCCGAACCTACGGATACAGCAGAGAGAAACAGCCAGTGATTCATTGCCATTTCGATCAGGCCAATCAGTGCTGGCATTGCACTGTGTAACCATTTCACTTGGTCACCTTGACTCCATGGGAAATCAATCCACATCGGCCTTGCAGTGTCTGGCACAAACAGTGCCTTGTTCTCACTTGGGGATATAGGGACAGGGACTGTTCAGGGGCAACGGGGATGCAGTTATTCAGGAGCTAACATGCTCCTTATGCCAGCAAATCAAGCTTCCCTTTTGCCTAGCTGTACCTAGGTACTGACAATTAGCCAAGGTCCATCTGTTAGTGGGAGAGAGAGAGAGTATCTTGGTTACTTATAGCCCAAGGGATATCACTCCTTGCCCGGAAACACAGAAAACAGGAGCAGGAGTAGGCCATTCGGCCCTTCGAGCCTACTCTGCCATTCAATATGATCCTGACTGATCATCCAACTCAGTCCCCTTTTCCCATTTTCTCCCCGTTCCCTTTAATTCTTGTAGCCCTAAGAGCAATGTGTAACTCCTTCTTGGAAATATTCCAAGTTTTGGTTTTAATTGCTTTCCATGACAGAGAATTCCACAGGCTCACTACTCAGTGGGTGAGCAACCCTCTCCTCATCTCATTCCGAAATGACCTAAACCTATATCCATAAACTGCGAGCCCTAGTTCTGGACTCCCCAGTCATCAGAAACATCCTTCCTGTGTTTATCCTGTCAAGTCTTGTTAGAATTGTATGGGTTTTTATTGGAGTCCCCCTTCATTCTTCTAAACTCCAGTGAATATAGTCCTTACTGATCCAGTCTCCCTCCATACTTCAGTCCTGCCATCCTGGGAATCAGTCTAATAAATCTTCCCTGCACTCCCTCCATAGCCAGAATATCCTTCCTCAGATAAAGAGACCACAACGGCACACAATACACCAGCAGCAGTCTCACCAAGGCCATGAAGGTGAGAAGGTTGTGACTCTGTGAATTACCATGCAGATTGAACCAGTGCTCTGGGAGTCATTGCGTACGACAGTCTATCCACTGAACTAGCCAACTCCACCATGTAGCATGATAAGTCCAAGAAAAGACCCAAATGAATCTTCCATGATTCGGGAGAGTCTAGGTCTCTGATCGGAGTGGTAACATCAGCCGCAGCTCCATATGCTGGAGAGTTTATAACCTGCTTTGTCCTGGATGGGTATTGAGCTTCTTGAGTGTTGTCGGAGCTGCCCCCGTCCAGACAAGTGGGGAGTATTCCATCACACTCCTTACTTGTGCCTTGTAGATGGTTGACAGGCTTTGAGGAGTCAAGTGGGAAGTTACTTGCCACAATATTCCCAGCCTCCGACCTGGTCTTGTAACTACTGTATTCTTATGGGAAGTCTACTTGAGTTTCTGATCAATGGTAACCCCAAGGATGCTGACAGTGAGGGACTCAATGATGGTGACACATTGAATGTCAAAGGGTAATGGTTAGGCTCTCTCTTACTGGAAATGGTCACTGCCTGGCATTTGTGAGGTTTCAAAGTTATTGCCAATTATCAACCCAAGCTTAGATATTGTCAAAGGTCTTGCTGCAGTTAGACTTGGGCTGCTTCAGTACCTGAGGAGTGACAGTATTGCAGAGCCGTGTGCAATCATTGGCTCTTAAATCGGCTGATTGATTGGACACCTAAGGACGGGTGTCTTTGAGTCCATGACATCTGTGCTGACAGCAAGATCCTTGTGTATATGGCTGGCATCTTCTGACTCATCGATATGGCTGCAAACATTGTGGAGGTGCCAGGGTTGGACTGGGGTGGACAAAATCAGAAGTCACATGACACCAGGTTTATTTGGAAGCACTAGCTTTCAGAGCGCTGCTCCTTTGTCAGGTTTCACCTGTTGGACTACAATTGTGTGATTTCTGACTTTGCTCCAAAATTTGGATGGTGCATGGACACCAAATCAACACCCAGGAGAAGAACCATCAACGCTGTTTGAGACAGATTCCCTGAATCAGCTGCGAGGACGTGTGTATTAACATCAGTGTCCTTGAAGCAGCCAATAGCACCAGCATTGAGGCCACAATCATTCAAAGCCAATTCCACTGAGCTGGCCACATGCTTAGGATTTAAACAGGCAGAAAGCTGGAAGAACACAGCAAGCCAGGCAGCATCAGGGAGCGCGGAAGTCAATGTTTCTGAAGAAGGGTTACACCTGAAACATCAACATTTTGTGTGTAACCCTTCTTCAGAAACATCGACTACTGCACCCCCTGGTGCTGCCTGGCTTGCTGTGTTCTCCCAGCCTCCTGGTGCTGCCTGGCTTGCTGTGTTCTCCCAGCCTCCTGGTGCTGCCTGGCTTGCTGTGTTCTCCTAGTCTCCTACCTTCTACTTTGGATTCCAGCACATGCTGACGATGCCTGAGATCCGACTGCCAAACTAAATCATCTTGTCTAGCTCAAGAAAGGCACTTGAACAAGAGGAAGATAAAGCAAACATTACAATGACTCCTTGAAGATTTCCCTCAAAGACGGCAACATAGATGCATGGAAGACCTGTGTTCAGAAAAAACTGACTCCAAGGAAGTTCCTGTATGAAGGAATACAATTCTTTGAGAATGCCTTCAGTGGGAGGGAGTCTGGAAGAGGAATTGGAGAAAGGAATGTCAACAATCTCAAGGAAAAGGACTGATTCCACCTCCCAGAAACACCAGCCAAATGTATGTTGGAAATGTGGCTCTCGGATTGGGCTCATCAGCTACATGAGGAGCTACAGTACCACGGGGAGTGACACGGACTTTCCTAGGTGGACAATCATGCTCGTTAGTGAGTGACTGTTGACAATGAAAGCTCGCGAAGTGAGTCCCCAATCAGCAGGAAGTAAAGATAAAAGGCTACGTGCTTTAGACTCTACAGTCATGAAATCTCTCAGAGACTGCACGCTGTAGACAAAACACCAATGGGAACTGCCTCAGCCTGGTGTTACTTTAGACCTGGGATCCTCTCCAGTGACAATATAATTTTCTGCCCATGATCCTAATGGTCAGTGTAATGATTATGATGAGGTCAGCCAACTGGACACTACAGAGTATGAGTGAGGATTAGAGTGGTGCTGGAAAAGCACAGCAGGTTAGGCAGCATCCGAGGAGCAGGAAAATCGACGTTTCGGGCAAAAGCCCTTCATCAGGAATCCTGATGAAGCATCTGCAGTACCTCTCCATAGAATATGAGTGGCCTGACTGAGGCAGTTAACTGACCCAATCAGGAAGCTATGGCTGATATAAAAGTTGTAATGTCCAGATATTGAGCCCAGGAATGGCTGACTCAGTGAGAGGCGGTGCTATTGTTAAAGGCTATACATTTGTAAATGAAGGGTGATTGGTGATCAGATACCAACCTCTGAAGAATTACTTCAGTCAGAAAGTCTATTCCACTATTAGCTTGTGCTGATCTACATTGGCTCCTAGTTAAGTAGGATCTTGGTTTTAAAGTTCTCATGTGTGGTTCCATATTTCTCCAGGGCCTCCCTATCTCTGTAAACTCCTCAAGCCCCACAACACTCTGAGTTATCTGTGCTCCTTTAACTCTGACCTCTTTTGTGCTCCCAGTTATAATTGGTCTGCTCTTGATGACGATGCCTTCACATGAATAGGCTCCAACCTCTGAAATTGACCCCCTAACCCACCTTCTCCTCTTAACCTAACTAATCTTCTTGAACACATTCCTTAAAACCAACTCCTTCAACCAAGCTTTTGGTCACCTGACCTAATACCCCCTGATGCGGCTCAGTACATTTCCCCCTTTCATTCAATGACGTTCCTGTGAAACATGTTGGGAGATTTCATCACATTAAAGTCACCAGCTAAATATAAGTTGTTGCTGTACCATAAAGCCAAACTTTGTTCCGTCAGCCACAGGGTAGTGACAGCCGAGTGGTATCATCACTAGACTATTAATCCAGGTAATGTTACAGGAGCCCAGGTTCAAATCTCACCAAGGCAGATAGTGGAGTATGAATTCAATGAAATAAAGGTTGCCATGAAAATGTTGTCAATTGTTGTTTTAAAAAGAAAACAATCTGGTTGACTAATGTCCTTTAGGAAAGGAAATTGCCATCCTTGCTTAGTCTGGCCTTCATGTAAATGGGAACTTTGTATCTAAGATGGTGCCATGTGTTGGTGACGTTGTACACTTTCCAATGTACTCCTGCTCCTTTGCACTTGAGGACACACGATAATAAAATCTAATTCTGATGTGACTCCAGACCCGTAGCGATGGGGTTCATGTTACTCCAGTTAGGGACGAGTAACGAATGATGAGTGACAGCCTTGAGTGACTTAAAAGAAAAGTGTATTAAGGCGCTGTCTCATGAGAGATAACTGTTGGATTTCTGTGTGTATTGTTGCAGGATTTGGCCTGAAAGCCAACATGTTTGAAAACATTTTGAAAGACTGCATGACTGAGGAGTCAGTGCTCCTGGTCCAGCTCAGCAGCCTCTGATTAGAGGTAGGATCCAATCTGGTTGGAACATCCGGACAGTAACTCCACACTGATGCCAGGAACTCAACCTGCCAAATCCATCAGCAGTGCTTTTTTTCTGGAAAAATAATTATTCACATTTTATTGCAAAATCAGATGTGACACTGAGAGACACGGTACTAAATTTCTAGCTTTTTCCTGGGGGTCTGTCCATTTTGTAATATCAGAGTTGCCTCACTCTCTCATATACTGAGGCCTGGGAAGGAAGCTTTTGTTTCACAAATAATGACAGAAAATGTTGGCAAAACTCTGTGGTTTCTGGCAGCAACCGTGGAGAGAGAAGCAGCGTTAATATTTCAAAGTTTCACTAAAACTTAACCCTTGCTCACCTACGCTTTTCCAGCAACACATTTTCAGCTCTGATCTCCAGCATCTGCAGTCCTCACTTTCTCCACCTACAGATCTAGTGAAAAGTCATCAGAGGTTTCTAAGGGGCTTGACAGGGTCAATGCAGAAACGCTGTTTCCCCTTGTGGGAGACTCTGGGACGAGAAGGCATCCTCTCAGAATAAGGGGGACGCCCATTTAAGCCAGAGATGAGGAGGAATTTCTTCCCTCAGCGGGGAATAAATCTGTGGAATTCTTTACCACAAAGGGCTGGGCTATTAAGTACATTGAAGTACATTGAAGGATGAAAACGAGAGATTTTTAGTCAGCAACAGAATCAAATGGACCGTGGAGTTGAGGATTAACACATGGGCCATCATTTCATTGAATGGTGTAGCAGAATTGAGGGGCTGAATGGCATATCTTTGCTCCTATATCTTATGGTGCTGAAATATTAACTCTTTGTTTGTCTCTCTACAATGCTGGCAGGCCTGCTGAGGTATTTCCAATTGGGGCTGTTAACCTGGTTCAATCAGGGAGCCCTGGCTGACAGATATAAACAGGAGTGTCAGAGGTTCAGTTCACGCTGACGGCGCAGGCTCTGAGGGAGCTGGATTAGTGTCAAGGACTCTCCGTGTGTAAATAAAGGGGGATTTGGTGACAGGATTCCAGCCTCTGGGGAGTTTTTTCATATAAGTGACTGGATTAGTTTTGATTTGTTTCTCAGGTTACCTGCATTTACAGCATTCCCCTTTCTGATTCACCATTTTGTTTTTGTGATTAATGGAGAAAACGCCCAGTTTTTACCCAGTGTGTAACGCCAACACTTTTCCACACAATCACGACAGTCTGCACACTGATAACAGGTGATGCGGAGGCTTGTAAGTATTTTATAAAAATTAATTCATAGGACTGCATATGGCTGGCTAAGTTAAATTATTGTCCAACTACATTGCTGTGGGTCTGGAGTCACATGTAGGCCTGACCAGGTAAGGACAACAGATTTCCTCCCCTAAACAACATGACATAGTGATTTGAACAGGGTCGGTCAGGTGGGCCTCATAGAATATGAGTTCCAACTGGGGCTGTTAATCTGGTTCAATCAGGGAGCCCTGGCTGACAGATATAAACAGGAGTGTCAGAGGTTCAGTTCACTCTGAGGGAGCAGGCTCTGAGGGAGCTGGATCAGTGTCAAGGACTCTCCGTGTGTAAATAAAGGGGGACTTGGTGACAGGATACCGGCATCTGGGGAGTTTTTTTCATATAAGTGACTGGCTTGGCAGGATTTGAACCCAAGTCCACAGGACATTATCTGGGTCTCCGGATTAACAGGCCATCCCCTCCCTACCTAGTGTCACTATCTGAATGGAATTCATATCGCTGGTGGTATAAAGGGAGTGGCCGAGAGGAAGAAAGACTAAGAGGGATCGAGTCCCTTCAGATGCAGAAAGACTCAAGACTCGAGACTGCTTTTGGAGCAGTGTGTGACAATTATCTCAATTGAAGGTATTTAAAAATAACATTCCCTGCCTTCATTCTTCACACACGCGGTTCCTTTTATTTTTTCACTTCTGCATTTACTGCTCTGAGAGAGTTAAAAAATGTTTCAACCACTCGGTCAACCGTCTAACGAAATCGCTGGCAGTTGGTGGAGTACGTGCAGTCTCACACTGTGTCTCACTGCCTCATCAGCTGGGATATACTCACTCCCCTGTGGTACACCCACTCCCCTGTGGTACACCCACTCCCCTGTGGTACACTCACTCCCCTGTGGTACACCCACTCCCCTGTAGTACACTCATTCCCCTGTGGTACACCCACTCCCCTGTGGTACACTCACTCCCCTGTGGTACACTCACTCCCCTGTGGTACACCCACTCCCCTGTAGTACACTCATTCCCCTGTGGTACACTCACTCTCCTGTGGTACACTCACTCCCCTGTGGTACACTCAGTCCCCTATAGTACACTCATTCCCTGTGGTAAACCTATTCCTGTGTGGTACACCGACTCCCATGTGGTACACTCACTCCGATGTGACACATTCAGTCCCATTTGTTTGAGAAATGTTGTAAGGAGAAACCAGGGATCCATAGACCTGTGAGTCTGATTTTGGCTGTGGGTAAATTGTTGGAGGTGATTATAAAAACTGGGATTTATAAACATTTAGAGAGGCAAAAAAATGTTTAAGGATAGTCAGCATAGTTTTGTGCAAGGAAAATCGTGTCTCTTAAACTTGATTGGGTTTTTTGATGATGTTACCAAAAAGATTGATGAGGACAGAGCAGTAGACTAAGTCCAATCATTTGGATTTTAGGAAAGCCTTTGACATGGTTCCGCATGGTAGACTAATTGGTAAAGTTAGGTCACGTGGGATTCATGGTGAGCTTGCCAATTGGATTCATAATTGATTTAATGGCAGGAGACAGAGAGTGGTGGTGGAGGGTTGTTTGTCAGACTGGAAGCCTGACACCAGTGCTGTCCCACAGGGATCGATTTGGGTCCTCATTTATATAAATGATTTGGATGAGAACGTAGAAGACTTGGTTAGTAAGTTTGTGGACGATACCAAAATTGGTAGCATAGCAGACAGTGAAAAAGGTTTTCTAAGATTATGAAAGGATCTTGATCAAACGAGTCAATGGGCTGAAAGCAGCAGATGGAGTTCAATTAGGATAAATGCAAGGCATTGCATTTAGGTACAACAAACAAGGGTAGGGCTTACTCAATTAATGATAGGGCCTTGGGTCATGTTGTAGGACAGAGGGACCTAGGGGTGCAGGCATATTAGATTAGATGATTAGATTTGTGGGCGGCACGGTGGCACAGTGGTTAGCACTGCTGCCTCACAGCGCCAGAGACCCGGGTTCAATTCCCGCCTCAGGCGACTAACTGTGTGGAGTTTGCACATTCTCCCTGTGTCTGCGTGGGTTTCCTCCGGGTGCTCCGGTTTCCTCCCACAGTCCAAAGATGTGCAGGGTCAGGTGAATTGGCCATACTAAATTGCCTGTAGTGTTAGATAAGGGGTAAATGTAGGGGTATGGGTGGGTTTCGCTTCGGCGGGTCGGTGTGGACTTGTTGGGCCGAAGGGCCTGTTTCTACACTGTAATCTAATTACTTACAGTGTGGAAACAGGCCCTTCGGCCCAACAAGTCCACACCTCCCCGCCGAAGCATAACCCACCCATACCCCTACATCTATCCCTTACCTAACACTACGGGCAATTTAGCATGGCCAGTTCACCTGACCTGCACATCTTTGGACTGTGGGAGGAAACCGGAGCACCTGGAGGAAATCCTTTGAAGTTTGTGTCACACATAGACAGGGTGGTTAAAATGGCGTTTAGCACACATGCCTTCATTACTCCGTTCTTTGAGTATAAGAGTTGGAATGTTCTGTTGAGGTTGTACAGGACATTGGTGAGGCCTCTACTGGAAAACTGTGTCCAGTTCTGGTCACCCAGATGTAGGAAGGATATTATTAAGCTGGAAAGAGTTCAGAAGAGATTTACCAGGCTGTCGCAGGGTATGGAAGGTTTGAGTTATAAAGGAAGGCTGGATAGGCTTGGAGTTTTTTCACAGGAGTGGAGGAGGTTGAGGGGTGACCTTATAGAGATTTATAAAATAATGAGAGGTATAGATAGAGATGGTGGTGGTTGTCTTCTCCCTCGGATGGGGGATTTTAAGACTGGGGGACACATTTTTAAGCTGAGAGGAGAGAGGGACAATGTTTTGCGTGTGGAATAGACTTCTTGAGGAAATGGTGGATGTAGGTACAATTACAATGTTTAAAAGACATTTGGTTATGTACATGAATAGGAGAGGTTTGGAGGGATATGAACCAGGAACAGGGCAAGTGGGACTAGTTTAGTTTGGGAACATAGTTGACATGGACTGGTTGGCCCAAAGAGTCTGTCTCCGTGCTGTATGACTCTATAACTCTATGTGATACATTCACTCTGATGTGGTAGACTCAGTTTTTAACCAGCATGTTAAACATGGCTTGGAAGAGAAATTTATCTTCCTTGTTAATGGAGCTGAGGAATGATTTGACAAGGACACTGTAATCTCAGTGCACTGTGAACCTGTTACTCACTGCTGATTGATGCTGGATTGTATTCAATTTACAAGCTGTAACATCAGCTTCATATTTATTCAACAGAAGAGCCAAAAATACACTACCACGAGGAGCAGGTGAATTGATGCTAAAATACTGAGTTAATGTTTAAACAATTTTTTCCTGACTGCTAATATTGTCCCATGGAGTTAGTGTACCATAGATACTCCAACTCAACACTGTGAGTAGCTGCAGGAAATGGAGCATTCTATACTGATGGTTATTCTGAATTGTTTGAAACTAGTACAATGTGAAAGACTAGGGTGTGTTTGTCTTTCTGATGAAGTTCAATGGGGCTCTGCTCGGTTATCGGACCCTCCTGGTGCCTCAAATGTTTGTAAGTATGGTCTTGTACAAGTAAGACATGCCTTGGATTTTGTTTCTGGATGGAGAAGTTTTGAGCAAACTTCTGCAGATGCTGGAATCAGTACTGACAGCAACAAATGCTGGAGATCACAGCGGGTCAGACAGTATCCGTGGAGAGAGAACAAGCTAACAGAAGAGTCACCTAGACTCGAAGTATGAGCTTGCTCTCTCTCTGTAGATGCTGTCTGACCCGCTGTGATCTCCAGCGTTTGCTGTTTCCAATCCTTGTTTGTTTCTTCATATTGCTACTGTCCAAAACCAAACTGCTTTAGTGACTGTGTATGTAGATAAAGATATTTTATGAATAAAGTATATTTTTGAAATAAAGAAAAGGATTGTGTGGATTTGTTTATTCTCCATATGTAAAGACTGTGTACAGAATCAAACTAGGACACAGTGAGGACTGCAGATGCTGGAGATCAGAGTTGAGTATGTGGCGCTGGAAAAGCACAACAGGTCAGGCAGTATCCGAGGAGCAGGAGAATCGACGTTTCAGGCCAGAGCCCTTCTTCTACAGAATCAAACTACTCGGGCGACCCTGTATGCATCTAAAGAGTTTGCTGAATAAAGTACATTTTTGGAATAAAAACAAGATCATCTGTTGATAGACACATTAAAACTAGAGACAGATGCTGGAGAGGTACAATGGGTAAAGGCTAATTCTCTCAGTGGAAGAAGAAAATATGGGCCTTTGAAATATGGACACTTAAAAATTCCAGATAGCAACCACAATGCAAACAAAGGGGTGTTTGAAACTGCAAGAGTAAAATACTGGAAAGCAGAAAAGGTAATGCCAGAATTTTGTCTGTTTGATCAGAGCTAATCCCTTCTGCAAGGTAAATTGAGGGGCGATTGGAAGGGGGTAGGTTGACCAAATGTAGTTGAATGGTGCACAGTGACTACAGATGATCAGCAATGCATGACATAAGACAGACGGGTAAGATTTTCAATGACGATAGACCCCAGGAAGGGTAGCTGTGAGCAGCAGCTAAACCCCTCCTGCCATTGGAGACAGAGGGGCTGGGACCTGGTAACACACTCGACACTGAATGTTGACATGAGATGTACATCATAAATATTATCTGAAATTGCAGTGCCTCACTACAGGGTCCCATATACTGTACTGAGAGAAATTGAACTCTATTACACTTTTTGCAATCTCAAATTTCTGTTAACCATGTGCTGATCAGTTTTAAAAACCTTATCAACAAACTACATTTTAGTGGAAAAAGAATCAGTGAATTATTTCAAGTCTCTCAGTGTATGTCTGAATGAGATAGGGCTAGGGATGTTAGATACAGGAAAGATGTTCCTGATGGTGGGCGAGTCCAGGACCAGGAGTCAGAGTTTAAGGATAAGGGATAAACTTGTTAGGACTGAGATGATGAGAAATGTTTTCACCTAGAGAGTGGTGAGCCTGTGGAATTCACTATCACAGAAAGTGGTTAAAGCCAAAATATTATGTGTTTTCAAGAAGGCGGTGGATATAGCTCGTTTCTCAGAGGTCAAGGTATTTGGGAGGAGTGGGTGGGATTAAAGCATTGAGTCCGATGATCAGCCATTGTCATAGCACAGCAAGGTTCGGGGTGGAATGGCCCACTCCTGCTTCTACCTTGTATGTTGCTATAAGATTGGCAGAGGTTCGGTATGTGAGTTACCTTCTCTGCTCCAACAACACAGGCTGATCATCCATTCACCACATTGCTATACCTCCCCGAGACCATCCGCCCTTCCATCAGAAGGAATTCAGACATACCTGAAAAGAAAATGCTACTCAGTGTGAAGGGAGAGTGGGACCAGCACTGCGATCGATCTGGCACAGGCTGAACCAGCCAAGTGGAGGGCCAGGGTTCTCTTTCATCGGGGGTGAGGACACAGGGCATCCCTCCACCCCACACTAGCTCTGTATACCCTGGGGTATGGCCTGCCACCTCCTGCAATAGGGCAGAAAAGAGGATGGGGGCAGTAATGAAGTAACAGTGGGTGGCACACTCTGTGTGTGTCGTGCAGGTTTAGGGATGGTGATGAGGTACGCCTAAGGACTGAGTAAGCAGCACAGAGGCCAGGCTGGGTTGGTGGTGCGGGGGCTGGGGTGGGTGACAGTGAGTGAGAGAAAGCCTTGCTGTACAACTCTATGACTCTGTGCTACATGAGAGTGGTGGAGCATGAGCCTTGCTGGGAGCTGGGCCCAGTAGCGGAGATAGAGAGAGCCTGACCTATCCAAACATGGCACCAACCCTGGCAGAGCAGAGGTCACTGAGCTTATGCCACCTGCTGGCTGTTCTACCGCACCCTGGAGATTGCATCGACCAGGCGGTAACCTCAGCCTGTTGGCATGGGCTCCCGTGCCAGTCCTCTCCTTTGTACCTACAGATTGACCAGGATCTCCAGGTCCCTGCAGTGCTGTCTTCCCTTCATCCAACATCCTCTGGAGAAGTCCTTGACTGAGTAGGTAGCTTTGGAATGCTGGTTCTCATCCAGGTCCATAGCAGCCTTCTAAAGATGGCACCGACCCAAGGGATGCTGGTCTCTCGGTGGATATCTGCTGAGGGATGAGTTGTTCTGGAATGTTTCGAGGTAAGATAGGGCTGGAATTGGACATGAGGGATGATGTAGGGATGAGGTAGGTGGTTAATGAGGTGAGATACAGTGAGGAATGCCACTGGAAAGCTCCATAGAAAAGCTTCCAATAAACTTGATACAACTTGGACAAAGAAAGATAACATTCAGCCATATATGGGGTTAGAGCAGAGTGGGATTTGGAGATGTATGTGACTCTGGAACTATGTGATGTGGAAATGAATGGGATGTGGCATTATGTGGCTTATGGAGTTTGTCAGAACCTAGAGGTTTATGAGGTCTGGTGATGTGTGGGATATGGGGATGGTTGGGATGGAGGGATATGTGGGGTTTAGTAGTGTGTGAAATGTGAAGCTGTGCGAGATATGGAGTTAAGGCCAAAAGAAATAGGAAATGGAGTAGGCCATTCAGCCCTTCGAGCCTCTCTGCTATTCATCCAGATCATGGCTGATCTGACATTCCTCACTTTCTTGCTCCATTCCCTGACTGATCAAGAATCTATCTCAGCCTTAAGGATACAGAGAACTCTGTTCCCCCCCAGCTCTCTGTGCCCCCCACAGCTCTCTGTGGCAATGAGTTCCAAAGACTCTAAGAGAAGAAATTCCTCCTCATGTCAGCCTTCAATTGGAGTCTCCTTATTCTGAGACTATGCCCCCTGGTCCTAGACTCCTCCAGGAGGGAAAGCATCCTCCCAACATTTACCCTGTCAAGTCCTTATGAATCCTATATGTTTCAAAGAGATCACCTCTCATTCTTCTAAACTCCAGTGGACAGAGTCCCAACCTGTTCAGTCTTTGTTCATAAGACAATCCCTCCATACAGGGGATCATTCTAGGGAACCTTCTCTGAACTGTCTCCATTGAAATGATGTCTTTTCTTAAATAAAGAAACTGCTGAGAGTGCTGCAGATGTGGAATTACCGTTACAGTAAGACTTCCCTACTCATTTTTTTTATTCGCTCATGGAATATGGGCACTGCCCATCTATAGTTACCTTTGAGAAGGTGGGTGTGAGCTGCTTTCTTGAACCACTGCAGACCAAGTGCTGTAGGTTGACCCACAATGCCCTGAAGTGAGGGAATTCCAGGATTCTGACCCAGCGACAGTGAAGGAACACCGATATATTTCCAAGTCAGGGTGGGGAGTGGCTTGGAGGGGAATTTGCAGGGGGTGGTGTTCCCATGTATCTGCTGCCCTTGTCAGTCTAGATGCTTGGTCATGGGTTGGAACTTACGGTCTCAGGATCTTGGGTGAATTTCTGCAGTGCATCTTGTACTTAGTACACACTGCTGCTACTGAGCATCAGTGGTGGAGGGAGTGAATGTGGTGCCAGTCAAGGGGCTGCTTTGTCCTGGATGATGTGAAGCTTCTTGAGTGTTGTTGGAGGCTGCACCCATCCAGGCAAGTGGGGAGTATTCCATCACACTCCTGACTTGTGCCTTATAAATAGTGGACAGGCTTTGGGGAGCTGGGAGGTGGGTTACTACTACAGTATTCCTAGCCTCTGACTTGGTGTTATAGCCACTGTGTTTACGTGGCAAGTCCAGCTGAGTTTCTGGTAAGTAGTAATCCCCATGATGTTGGTAGCGGGGGATTCAGTGATGATCATGCACTGATGCAGTAAATGTCAAGGGGCACTGGTTCGATTCTCTCTTATTGGAGATGATCATTGCCTGGCATTTGTGCAGCGAGAATATTATTTGCTTCTTGACAGCTCAAGCCTGGATATTGTCTAGATCTTGTTGCATGATACTCCAATCCCCTTGAAATAAGGACCAACATCGCCTTCCCCTTTCTGATTACCTGCTGCCCCTATGTGCTAGCTTTTCATAATTCAAGCAAATGTATCCCCAATTTCTGTTGTGTTGCAGCTTTCTGTAGGTCACCTCATTTATTTTTTGTGTGTGCTCCCTTCCAAAATGAACAACGTTGCATTATCCCACATTATACTTCATTTGTCAACTTTTTGCCCACTTTCTTAACCTAGGTAGCGTGAGATATGGAAGTGTGTGAGATATGGAGGTATATGAATATGGAATTGTGAGGGATATGGAGCTGTGTGGGATATGGAATTAAGTCTGAGATAAGAAGTTGTATCAGATATGAGACTGTGTGGGATATGGAGGTGTCTGGGCTATGGAACTATGTGGGATATGGAGGTGTGTTGGATATGGAGGTGTGTGGGATTTGAATTGAATTGAATTTATTGTCACGTGTCCCGAGGCACAGTGAAAAGCTTTGTCTTGCGAGCAATACAGGCAGATCATAGAGTTAAGTAACATAGATAGTAAATAATAGGCAAACATTGACAAAAACAAAAACACAGGTACAGACGAATGTGAAGAGTTTGTGAGTCCATTCAGTATTCTAACAACAGTAGGATAGAAACTGTTGTGAAACCGGCTGGTGCGTGTGTTCAGGCTTCTGTACCTTCTCCCCGCTGGTAGTGGTTGTAGAAAAACATTGCCAGGGTGGGATGGATCGTTGAGAATGCTGGCGGCCTTTCCTTGACAGCGGGCCTGGTAGATGGATTCTATAGATGGGAGGTTAGCCTTTGTGATTGTCCGGGCCAAGTTCACCACTCCCTGTAACCCTCTCTGATCTTGAATGGTACAGTTGCCATACCAGGTAGTGATACATCCAGACAGAATGCTCTCGATGGAGCACCTATAAATGTTGGTGAGGGTATTCACCGTCATGTCAAATTTCCTCAGCTGCCTGAGGAAGAAGAGACGTTGTTGGGCCTTTGTAAGGATATGGAGTTGTGTGAGGATATGGAGGTGTGTGGGATATGGAGGTGTGTGGGATTTGGAGGTGTGTGGGATTTGGAGGTGTGCGGGATTTGGAGGTGTGTGGGATATGGAGGTGTGTGGGATTTGGAGGTGTGTGGGATATGGAGGTGTGTGGGATATGGAGGTGTGTGGGATTTGGACGTGTGTGGGATATGGAGGTGTGTGGGATATGGAGGAATGTGGGATTTGGAGGTGTGCAGGATTTGGAGGTGTGTGGGATATGGGGGTGTGTGGGATATGGAGGAATGTGGGATTTGGAGGTGTGTGGGATTTGGGGGTGTGTGGGATTTGGAGGTGTGCAGGATTTGGAGGTGTGTGGGATATGGAGGTGTGTGGGATTTGGAGGTGTGTGGGATATGGAGGTGTGTGGGATATGGAGGTGTGTGGGATTTGGACGTGTGTGGGATATGGAGGTGTGTGGGATATGGAGGTGTGTGGGATATGGAGGTGTGTGGGATTTGGACGTGTGTGGGATATGGAGGTGTGTGGGATATGGAGGTGTGTGGGATTTGGACGTGTGTGGGATATGGAGGTGTGTGGGATTTGGAGATGTGTGGGATTTGAAGGTGTGTGGGATATGGAGGTGTGTGGGATTTGGACGTGTGTGGGATATGGAGGTGTGTGGGATTTGGAGGTGTGTGGGATATGGAAGTGCATGAAGATATGGAGGCGTGTGAGAATATGAAGTTGTGGATATATTTTGATATATTTAAATATCAATAATATTTATGTTTGTTGTTTTGGGTTTATGATACTTTGATCTGTGGCATGATTATACTTATAATATTTCAAAGTTACTGAACAATTAATAATATTTTAAATATAATTTGAGGATAAAAATATTTCTGCTAAAAATAGGACTGGAAAAAGTTGTAACTTAGTGATCTGTCTCAAGCTGTACACGTCCCTGAGGGACTGTCTGATCGCTTCATGGTGTCTCTTGTGCAAAACACCAGCTGTGAGCAGCTCACCATTGTGATGGTTTCTTGTTTTTAGAAAAGTTATTGGAGTTTCAATATTTTACATTACCCAGTTCTCTCAACTGAGGACCTGGATTAATCAGCTGCTGAATTTACCAAAGGCACCTCACGCTTGGATGGAGAGAACATTGGAACTGACTGGCATTGTTGAAGTCTCCTGTCTGTGGGTCCTTCTAATCTGCTGGAAAGCAGGAGACCATCAGACAACCAATGAGGAAACACATACGCTTGGGAATAATAAGCTTTCAGAAAGCAGAACTAGGAGAGTCGATATAAGAATATACACTCATATACCTAGTGCTCAGCATAGAGTAGCATTAGATATCAGAATGTAACTCAGAAGCAGTTGTTGGACATTCTGCCTCTCAGGTCTGCTACACCATTCAAAAATGATTGACTACCTAAACTCTTCCTTCCCACTCTATAGGCGGCACAGTGGCTCAGTGGTTAGCACTGCTGCCTCACAGCGCCAGGGACCTGGCTTCAATTCCAGTCTTGGGCGACTGTCTGTGTGGAGTTTGCACGCTCTCCCCGTGTCTGTGTGGGTTTCCTCCCCCAGTCCAAAGATGTGCAGGTTAGGTGGATTGGCCGTGCTCAATTACCCATAGTGTGCAAGCTAGGTGGAGTAGCCTTGGGAAATGCAGGGTTATAGGGTTGGGTCTGGGTGGGGCATTGTTTGGAGGGTCAGTGTGGACTCGATGGGCTGAATGGCCTGCTTCCACACTGTGGGGATTCTATACTCATACATATATTTAAATTATGAGCAGGAATGGGCCACTTGGCCCCTTGACTCTGTTCAATAAGATCATTGGCTGATCTGACCATAAACACAAATCCACATTCCTGCTTGCTCCCAGTAACCTTTCACTCCCTTTTGCTGAACAAGAATCTATCTGCACAAGAAAAATCCAAGGAACTGCAGATGCTGGAAATCAGAAACGGAAATTGCTAAAGAAACTCAGCAGGTCTGGCAGCATCTGTGGAGAGAAAGCAGAGTTAACGTTTCGGATCTAGTGATCCTTCTTCAGAACTCAGAGAGAATCTATCTGCCTCTGCATTAAAAATATTCAAGGACTTTTAAAGTAGTCAGGCCTAGTTATAGATACTCCTGAAGACGGAACATAAGACCATAAAACATAGGAGCAGAAATTAGGCCAATCAGCCCTCGAGTCTGCTCCGCCATTCAATCATGGCTGATAAATTTCTCAAACCCATTCTCCCACTTGCTCCCTCGTAATCCTTGATCCCCTGGATACTCAAGAACCTATCTCCATCTTAAATATACTCAATGACCAGGCCTCACAGCCTTCTGTGGCAGTGAATTCCATAGATTCCCCATTCTCTGGCTGAAGAAGTTTCTGCTTATCTCCGTTCTAAAAGGTCTTCCCATTACACTCAGGCTGTGCCACCAGATCCTAGTCTCTCCTACCAATGGAAACATCTTCCCAATGTCCACTCTGTCCAGGCCATTCAGTATTCTGAAAGTTTCAATCAGATCCCCCCTCAATCTTCTAAACCCCATCAAGTATAAACCCAGAGTCTTCAAATGTTCCTCATATGTTAAGCTCTTCATTCCTGGGAATATTCTCGTCAACCTCCTCTGAACATGCTCCAAGGCCAGTACATCCTTCCCGAGATATGGGGCTCAAAACTGCTCACAGTGATCTCAATGTGGTCTGGCCAGGCCCTTATAAAACCTCAGAAGTACATCCCTGCTTTTATATACTAGTCCTCTCGAAATAAATGCCATCATTGCATTTGCCTTCCTAATTACTGACTCAATCTACCAGTTCATCTTAAGAGAATCCTGGACTAGAAGCTCACAAATTTCTTTGCCCTTCAGACTTCTGAATTTTTGCCCTATTTAGAAAATAGTCCGTGCCTCGTCTCTATTCTTCCTACCAAAGTGCATGACCTCACATTTTCCCACGTTCTCCACATCTTCTCCACATTGATCCTGTCAAGACCCCTCAGTATCTGAAATGTTCAAAATGCTTTGATTCCACCTGTGCCCAAGGGCCTATTCATTTCAGCCTAAAATATAAACAATGACTGTCTTTTTCTCTCTCAGGTAGAGATCTCCAAAGATTTACAATCACTGTCATAATGGCAGAGCCACCTCCTCCTGAAGCTCTGCGCCTCAGACTGATTGGAATATTATGAAGGTCTGTGTGTGTCTGTGTGCGTATGGGTGTGTCTGTGTGTGTGTGTGTCTGTGTGTCTGTCTGTGTGTGTGTATCAGTATGTGAATGTGCGTGTATATGCAAGCTTATGTCGATCTGTATGTGTGTACATGCATGTGTGTTTAAGTATAAGTGTGTATGTGTGTCTGTGTGTGTGTATCAGTATGTGAATGCGTGTGTATATGCAAGCTTATGTCTATCTGTATGTGTGTATATGCATGTGTGTGTATGTGTGTCTGTGTATACGTGCGTCTGAGAATATGCATTTGTATGTCTGTCTGTATGTGTGTTTGTGCATGTGTGTGTGTATGCATGCTTGTGCCTGTGTATATGTGTCTGAGTGTACAAGTATACGTGTAAGAGTGTCAGAGTGTATATGTCTGTGTGTTTGTGTGTATGTGTGAATGCGTGCCTGTGTGTGTTTGAGTGTATGTATGTCTGAGTGTATGTATGTGCATGTCTGTGTACATATGTGTCTGAGTGTATGTGTGTATATGTCTGTGTGTTTGTGTGTATGTGTGAATGCACGTGCCTGTGTGTGTTTGAGTGTATGTGTGTCTGAGTGTATGTGTATATGTGTGTCTGAGTTTACATGTATGTATTCATCGTTCTGCTCATGAGAATCTCTTTGTAGATAGATATGTTTACCAACCATCAGATAATTCCCCGTGGACGGGATGTAAATAGGAATAAATCAGAAAGTATTGGAGAAGCTCAACAGCATCTGTGGTGTGAGAAACAGAGTTAATGTTTTGAGTCTGAAATGATACCTCTTTCCGATCCCAAGCCCCCACCCACCCAGAAAATGACGATAGCTTCAGAGTATAGTTCACAATTGAATGACCATAGAAGGAAGTAATTATTAATTGATATTATTTTTTTCTCTCTGCCGGAAACTGTGCTGGAGATATTTATATCTGACTAATAATATATCCAAACAAGAAAAGGTGATTGAAGTATATCTGTTCACAGCTGCTTGTCAGCTACAGTTCATTAAGTAGCTCTGATTCATGAGAGTCATGGGTTCAGTGCCCACTCCAACATGAGCCTATCATTTCGGCTGACTCCATGGCTCAGCACTGAGGGAGTGCTGCACTGTGGGAGATGTCATCTTTCAGGCCCAGTGTTAAACTGATGCCCTATCAGAAGTGGCCGTCAGAGATCCTGTTATAGCATTTTGAAAAACAGCAAGAGACATCTTGTGGTACTCTGACTGATATGAAACCCTCTACTAACATCAGGAAACAAATGACATGGTCGTTCATTGAACTGTCTGCCATGCGTCCCATAACACAACAGTGTTGGCACGTTGGAAATATTTACATGGCTGTAAACACATTGTGACATCCCAAGACTGTGAATATGGATGTAGGTTTGTTCGCTGAGCTGTAAGATTCAGCAAGCAAAACTACATCCAGAAACTCAATCTGAGCTACAAATCTTCCCAAAACTCACTAACTGTGAAAATTGCTGCAAAAATGCGATGTTTTAAGAACTAACTAAGTTGGGATGTTTATAGGAATATTTTACAGCTACCTGATGAAGGAGCAGCATTCTGAAAGCTGGTCCTTCCAATTAAACCTGTTGGACTATAACCTGGTGTTGTGTGATTTTTAACTATAGGAAAATTGACCTCAAAAGAAATACTTCATTCATTTCAAAGGTGAAATTATCAAGAGGTCAGAGAACAGTATGAAAACAGCTGATTGTAACTTAGGCCAGTATACAATAGTTTGGAAATTGAAAAGCGCATTGCTGCAGTAGCACTAGACGAGCTTTTTATTATTTATTTTAAAAGTCTTGACAATGATTAGAAACATTATCCTTCAAAGGATTTCAAAGGCAAGCCAGATTGAATGTCAAGGTAAAAATTGGTTTTCCCGTCTAAAGATACAATGTATGTCTAAAGGCATTTCAATAGATCTTATTGCTAAGGTGATCTTAGCTACAAGCGTGGTTGATAAGGTTTGAGGACCACATCAGATTATTATGACAGAGACAGTAAGTCAGGCTCATTGGAAGGGGTGGTGCTGAGACTACAAGCTGGTGAAGTCTGCCTTCAAATTGTTTTCTGACATCGTGAGCTTGTGAATGGCACTACCCAAATGCTTGAACTTGCTTTCTTCTTTTCAGTTTTTTTTATTTGCACATAGGCATCACTGGCTGGCCAGCACTTATTGCCCGTCATAGTTGCCTCTGAATGGCTTGCTAGGCCATTTCAAAGGGCAGTTGAGGGTCAACCACATTGCTGTGGGTCTGTAGTCACATGTAGGCCTGGCCAGGTAAGGACGGCAGTTTCCTTCCCTAAAGGGCATCAGTGAACCAGATGGGTTTTTCTGACAATCAACACATGGTCATCAGTAGATTCTTAATTCCAGATTATTATTGAATTCAAATTCCACCATCTGATGTGGTGGAATTTGAACCCGTGTCCCCAGAACATTAGTTGAGTTTCTGGATTAATATTCTAGTGATAATACCACTAGGCCATTGCCTCCCCTGCATTGTTAATCAGACATCCCCTCCCTTTCCTCTGACCTCATGGTACCTCCCTCTCATTGACATTCCACCCAGTTAAAATCCTTCCAAGTGGCCTCTCGCTCTTACCCACGTTAGGATGAGCCCTTCTGCCCACCGCCCCCCCCCCAATCCCTCTGCTCCCTGCAGCCTCCCATCTCTCCTCATATTGCCGTCCTCAGAACTGAGCTGGCAGACTAGAGAGTGGAAGAGTGTGGTGCAGGAAAAGCACAGCTGGTTAGGCAGCATCCGAAGAACAGGAGGATCGCTGTTTTGGGCATAAGCTCTTGGCTTATCCTTGAAACGTTGATTCTCCTGCTCCTCAGATGCTGCCTGACCTGCTGTGCTTTTCCAGCACCTCACTCTTGACTCTGATCTCCAGTATCTGCAGTCCTCAGTTTTTCCTAGTCTAGAGGGTGGCCCAACATCAAGGACATCTAGCGCTGAGTGCAAGAACTTTCAAGATGGTGCCAACACTGGGTGACTCTTTGCAAGCTCACTGCAGCATCTTATTCTCATATTTTTTTATAACTATTCCACACTTTTAAACCTAAATTCTAAGTCTGCAAAAAATCCTCGCTCTGTCTGAGCACTCTATAATCTGTATGTCCTTCTATGTTGTGATCTGCCTGTAATGCTCGCAAAACAAAACTTTCCACTGTACTTAGGTACACTTGACAACATTAAATCAAACAAAATCAAATCCGAGAGAGTTTCACTGAAATGAAATGGATCAATGAGACTTGCAGCCCATTAATGAACAGCTGAAACCGTACTAAGTCATGGCAACCTCAGATTGTTTACATCACACCCATCTCCCAAGTGGAACCAAGTTATGAATGAAATCAAAGAGACAGCTAACATATCCCAACTGAATGAATGATCACTGCACGATTGCAGTTTCCCATCTCTCTCTCGCATTGTTTGGTTTGCTTTTTATTCCAGCAAATAAGGTTAAACCTGCAGCTGGTTTCATCATTTGCAAAGGGACATTGAGTGAAGCAGCGAGACCTTCAGAATGAGAATCAAACTCAGAGCACTCTGTGAGTGACCAATTAGGCTTTCTCAGGATTCACTCCTCCACCTTGCTTTTGAATGTGTTGGACATGGAGGGATTTGAAAATCGGGACAGGAATTTTTTAAAAAGTAAGGATTTATCGGATTGGGAATGAAGCAATGTAAGAGAAGTTGGGGATGATGGCCAAACAGCAAATCGCTCCAGCAAAAGTATTGAACCTTCCAGCTCCAGAACTAGCTGTTTCCCTAGCTAAATTGATCCACTCAAGGGAAGGTGATGGCATAATGGTATTATTGGTGGACTGTTAGCCCAGGGACCTTGTTAATGTTCTGGGGACCTGGGTTTGAATCCTGCCATGACAGATGGTAGAGTTTGAATTCAACAAAACAAAGATTTGGAATAAAGAGTCTGATTAGATTAGATTAGATTATTTACAGTGTGGAAACAGGCCCTTCGACCCAACAAGTCCACACCGCCCTGCCAAAGCGCAACCCACCCATACCCCTACATGTACCCCTTACCTAACACTATGGGCAATTTAGCATGGCCAATTCTCCTGACCTGTACATCTTTGGACTGTGGGAGGAAACCGGAGCACCCGGAGGAAACCCACGCAGACACGGGGAGAACGTGCAAACTCCACACAGTCAGTCGCCTGAGTCGGGAATTGAACCCGGGTCTCTGGCGCTGTGAGGCAGCAGTGCTAACCACTGTGCCACCGTGCCGCCCACCAATGATGGCTGTGAAACTATTGCTGGTTGTTAGGAAAATCCCACCTGGTTCACTAATGTCCTTTAGGGAAGGAAACTGCTATTCTTACCTGGTCTAGCTGACCATGTGACTCCAGACCCACAGCAATGTGGTTGGCTCTTAACTGTCCTCTGGGCAATTAGGGATGGGGAATAAATGCTGGCCTAGCCAGTGACGCCCTCATCCTTTGAATGAAAATTTTGAAAAATCTCCAACTACAATCTGACAGTATGGAAAATTGTTCAGGTCTTCTGTGCCCACAAAACGCAGCTCAAACAATCTGGATAATTATTGGCACATGAGTTTACTCTCGTCACCAGCAGTGATGGAAGATGTTGTTGACAATCATAACAAGTGACACTTACTCAGCAACAAGCTCCTCACTGGGTTCGAGAATCATCTAATGCCCTGCTAAAGGAAGTATATAATTAAACTGGAGAGGGTTCAGAAGAGATTTACCAGGATGTTGCTGGGAATGAAGGGTTTGAGATATAAGGAGAGGCTGGAACAGGCTAGGATATTTTTCACTGGAGCCTGGGAGGTTGAGGAGTGACCTAATAGAGACTATAAAATCATGAGAGGTATAGATAAGGTGAATAGCAATGGTCTTTTCTCTAGGCTGGGGATTTCAAGACTACAGACATATTTTTAAGGGGAGAGGAGAAAGATTTTAAAAAGACATGAGGGGCAATGTTTTTACACAGAGTGATTTGTGAATGGAATGAACTGCCAGAGGCAGTGGTGGATACAGGTATAATTACAACATTTGGATGAGTGCATGTATAAGAAATGTTTGGAGGGATTGGGCCAAGTACAGGCAGGTTGACTAGTTCAGTTTGGGATTATGGTCAGGATGGACTTGTTGGACTGAAGGCCCTGTTTCCGTGCTGTATGACTCTATGATTCCTGTCCTCATTACAGCTTTAATCTATAGCCAGACAATACTGATGCATTCCAGTGGTGAGGTGAGAGCGACTGCCCTTGGAATTAAGGCACCATTCGACTGCGTATGGCATCAAGGAGCCCCAACAAAACAGAAGTGAAAAAAAAACAGGGAAAACACTTGCTGGTTGGAACCATATCCAGTATAAAGTATCTCATTAGTCATTGGGGAGGCAATGGTTTAGTATCATTAGACTATCAATTCAGAAACTCTGCTAATGCTCTGGGGACCTGGGTTTGAAGCCTGCCATGGCAGATGGTGAAATTTGATTAGATTACCTACAGTGTGGAAACAGGCCCTTCAGCCCAACAAGTCCACACCAACCCTCCGAAGAGAAACCCATTCCCCTATATTTACCCCTAACAAATCCACCTAACACTACGGGCAATTCAACATGGCCAATTCACCTAACCTGCACATCTTTGGACTGTGGGAGGAAACCGGAACACCTGGAGGAAACCCACGCAGACATGGGGAGAATGTGCAAACTCCACACAGACAGTTGCCCAAGTGGGGAATTGAAACCAGGTCCCTGGCGCTGTGAGGCAGCAGTGCTAACCACTGAGCCACCGTGCCACCCCACAGTGAATTCAATAAAACAATTAATCTGAAATTAAGAATCTAATGATGACTGTGAAGACATTGCTGATTGTTGGAAGAACACAATTAGTTCATTAATGTCCTTCAGAGAAGGAAATCTGCCATCCTTACCTGGTCTGGCTTACATGTGACTCCAGACCCACAGTGTTGTGGTTGCCTGTCAACTGCCTGTGAAATAGCCAAGCAAGCCACTTGGTTCAAGGGCAGGCAGGAGGCTGGAAGAACATAGCAAGCCAGTCTTCTTCCAGCCTCCTGCCTGTCTATTTTGGATTCCAGCATCTGCAGTTTTGTTCTCTTACTTGGTTCAGGGGCAGCTAGGGATGGGCCAGTCAGTGACGTCCATGCCCCACGAGTGAATTAAAAAAAGCCTCAAGGATTTATCAGCAGGAGTTATTCAGAGTAGTGTCCTAGGCCTAACCATATTCAGCTGTTTCATCAATGACTATCACTCCATCATAAGGTCAGAACTGAAAATGTTTGCTGATGATTGCACAATGTTCAGAACCATTTGGGCCTCAAATACTGAAGCAGTCCATGTTCAAATGCAGAAAGTCCTGAACAACCTAACATCAGATTGTGGCTGATGTGGAAAGTAACATTTGGTGAGATGAGGGGGTTAACTGGTTAGAAACTCAATCTGAGAACAAATATAGCACCGATGTTACTTGATGAGTCAGACTTAACCTCAAACAATTACCAGCAACAAAGTAATATCTCTTATCAGAAATGTATGGACTGCAAGTACAACACTGCAAATGGTAGAAATGTTTTGTGCCTATTATGTATTTACATGTGTGCATGTATACCCCATGGTATAAACACACCATATATATCAGATATGTTATTGTATCCCTGTCACCAACAGTGACTTAGACTGCAAGTGCCTTAAATATTTGTGAATGTATTTAATTTGAAATAAATGTGACAGAATTCATTTCCGCTTGTTATTGCTACTTTCAGTAACTGTCTCAGTGTGCCTTCAATTTCTTCACGCTGTTGTCACTTTTTGTTGTTTGGGTCAGACCCATAAAGGGTTTTTCCCAACTCACTCTTATTCCTAGTGAAAGGTCAAAACCATAGCATCAGCTGGTCTTTCTCTTTCAGATGAGAAACAGACTCAATGTTTAGTTTCAGTTCCACCTTTCAATTTCTTTTTCATTTCAGTTGTGTCTTTTCAAAATACACATGCTATTGTTATTTTCCATACGTCAAAGTAGGAAATTTGTAACCAAGGGTCAGTACTGAGGAATTCCAGGAAATGGCACCTGTCAAGCTTTGTCTGCATATAAGATTTCCTTTAAACGGTGTGAGAAGGGTCAAAACCTAACATTATAGAAAGCAGCCAGTACAATAATATATCTGACAGATAAAAGTGTATCGGAGGATTCAGCAATCCTGGCAGTGTCACAGTATACTAACATCACAGAATAAGGGGTCATGTTAACAGGCCTGCCGTAGAACAGAGTGTATCAGGGCTTTGCGCCACTGTTGTAGTGTCCCCACCCCTGAGTCAGGAGGTCTGGGTTCAAGTCCCAGTTGTATCACAATATGTCTGAACAAGTCGTTTAAAGTAAAAATAGAAGAGTGTGTAGCGAATTGGCTTTGATGTGGGAGGGGCCTCTGTGGGAACAGTGTGGGGGTTTGGTGGTCATTGGCTGTTAGTGTTGGGGGGGAGCTCTCTATGGGGTGGGTTGCTATTTTTGAGACGGATAGGTGTGAGAGTCTCTCTCTTGGTGTCGTATCTGTCTTTGGGAGATTTGCTTTGTAGGAGGGGGTCCTGTGTGTGTGTGGTTCTCTTTTTAGTGGTTTTGATGGGGAGGGTCTCTATCTTTGTGGCGGGAGCATTTTTTAAAGAGGAGTTGATATGGACAAGTGTATCCTTTTGGGGGCTTTGGTGTGAGGGTCTCTGTATGGGGCATTTGGGAGCTGGGGTCTCGCCTTCTGTTAATGGAGATTTGGTGTGGGGGAGGGTTCTCTATGGGTGATAATGGAGAAGTAATTTTAACGGTTATCTCTTTATACAGGGTTTTGGTGCTGGGGGATCTCTCTCTCTCTGTATGGTGGGGGGTGCTGTGGAAGTCTCTGCCTGTATTGAGGAGATATTTGAGGTGGAGGGGGTGGTGTAAGTGGAGTGTTGAATCTGTGCCTGGACATGGTCGCCGCCATCTTTGATCCTGGCAGCGGCGGGGCCTGACCGTTGATCCGGAAGCTGCGGGCGGCGTGGAAGTTCCACATCCGGGGGGGGGGGGGGACAGGCTCGGCCAATCAGCTTTCTCCACGAGCCGCTCAGCGGGCATTTAAGCGCGTGCGCAGTCGCGGCGTTTTCTCTCGGTCGCCACGTTCCCTCAGTCCGTCAGCCCCGAGGCCGCACTCTTCCCTCAGCCCGGAGCACCGAGCCCGGCTTCTCGGTCACCGCCAGCCCGCGCTCTGCCTTCCCTGCCCCCGCGCGCGCGCGCACACACCGTCCCCCCCCCCTCAGAGAGAGAGAGAGTGCCCGCCTTCCCTCAGGGTCACCGGGCCCTCAGCCTCCCCGCCGCCGCCGCCTCTACCCCCGCTACCGGAGTCGCACTGACCCCCCCCCCCCCCACCACCACCACCCCCGGGAGACGCCATGTGGCCCGTCCGCCTGCTCTCTCTGGCCGCCCTGGCCTTGGCCGCCGACATTCCCGAGGAGGATGAGGTCTTGGTGCTGAAGAAGGACAACTTCGAGGAGGCGCTTCAGAAATACCAACACCTCCTGGTGGAGTTCTGTAAGTGACTGGGGCCACAGCTGGTTAACCCGGGGCCTAGTAACCAGTCTGTGTATTAAATGTGGGCTATAACTAGTCAGCATGGGATCTGACTGACAATTGGATCTACGCAAAATAAACCTGTAACTAGCAACTAAACCACGCCTGTAACTAATAATAAACCATCTGTAACCAAATCTAATTCTAACTAACAACAAATCTCTGTAACCAGCCACTTTTTCGCTTGTAACTGAGTAATATGCGCTGTCTGTTACTGATAGCTGTTCCCTTTGTAACCAGCAATAAACCACTGATGAGAACAACTAATGGTAACATATTTAACGTGTAATTGATTTAACTAATCTGTAATTAAACCTTGTCTTTTGGGTCTCGTTTCATCCACTCGTCCCCAGACGTTGAGTTGCACCTTTCCCCTGCCTGCATTTGGATAGCTTCGTCTTGTGTACCAATTCTGAAACTGGTCACATACTCCCTGCGTTTCCACTAGCGCAGGTAGCCAGACCGGTTCCGTGATATTCTCGCCAGCTCACTGACCAGCTGTGCTCTCTAGCCCCTGGTTTTGTACTCCCTTTTTGATTTTATGTTGCCCCTCTTGTGTTTCTGGCTATGTCTGTCTGTCTGGAATTAATTACTTTTAAAAAGGGAGCGAGGTTGCTGTTTTTCCTCCGGTGTTGCAGACAAGCAAATGTGCTTTATTTTCAAAAGCTGTGTTTAGAAACTGAAACCCTGCGGATGTTGGCAATGTAAATGAAAAGCGGAAAACGTTGAACACTTCATTGGAGAGTGAAAGGGTTCATGGTTCAAGCTCGGTGAAGACGGGACACTTTTTTTGGAGGAGGCAGGGCCTTTTTTTTATTGCTTTTTCGGGTGAGGTTGTACGTGTTTAAACTACACGTACTTAAAGCAGGAGGGATGGCACGACTGGAACTAACTGACAGTTCTGTCGGCCACTAGCGACCCGCAAAATCAAAAGTGAAGGAGGCGGGTTTTCTGCAACTTGGGAATGTTGACGTGTACGAGAGTCAATGGGTGGGGGAGTGTCTGCTCTCCAGACCCCCACGGTGGACCGCAGAGGGAGTGTCTATGGGCAGTACTTTCAGCTAGCCGTTTTAAAGTTAGGCTGACGCGTCCCCTTTTTATTTGCAATTTTTTTAAAAACTCCAGTGTGATGTGTAATCTTCTAACAAATGCAAAGGCTCTTTGAGGGATAGTTGCCTATTTAATATAAAGTACTGTATTGTCAGCATTTACTGTCTTTCTAGTTAGTGACCTTACTTTGATCCAATGAATTTGGAAATTGAAAGATCCCTGTTTGTGGCAAAAGTGAGGGCTGGCTTTAGGACATGTCTGAAATCAATTGTGAAGGCAAAATGCTGCAGATGCCATGAAATTTTTTTAAAACTTAGAGCTCACTCTGGACAAAAGTGAAGTGCTGCATATGGAAGGTCAGGTAAAGGTGGAAATTAGTGAATGGCAGAACCCTTGGGAGTGTTGAGTGCAGAGTGTTAAGTCCACAGATCATTGAAGGTGGCAGTGCAGGTAGGTAAGGTAATAAAAATGACCTATGGTATGTTTGCCTTCATTGGTAGAGGCATGGAGTGTAATAGACAAGTTATGCCAGGCTTTTTAGAGATTCAGTTAGGCCATGCTGCTGAAGGGTCTTGATGCTTTGGAGAGGGTACAGAAAAGATTTACCAGTGTTGCTTGTTATGGGGGATTTTAGCTATGAAGGAAGATTGAATAGACTGAGTTTGTTTTCACTGGAATGTAGGAGATTGAGGTGCAACCTAATAGAAGTTTGATTGTGAATGAGATGGATAGGGTGGAAAGTGAGGCTTTCCCCAGGTTTTTTTGGGGGTGGGGTGTCTTAATTTCTAGGTTCAAGGTGCAAGGGGTTAAGTTTTTAAGCGATCTGCGAGGCACGTTTTTCTCTCTAGGATGGTGAGTGCCTGGAGGTGGTGGAAGCAGACACAAAATAGCAGCATTCACAAAGCACCTGGATGAATACCTGAAAAGGAAGCAAATAGAGGGATATGGATCCTGTAAGTGAAGACCGTTTTAATATGGAAGGACAAACTGTTTGTGTGGTGAGAAGGAAGGGAATAGAGTACAACACTTGTGTGAAATACCAATTCCACTTGTGTTAAGCCACTTACAGACTTGGGATGTGCAATCAAGATAAATGGGTTGGGGTCAATCTTTTCACTTCCCAACATGCACAAGTTTCTGCCAGCCTTGATATTTTGCTTAAAATGTCAATCATGTGATCTTTAAAAAAGAAATTGCTACAGGTTGGGAAAGATGTGATTTAATCATCCAGCACAGAAACTGACCCTTCGGTCCAACCAATCCTTGCTGACCATAATACTAAACTGGTCCCACCTGCCTGTGTTTGGCCCATATCCCTCCAAACATTTCTCCTTACTGTACTTCTCCAAATGTCTATACATGTATCCACCAATTCCTCTGGAAGTTCATTCCACATGCAAACCACTCTTTTAAAAAATAAAAAAAAGCCCCTCATTGCCTTTTTAAATCTTTCTCTTCTCTCCTTATAAATATGCCCCCTAGTCTTGAAATGCGCCGTCCTATGGAAAAGGCACCTTGTTTGTACCCTTGATTTTTATAAACACCTATAAGCTAACCCCCCTCAACCTCTATGCTCTTGACCTAGCCTCTCCTCAATGCAAAGCCTCCATTCCAAGAAACACCCTTGTAAATCTATTCTGAACCCTCTTCAGCTTGATATCCTTTCTATACCAAGGTAATCAGAACTGGACACGTACTCTAGGAGAGGCATTACAACGTCCTGTACAACTGCAACATAACATTCCCAGCTCCTATACTCAACGGACTGAGCAACGAAAACGAGCGTGCGAAGCCCAAAGCCTGTCGCATCCTATCTATCTGATGCAAACTCTAAAGAATTATGTACCTGTGCCCCAGTCTCTGTTCATAACGCTATTCAAAGCCCTACTTTTTAATTGTATAAGACCTACCCTTATTTCTTTTACTAAAATGCAATACCTCGCATTGATCTAAATTAAACTCCATCTGTCACTCCTTAGTCCATTAACCTCATTGATCCAGATCTCTTTGTGGAGTGCCACATGGATCAGTGCTGGGTCCTCTACTTTATCATTTACATAAATGATTTGGATGTGGGCATAAGAGGTATAGTTAGTAAGTTTGCAGATGACACCAAAATTGGAGGTGTAGTGGGCAGCGAAGAAGGTTACCTCAGATTACAACAGGATCTGGACCAGATGGGCCAATGGGCTGAGAAGTGGCAGATGGAGTTTAATTCGGATAAATGCGAGGTGCTGCATTTTGGGAAAGCCAATCTTAACAGGACTTTTACACTTAATGGTAAGGTCCTAGGGAGTGTTGCTGAACAGAAATCTTGGAGTGCAGGTTCATAGCTCCTTGAAAATGGAATCACAGGTAGATAGGATAGTGAAGAAGGTGTTTGTTATGCTTTCCTTTGTTGGTCAGTGTGTGGAGTACAGCAGTTGGGAGGTCATGTTGCGGCTGTACAGGACATTGGTTAGGCCACTGTTGGAATATTGCGTGCAGTTCTGGTCTCCTTCCTATGGGAAAGATGTTGTGAAACTTGAAAGGGTTCAGAAAAGATTTAAAAGGATGTTGCCAGGGCTGGAGGATATGAGCTACAGGGAGAGGCTGAACAGGCTGAGGCTGTTTTCCCTGTAGCATTGGAGGCTGAGGGGTGACCTTTTAGAGGTTTACAAAATTGAAGGGCATGGATAGAATAAATAGACAAAGTATTTTCCCTGGGATCAGGGAGTCAAGAACTAGAGGGTATAGGTTTAGGGTGAGAGGGGAAAAATGAGACCTAAGGGGCAACTTTTACACGCAGAAAATGGTAAGTGTATGGAATGAGCTGCCAGAGGATGTGATGGAGGCTGGTACAATTGCAACATTTAAGAGGCATTTGGATGGGTACATGATTAGGAAGGGTTTGAAGGGATATGGATTGGATGCTGGAAGTTGGGACTAGATTGGATTGGGATATCTGGTTGGCGTGTACAGGTTGGACCGAAGGGTCTGTTTCCATGCTGTACATCTGACTCTATAATCTTAATGGCCAGTGCAGCTGGCTATCTGTATGTATATCTATGCTTGCACTATATCTACTTGTTAAAGATATGTTAACACCTGACTTTTTTAACATGTTAATTTTGTGCATGATTATCAATGCAAAATCTGCTGAAAGTGTTTGTCAAAGATGCTTTAGGCACCAGTTGCTTACAGAAAATCAAGAAGTTGGCAAATATTTTATTTCATTGCACCAAATCAGTTGAAGTCTGGAATCAGGATTTGCAAGTCCTCTTACAAATAAAGATCAGATGTGGCAGGCACCATAAGTAGAATTTTTGCATAAGGCATTTTAAAAAGTAAAAGGAAGCTAACTAGCTTAAATTGCTAGTAGATTTAATAGACGTGAACCATTAATGTACAGCAGGTTTGTTTCCTACATTCTATCTACTTTCATGAGAATTTTGTTCTCCTTCACTTAGTCAAATACTTGACGTCAAAACTTACTTGGCTTGCACACTGACTTGTTTAGCAAAATCCTTAAATTACAGGGAGAGGTAAGGGTTTTGTATAGAAAGCCTAAACATGCCACAGCCTCTAGCTTCAAAGTTTCTAATTTTGACTACTTTGGAATGTTGGTATAATTGTAAACTGTGCTCACTTTTGCATACGATGTGATCATTGTCTTGTCTTGTAAGAAGTTGAATTAAACCCTGTATTGAAGTACCTCTTACACATCGTTTCTGTCAAGTTGACAGTTTGGGACTAAGACTGCAAATTATAAAGAAGGTGCCAGAGATGTTGTAAATGGTTCCAGCATAGGATTTGATCCATTGGGGCACTGGAAAAGACTAAGATGAAGCAAGATCTTTGAGGGTGTGACAAGGTGATATAGATACAGATGAAGATATCCTGCTTGAGTAGGGAGATCAAAGCTGGCTGTCATAATGCAATAATTGCTAAATAGGTGAAATAGGAATTTTAAGAGAAACTTCTTAATCCAGGGCAGGGTTAAAATGTACTGCATGGAATGGTTGAGGCTGATTTAGGGGAACAAAGATGTGTTGGAGTTTGGGAGGGGGGGGAGAATGGGAAGTTATGAAGTAAGATGCTGATGTAATGGGCGGAGCCTTTTGAACTGTGTAAACACTGATGCAGGTTCAATGTAATCTGATAGCTGAGCATACAGAAAAAGGGTGGGGAAAATTTAGTGTTTGCCTGAAATCACTGCTGAATTGTTATGGAATGTTTGTGCAGTGGCTCTGATATTCTAGTTATCTCTTGTTTTCTTGGATTAAGATGTTGCTTTCTGTTGCTGCAACTATTTTAGTGATGGTGTAACTTTACAGTGGACTTTGCCATTACAAAGATAAATGAGTTTCTGTGGTTAGTTGGGAGCCATGTTCTGTACTCCTTTCTGATCTTACCAAATAGATTAAAGGAACTTAGAAATAATACCCTGAAAATTACATTTTTGTGTAGACGATCCTATCCCTAGTAAGGTGCTAGCACCTGTTGGATGGAGTTGAAACAAATCTACTGTTCTGATTTTTATATCAATGGTAATTAGAAAGGGATTGGAGTTAGATTCCTTGACTCCAGGTTGTCGGTCAGTTGTTATGAAACTTGTATTGACAGAATTTTTCAAAAAACTCCACAACTTCATTAGTATGAAGAGGCCCTCCTTGCAATGAAAGATCTCTCTCATTTAGGGTCTCTGATACAGATTGCTATCTGTGAGGTAACTTCAGTGCAAAGCGACATAATTCACATCTTTTAAAAATGTCTGAAAAGTGGTTTGGAAGGGTCTGTACTGAGCAACTTCTTAATGCAGGCCTTTGCTCTCTGCTGTTCCCGAGAATGTATGAAATGCTCATCAGTTGCTGCTCAACGGCTATGAACTCAGAAGCTGCTTTTCATCTGCATGAAACATTCTTGCTTCCAACCAATGTCTAACCTCCGGGACTACCATACCGAGGAAAGCACTGAACTGAGCTGTCACTACAGCCTTTTTGTGACAAGTTTGCAATTGGTTGAATTTAAATTCAGTTAAAACCTGGAATAAAAAACTAGTTCTTGTAATCATGCCCATGAAATATCTAGTTCAGTTTTTTTGTGAAGCATCTTTGGTCTCCCTGCCCAGTTTGGCCTGCATGTGACTTGATCCACATTGAACATCAGTGGTGTTTTTTTTTCTTAACTGCCCTCTAAAATGGCCTAACTAGCCATTTGGTTCAAGCGCAACAAATGCCCATATCCTATGAATGAAAGAATAGAAAATGGCAATTTTGGATTCTGAGGCTTTCTAACTGAAATCTTTTTGGTTTTGTATGAAAATGTTTACATTTTGTGGAATGAAGAGTACAGGGGACATGCCAGGGGCAGCACTAAGTTTCAACCTGGTGAAGCTATAAATCTGGACTACTGTGTACCAAACAGTATAGGTAGCAAGTGGACAGAGCTAGTAGTCTCAGACCAACAGATTAGATCCAACCTCGGCAGTCCTGCCACATGATAATGGGCAACTAAAAACTCATTGGAGGAAGTGACTCCACAAAATCCCTATCCTCCGTGGTGGAATAGAGTGCATCTAGTGTGTAAAACAAGGCTAAGGCATTTAAAGCAATCTTCATCCATAAGTGCCAAATGGATGATTCATCTTGGTCATTTCCAATGGTTTCTAGCATCACAGATATCAGTCACCAGTCCCTTTGCTTTACTTCATGATATCAGGAAATGATTGGAGGCACTGGAAATGACAAGGCGATGGTCTCTGACAACATTCTGGCAATAGGATTGAAGGCATGAGCTCCAGAAAACTAGCTGCATCCCTAGCCAAGTTGTAACACTGACTTCAATGTGGAAAACTGACCAGGTATGTCAAGTTATACATGGCGAATCCTGTGTAGCAGCCGATTTGTCGATCCATCAGTCTCCTGTTGATCATTAGTGATGAAAAATGTTATCAACATTGCTACTAACAGCACCTGCTTACTGATGTCTAATTTGGCTGCCACCACATCCAATGAGCTCATAACCACCTCAGCTTTGGTTCAAACATGAACAAAAAGTTCATCCACGGTGGCATGCACTTGTCATCAAGGGTGCATTTGATAATGCAACATCAAGGAATCCTAACAAAACTGGAAGTCAGTGGGAATTGACGGGGGGAAGGGGGGGACCTCTCTGGATAGTTATATTTGGGGTGGTGGTGGATGCTAGTAATCCTAACTGCAGGAGTTCCTCGATCAAAATCCTGGAATGCCATAATGACACTGTGGTCTACCTACAGCACATGAACTGCAGTGGCTCAAGAAAGCAGCTCACCACTCCCTTGAGGGTCACTATGGACAAGCAATAAATGCTGACCCAACCAGCAACACTCACATCCCACAAGTGAACTAATATAACTGCATGATTCTGGATCAGTGCGCCAGACTATCACTGTGCCTCCTTTATCCGCTGGCTTAATGATGAGGTTGGGATTAGAGCCGAGGGATTGGAGGGCTGCGCGTTGTGAGGGTGAAAGGTTGGAGTGGGGTCGACAGGTTGAGGTGGTTAATGTCCCGGCGGCAGTTGGGAATGAAGAGGTAGAGGGCAGGTAATAGGCCAGCGCGGGGTGTCCAAGTGGATGCAGTGTGTTGGAGGTGGGCGAAGGGGTCCTCGGAAGATGGGCGGGAGTCCTGATTGTGAAAGTAAGCTCGGAGGCGGAGGCGACGGAAGAAGTGTTCAATGTCACGGCGTGTATTAAATTCATTGATGTGTGGACGGAGGGGGGTGAAGGTGAGTCCTTTGCTGAGCACTGATCGTTCGTCCTCAGTGAGTGGGATTGCCGTTAGGCCCAGGAGTTGGTTTTCCCCTATACACTTGCTGGCTATCCTCTTGTCAGATTATGGGGTCACTTTTTTAACGGCGTATTTAAAAATAAATGTCAGAAGTTGGGTAAAGTGCTTTTGAATATTGACTTTTTCCTATCCAAGCTTTGAATTGGAGCAGTGTATAAATGCAGAGTTCTGTTTAGAGTAGAAGCCTGCCTTGGCTTGCCAGACTGCCACTCTACTGTTTAAGGGTAGACAAGCAGCCTTGCGGTGTTGTGGCATTAGATTGGTGTGATGCAGGTTCAATGCTGCATTGCATTTTGAGGTGAAGTGCAGACCAGTTGCATTCGTGGACTTGCTCAAAGGTGTTCATTGAAGTTTGTACATACTGCCTGGTTTGATTCTCTGACAATTCTAGGTGGTATGACCAGAGGTGAAGGATAATCTTGAGCAAATCATTGTGCTACCATGTTTTAAAAATCATTCTTGTCACTGATCATCTTAGTTAACTTAAAACTGCAAAAATACTTCTGTGCCTAGAGCAGAAAGCATAATCATACCCAGACTGCTCATCCTTTCAATGCTCCCACTATTCTAACCTGTGCTTTGCACCATCACTTGAAAAGTTGCTCACTATAGCTCATCTCCCATGAAAAATTAATTATTATTAGCTGCTCAGTTTTAAGGTTGCATGGTTGAAGGGGCATAATTACTGGCTGAATACACAATTGAGATGTAATAGGATGTTGATTAGCCAATCTACTGATTTTGGCTAAACTTTTATCTGGATAATCAGGCTGCTTAATCTGCCAGAGACCGTTCCCTCATATTCCATGTCAAGGGTATTGGGTAGCTCAGTTAGCTGGATGGCAATTTTGTGACCATGATGTCAACAGCATGGGTTCAATTCCTGCACTAGCTCAGATTTCCATGAAAGGCTCTTTCAACCCTTCCCTTCTATAGGAATAGTGCCAGAAGACGGAGGATAGCAAATGTTATCCCTTTGCTCAAGAAGGGGAGTAGGGACAACTCTGGTAATAGACCAATGAGCCTTCCTTTGGTTGTGGATAGTGTTGGAAACGATTATAAGAGGATTTATAATCTAGAAAGGAATGATTTTATTAGGGGTAGTCAAGTGTTTTGTGAAGAACTGGTCCTGCCTCCAAACCTTCCTTTTGAGAAGGTGACCAAACAGGTGGATTAGGGTAATGCATTGCTGTGGTGTATATGGATTTCAGTAAAGCACTTAAGGTTTCCCACGGTAGGCTATTGCACAAAATATGGAGGCATGAGATTGAGGGTGATTTAGCAGTTTGGATCAGAAATTTTCCATCTGAAAGAAGGTGGTTGATGGGAAATGTTCATCCTGGAGTTCAGTCACTAGTGGTGTACTCCAAGGATCTGTTTTGGAGCTACTGCTGTTGGTCATTTTTATAAATGACCTGGATGAAGGCATAGAAGTACGCATTAGTAAATTTGCGGATGACACCAAGGCTGGTGGAGTTGTGCATGTTGCAGGTTAGAGGGGCATCAATAAGCTGTTGAGCTGTGGGACATGAAGTTTAATGTGGAAAAATGAGATTCCTTTTGGAGGAAATAACAGGAATACAGAATACTGGGCTAGTGGTAAGATTCTTTGAGCAGGGAGATCAGTATCCATGCGTAGATCCCTGAAAGTTGCCACACAAGTTGATAGTGCTGTTAAAAGGCATACTGTGTTTTAGGTTTTATTGATAGCGGGATTGAGCCACGAGGTCATGTTGCAGCTGTACACAACTCTGTTGCGGCCGCGCTTGGAGTATTGCGTACAGTTCTGGTCACCGCATTATACGAAGGATGTGGAAGCATTAGAACTGGTTCAGAGGAGATTTACTAGGATGTTGCCTGGTATGGAGGGAAGGTCTTATGAGGAAAGGCTGAGGGACTGTAGGCTGCTCTCATTAGAAAGAAAGTTGAGAGGTGACCTTGGAGACCTAAAAGATGATCAGGTTAGGGTGAGCTGCGAGAGCCTTTTTCTTCATTAGTGATGGCTGGCATGAGGGGACATAACTTTAAATTGAGGGATTACAGATATAGGACAAATGTCAGGTAGTCTCTTTACTCGAGTGAGGGTGTCGAATGCTCTGCCTGCAATGCTAGACTCTCCAACCGTAAAGGCATTTAAATGGTCACTAGATGATCAAATGGATCATATTGGAATAGCGTAGGTTAGATGGGCTTCTGATTGTTGCACCAACCTGTGAAACCCTTGAGGACCGGAGCGTCTGTACTGCGCTGTAATGTTCTATGTTCTCCTTGCCAGAAGTGTGGTGATCCTCACGTTTATCCATTACCAATTGTTTCATGAGCGAGTAGCCCTACAGTCCTCTGGGACTAGATTTATCTATCTTCACTATCAGATGTGCCCTGATGGGGAGTGCAGGTGAGGCAAAGATGCAATTGTATCACCTTATTCTTTCCTCCCTCCTGTCCTGGAGGACACTGCCTGCGATCGTGCTTTCTAACATCTGTTTTAAATGTTGCTGGCCCCTTGCAGTAATGTAAAGGCATTGCTAAATGTTACAACCTGTCCATTGACTTGAGTGACTCTTGGAGCAGTCGGTCTTTTTGCAACCCAGTGTTCGCAAACTGTCACAATTGCTTCTCTACTGTTGCTGAGCAAAGGACCGTTGCTCCCGGTGTATAGGATGTGTTAACTGGTGTACTGTCCCATTAATTTGTCACTTCCATCTCATATTGACTGTGTTTCTACAAAGTGATACTGAAATGATCTGAAGGTCATCTGCCCAGTAGTACCCAACCTATGGAGTTAATTTGTACCATACTTTAAAATGGTGCTCACGTTGGTTGGAGAACATGACTCAGGATGTGAGTAAATGCCAGTAACTGTCTGGGTGTTGGATTTCTGTGGCAAGTTTTTCCCTCTGAAATAGCTTTTTCCCTACCGTCCTGTTTGGTTGTAGTGAGCTGAATTTAAAGTGGTTATGCTGTATTGAGTTTCCCAATGGTCAGTACAGACAGGAAGAATGCATACAATGAGCTTGTGATTTGCTGCATTGAATGAAGGTGTTGCTATGCTTTCACTGCTGTCGTTTTGTTTGAATTGTGTGGTTTTGTTGTAACCAGCTGCTACATTGATGCATATCTTCTGGAACTTTTCTTGTAAATGCTGAGTTCCCTGTAGAAGAGAAGGATATGCATTGCAGCAGTTACAATTGCAAGGGAGTGTTGTGTGGAACCGAAGACTTTATTGATCATTTGAGAGGTTGGAACTCTATTTCCCTGCGGATGGTATGTTTGTCTGCTTTTCCCACTCTTGCATGCTATCCTACTAATTGCATTGTATCCCAACCACTGGCTGAAGTAAATTTAACCAGTTGTGGAGGCTGATTTTATAAAGTACTTAATCTTTTGATATTCCAAAAATCCGATGGCTATTCTGAATTAAGAAGTTGAGGCCTGGGTAGGTCAGTCATGATTCTCTTGAATGGTGGGTCAGTCTTAAGGGGCTGAATGGCCTAGCTTTCTAATCTTATGTTCAATGCAGTTAGTTCACGTATGTGTGAATTTTGTCTTCCTTTCTGAACTCATTGCAATATCTAAATATAATCCTAACTAAATATGTATCCTACTGCCATTAATCTATTGCAATATTTATCCCACTTTCTTAGAATATGGCAAAGGCTAATTTTAAAATTTGAGTTTTGAACACTTCAAAGCAAATGGGGTGAGCTGTATTCTTTCTATGTTTTAGACTTTGTATTGGAAATCCTTGGATAGGAAATATGCTGAAATGCAGCATCTCAGAAAAATCGATGACATTTTAGCTTTTGTTCTAAGTGCAGGCTTTGTTGTACACTTTCAGTTGTAGCCTGAAATGTTTGCTTTCCCTACAGATGCTCCCTGGTGTGGACACTGCAAGGCGCTTGCTCCTGAATATGCCAAAGCAGCTGCAAAGCTGAAAGAAGAAGGCTCTGAGATCAGACTTGCAAAAGTGGATGCCACTGAGGAGTCTGACCTTGCACAGATGTTCTCAGTACGGGGGTACCCAACCATTAAGTTTTTTAAAAATGGCGATAAAAGCAACCCTAAGGACTATTCAGGTAATATTTAAACATTAATACATGGTCCAATTAATGTATAAATAACTTTTTGGATTGTATTTTTCAACTATTTAATTTCCCACTTCTGAACTTGAGCTATCAACTTTTGTTAGTGGCTAACTTGTCAGAATTGGGCTGTGCGGTCTGTGTAGATCAGCTCCATTTGCAACTTAATTGCACATGGATGGTATAGAACTGATCACAGTTGAAACAATGCACTAAATTTACTCAAACTAATTGTTGCTTTTTTTTTTGTTACTGCCAATTCTTTAGCCACTGTCCTTTCTTTGTCTGAATTTCTAACTAGAACCTCTTCAAAGTTACAGCCCAGAAATTGGCCATTCAACCCATTGACTGCACTAAATTAACTATCCAGATCCACTTTCCATCACCTGAACTTAGCCTTGCAGGTTCTAGACTTTCAGGTGCCATTTTTAGTTACTACTAAAAATGAGTGAGTTTAAGATTTTTTGCCTTAACCATCACTGAAAAGTGAATTCCAGGCATTCAGCATCCCCTGGTAATTGATTCACCAATTAGGGGAAGTAGGTCTTCCCTACCATTTTTATCTATCTGGGGCTCTGCTAATTTTGTGCTTCAAGTCACACCTCTCTGCCTCTAAGGAAAGCAACCCTTGTCTATCCAAACTTTCATAGCTGCAGTTTTCAAGTCCTGGCAACATTCCTGTGAATCTCCTGTAGGCCAATGATGTCTTTCCTGTTTTGGTCAATGAAGGTAGACAGCACTTTATTGAAAAACTAACCCCTTCAGGAACCTATGGATTGGTTTTAAGGTCTTTTTTTTTTTTCTACACCTCTTAATATCCTCCATTTATTGTGTATTCCCTTGTTTGCCTTCAAATGCATAACCTTTCACGTTATGTTGAAAAAATGGTAAATGGAATTCATTCATCCAAACCATGGACATTGTGCTATAGTCAATAGTTATCCTCTTCAGTATCAGCTACTTGGTTACTCTGCAAATTTCTAAGTTGTGCTCCAATCTAATTCATTAACATAACCACAACAAGACATCCACGTTGAGCCTTGTGCAACATGACAGGAAACCACTTTCGGTTTGCAAACACAGATCTACGGTTATCCTTTGTTTCCAGTCAGTGTCAATTTTGGATGTAACTTGCTACTTTCCCTGTCCCTTGGGTTTTCATTTTTGCAATTTGACTCCCATATGAGACTGTCAAAAACTGTACTAAAATTGTATAAATATCCATTGGACTGCCTTTGTAAATCCTAGTTATTTCTGCAAAACGTTGAATTCTTGGTCAGACATTACCTTCTCTTAAAGCCATGTTGATTATCCACGCCTTTCCAAATAAACTCATTCTAATGGACACTGATCCCAATATTTTGTCCTTTACCCAGGTTGGACCGACTAGACTGTAACTATTCATTTCTGTACTGCAGAAATGTAGATAGTGTTTGATCAGCATTCTCTTAGCATGAGCAAGTTTGATTTCCTTCATGTGGTTTCATTCATCTTTGTCTTACATTTTGTGCAATTTATTACATGGTTTTTGTTTCACTTTGAGACTGAAAATCCTGTTTCATTCAGGTTTGTTGTCAGTGTCTTAGAAGTGAAATCCTAGTACTTCACACTCGAACATGATGCCAAAATTATATCACTTGTGTTGGCTAGTATTCTCATTTAAATCTCTGAATGTATAATTGTGAATGTGAAATTTACATCTGAGGGCTGCAGAAAAGGAATTTAAGGTTGGAAATGTTTTGGGCATTTTGCATTTCAGGATATGACTTGAGCAATTTTGATCCAGACCCAGTGATAAAATTAGTCACCTGAAGCATCAAAATGGTTAAAATCCTTTTGAAGTAGAAATTAATTCAAATTGAAGAAGAAAATGGAGGGAGCTATATTTGACCTACGCTTCTATCAACCAGGACTGATCTTTATCCCACTATTGCTACCTGCACTTTTACTTTTCCTTGACCTCTTACTAGCTCCTTTTTATCTTGCACCATTGTCCTGTTCCACATCTAACCACCCACATCTTTCGCAGACCTCTCCTATCTGTTTTGTCTCACTCCCTGCTGTCTCATTCCTTCTTTCATTATTATAGCGTCTTGCATTTTCAATTTTTCCGACTTGAGGTAATTGGGCTGAAACGTTAACTGTTTCTCTCTACAAGTGCTGCCTGATTTGCTATTCATTGTTTGGGGCAGGGATTTGAAATTCCTGTGAGTTTCTTCAAGGTTACCCTTGGAAGGCATTAGATGCTTGTTTTGGGATATCGTTCCTATGGCCTTTATTGTTCACAATTATTGTTCCTCCAACCACAAGGGATGAACTTGGATTTCACCAGTTTCCTCATTTCCCCTCCCCCCAGCCTGTCTCAGTCAAATCCATCAAATTCAGCACCGCCTCCCTAACCTGCACTCTTCTTCCTGACCTCTCCGCCCCCACCCCAATCTGTCCTATCACCCTCACCTTGACCTTTTTCCACCTATCACATTTCCGACGCCCCTCCTCCAAGTCCCTCCTCCCTATCTTTTATCTTAGCCTGCTGGACAAACTTTCCTCATTCCTGAAGAAGGGCTAATGCCCGAAACGTCGATTCTCCTGTTCCCTAGATGCTTCCCCACAGCTTCCAACCTCATAGTCCGGGAACCCCGCACTGCCCGGTTCTACCTCCTTCCCAAGATCCACAAGCCTGACCACCCTGGCCGACCCATTGTCTCAGCATGCTCCTGCCCCACTGAACTCATCTCTACCTACCTCGACACTGTCCTATCCCCCCTAGTCCAGGAACTCCCCACATACGTTCGAGACACCACCCACGCCCTCCACCTCCTCCAAGACTTCCGTTTCCCCGGCCCCCAACACCTCATCTTCACCATGGATATCCAATCCCTCTACACCTCCATCCGCCATGACCAGGGCCTCCAAGCCCTCCGTTTTTTCCTCTCCAGACGTTCCCAACAGTACCCCTCCACCGACACTCTCATTCGTTTGGCCGAACTGGTCCTCACCCTTAACAATTTCTCCTTTGAATCCTCCCACTTCCTCCAGACCAAAGGGGTAGCCATGGGCACACGTATGGGCCCCAGCTATGCCTGTCTCTTTGTTGGCTACGTAGAGCAGTTGATCTTCCGTAATTACACCGGCACCACTCCCCACCTCTTCCTCCGCTACATTGATGACTGCATTGGCGCCACCTCGTGCTCCCGCGAGGAGGTTGAGCAATTCATCAACTTCACCAACACATTCCACCCTGACCTTAAATTTACCTGGACCATCTCTGACACCTCCCTCCCCTTCCTGGACCTCTCCATCTCCATCAGTGACGACCGACTTGACACTGACATCTTCTACAAACCCACCGACTCCCACAGCTACCTGGATTACACCTCTTCCCACCCTACCTCTTGCAAAAATGCCATCCCGTATTCCCAATTCCTCCGCCTCCGCCGTATCTGCTCCCAGGAGGAGCGGTTCCACCATAGAACACACCAGATGGCCTCCTTCTTTAGAGACCGCAATTTCCCTTCCCACGTGGTTAAAGATGCCCTCCAACGCATCTCATCCACATCCCGCACCTCCGCCCTCAGACCCAACCCCTCCAACCGCAACAAGGACAGAACGCCCCTGGTGCTCACCTTCCACCCTACCAACCTTCGCATAAACCAAATCATCCGCCGACATTTCCGCCACCTCCAAACAGACCCCACCACCAGGGATATATTTCCCTCCCCACCCCTCTCCGCCTTCCGCAAAGACCGTTCCCTCCGTGACTACCTGGTCAGGTCCACGCCCCCCTACGACCCACCCTCCCATCCTGGCACTTTCCCCTGCCACCGCAGGAACTGTAAAACCTGCGCCCACACCTCCTCCCTCACCTCCATCCAAGGCCCCAAAGGAGCTTTCCACATCCATCAAAGTTTTACCTGCACATCCACTAATATCATCTATTGTATCCGTTGCTCCCGATGCGGTCTCCTCTACATTGGGGAGACTGGACGCCTCCTAGCAGAGCGCTTTAGGGAACATCTCCGAGACACCCGCACCAATCAACCACATCGCCCAGTGGCTCAACATTTCAACTCCCCCTCCCACTCTGCCGAGGATATGGAGGTGCTGGGCCTCCTCCACCGCCGCTCCCTCACCACCAGACGCCTGGAGGAAGAACGCCTCATCTTCCGCCTCGGAACACTTCAACCCCAGGGCATCAATGTGGATTTTAACAGTTTCCTCATTTCCCCTTCCCCCACCTCATCCTAGCTTCTAACCTCCAGAAACTCGATCCCCTGACCTGTCCGGACTTGTCCGACCTGCCCAGCTCCTTTTCCACCTATCCACTCCACCCTCTCCTCCCTGACCTATCACCTTCATCTCCTTCCCCACTGACCTATTGTACTCTATGCCACTCTCTCCCACCCCCACCCTCCTCTAGCTTATCTCTCCATGCTTCAGGCTCTCTGCCTTCATTCCTGATGAAGGGCTTTTGCCCGAAACGTCGATTTTGCCTGTCCTCGGATGCTGCCTGAATTGCTGTGCTCTTCCAGCACCACTGATCCAGAATCTGGTTTCCAGCATCTGCAGTCATTGTTTTTACCTCTGTTCCCTAGATGCTGCCTGACCTGCGCTTCTCCAGCAACACATTTCCATCTCTGATCTCCAGCATCTGCAGACCTCATTTTCTCTTTATTGTTCACATCCTAGTTAGTAGTATACCGGTATAAACCTTGCAGTGAGCGGCTTATTGGTGGTGGGGGGGGGGCATCTGTTTTAATTCCACTTGGACCTTGGCTGATGTCCAATCATGTGAACCTGATTTTGGATAGTGTGGCAAGCATCTTTGGACATGGAAGATCTCTGGGAAGGGAGAACCTCAGCTGTGAACCTTGTGACTTTCTTCTTGAATTGCCAAGTGATTCCCTGCACTACTTAACAAAAGAGCTCTATCTCCCTCCCACTTCTGCAGCATCTCTTGTCAATTCAGTACCATGTCATAAGGATTCATACTGTGATTTACTGATAAGATTTCTTGCATATTGAGACTGATGTTTTATACAAAATTATTTTCCCTATCTGACTACAAAACCTAACATGGCAAGAACAGATCTGATTTTTGACATTAAGTCCCAAAAGTATGGATATTGCTGCAGTAATCAAGGTAATGGGTGCTGGCTGCTGGAACTCTGATCTTCTGAAGCCAGTACTTTGAAAGTCTGATTATAATGGTTTGGTTTATTTTTAAACGGAAACCTGTTTAACTTGTGTTTAACAATATTGGGGGGGGGGGGTGCCAAGACACTTTGCAGTTTCAAAAATTCATCCCGAGAACAATAAATAATCCTCTTCATTAGCAACCTTTCCCAGAAACTAAGCTATTTGCAGAGCTCTTTCCTTTGGGCCTGCTTTGAAAGAAGTTAGCTAGTTCTCAATTTTAACAAAGATGCCATTGCATTTAAATGGTAATAGTGAGCACTATCTTATACAATGGGAGTAAAGCTTCATTATTCAGTTCCCATCAGCCAGTAACTCTGAAGTTCAATGCTCCAGGAACTTGATTACAACGCTCAGCCAAAGCCTCCAGTTCATTAGCAATTTTTCAACAATACTAATCAAAAGGACTTGCCTAACAGTTGCGTGTGTGGACCCTGTTCATACTTTGTGCATTGCACAGTAGCAGACCATTTGGTCCACACTAGTGTTTATGCTCCACATGAACTTCCAGTTTGCTTCTTGTTGCTCTTTATTTCTTAATTTCTTTCTCCTTTTGTGTGCTCATCTATCTTGCCCTTCAGTGCATCACTGGAATGTTAAGTCTTTTAAGTTCTCTGGTTCTGGTGAAGGGTTGTCAAACTGCACTTTGCTTGTCTGCAGATACTGCTTGACCTGCTCTGTATTTCCAATCTTTTGATTTTTTGTATCATGAGAGAGCCTGGAGTTAGCTAATGTTGCTTTTCTCCTGGATTGCCAGTGTTAATAACAAGGTTGGCTCTATAAAGTGCACAATAAAAAGGTTAGCCAACGACCCAAATGGCAATCCTCATTACTTCATGAACTAGTTGCTCACTAACAAGTATTCCTTTTTTTAAAAAATTCTTTGATCTTTGGTTTTGTTAGCTGGACGACAGCATGAAGATATCATGAACTGGCTGAAGAAGCGTATGGGACCTGCAGCAGACACCATTAAAGAAGCAGATGCTGCTGAGAAACTTGTGGACTCATCAGAAGTGGTGGTTATTGGGTTTTTCAAGGTACTGATTATTTAAGTTTTCGGGCAGACTGTTGTGGATTTACCACCATGAGGGTAGTACCATGTGAGTAAGGGCCAAGTGCTATATTAGCCACTCGTGATTTGGGAGAAGTTTTTTTTTTGCAGCAGATTCTTTTTCTAGCTAATGGCTGCAGATGATTAATGCAAGAAACAGGCAGACCTGCCCCGTGCTTCCCCTTTTTTTTTTCCTTGAATGATACATTACTTCCACAGAAGTAGATTGAAAGTCAGGTTGATGGTGGTTGGAGTTTCCCCAAATTAAACTGACACTGTAGCCTTGATAGAAGTTTTAACATGTTGCAAATTAGCAAGTTTACATGCTACTGCTTCTGTATGGGATTCTAATAGAATAGCAATTAAAGAATGTCTTGAGCATGTAGCAAGTGGAGGCTGAGAGAGACTAAATGATAAAGATGCTAGGTTTATTTGTCCCCTGCTCCTCTATGCACACTTATTGCAGCAACAGGTTAGAGGATTGAGTTTTGTTTGCTGCGATAATACTAAAAGGTAAAAGTTTAGCAATACTTTAAATTCTGTTATTTGTAGGTTGCACAAACTGTATTGAAGATTCTAAAGTATAACTCCAATTCTGGAAATACCCATGGATCAGGCATCATCCATGAATAGAGAAACAGTAAATGGTTTTTGGTTAACAGCTTGTCATCAGTATTTGGTTGGCAACATAATCCTGGGTCAAAATCCTGGAACTCCCTCCCTAACTGTGTGCGCCTTCACCAAATGGACATTGGTGGTTCAAGAAGTCAACTCATTACTTTCAGCTAGGGATGGGCAATAAATGCTTGTGCAATCAGTGAGTCTCTCATGCTATGAACAAATTTTTTTTAACAAATAAAGTAGTCTCTACACTCTCTCCTCTCTCTCCTCTCTCTGCAGAAATGCAGATTTTGCTTCAGTGTGTACCATGAGGTCCAGTGCTATTCCTCTGTCTCTTTCAGATTTGAGACTGACATTCTCCTCCAGTTTGACTCTTGCCAGGATTAATGCTTTACTGGTCCTGACACAGATTGTCACTAAAGACTAGTGATGGAGTTTAGGGAATACTGTTCCACTCATTTCTGCTGATCTGCTCTTCCTTGATTCTTCTTGCCTCTGCATTGTGTGTGTTAAATGGCTGCATGCAATCTGTACTCTTGTTACCTGCAGTCTTGATTTGAACTGTACTAAAACAGCAGCTCTAAACCAGTCCTCCCAAATTTAAAATTGATCATCTTCTAGCAAAGTCTTGGATCTGTAACTTCAACTGTCCAGTTTACACTGGCTCCCTTACATTTAGCAAGTCAAAATTTCTTGCTGCCCTTTATAATCTAGTCCCAGCCTGTGTCTCAATCTCTAGCTTTGTAACCCTTCAGATGTCTTTTGCTACAACAGAATCTCTTTTCTCCCCTTGTTTTGATAAATGCTTATTGAACCACTACATATCCAACTTAGTCCTGATGCCTTTATTTTTAAGAAAAATAATTGTTTTAACCCACTCTTAATTGTCTTCGATGTTCCTTCTTGTATGAGTGCTAGAAAAATGCAAGCTGTTTAACTTTGTATCCAGTACAAAGCTTTGACATCAACTCTTCCTAATTACTATAGGTCAGAGTTCTAATTTTATTATTCCTGAACATTACAAAGGGTCATAAAGCCCAACTGAACCCATGATGGAAGTGTTTTAATCCTGTGCAGCCTGTCTTTCACTTTCCCCTGTTGTGATTTAAGGCCATGTAGATCACTATCTGCTGTCATCCAATAACATGGCTGATTTTACTCCAGCAGTCACTTCACTTCACTTCACTTGCCTGTTTTCTCCATAATTCTCAACTCTCATCAATCAAAAATCTAAATCGCATTGTGACAGTTTCCACTGCTGTCTGGGGAAGAGAGTAGAGGAGAGATTCCCCCTACGTTGAAGGGGTGGCCCCCTCATTAAACAGTTTCCTGTTGGTGGTTCTTTTCCCTAAGGGGAAGCATCCTTTCATCACACCAGAGAATTGTAACTGGTGCAGTGTCTGCAATGATGGCTTGAGTTTGAAGTGATTTGAATACTTAATTTCTTACCATATTCTGTCATTGAATAGTCCAGATAAGGAACAAAGCTTAAAAATGTGTTGCTGGAAAAGCGCAGCAGGTCAGACAGCATCAAAGGAACAGGAGAATCGACGTTTCGGGCATAAGCCCTTCAGGAATTCCTGAAGAAGGGCTTGTGCCTGAAACGTCAATTCTCCTGTTCCTTTGCCTGACCTGCTGCGCTTTTCCAGCAACACATTTTTAAGCTCTGATCTCTAGCATCTGCAGTCCTCACTTTCTCCTAGATAAGGAACAAAGTTTTTCATTGCTTATGTCATTGCTGTTACGTGTTGCTTTCTTCTATTGCAGAGTTGCTTATTTGGACTCCTGGATGAGATGATTTAATTCTATATCCTGGCCCTTGAGTATATGACTGGCTGCTCAGTGCATATGTGCTGAACAGCTTCAGTCTTTCAGTTGCTCGTTTTGAAAGGATGTTCTTATTGAACAGAATTTCTTTTAGCTTTCTCAACATCTTTTCATCTGTACCTTTATGAGCACCAATGCAATCATTATTTTTGTCAACTTGTATAAAACGTTATTAAAAAGACATGTTTCTTTTTCAAAGACAATTGTCACTGAAGTAAAACTTTAAAACCTGTTGCATCTTTCTCAATCTTTCACTTTAGTGTAAGTATTCTCAATTAGTGTATGGTTGCTAGATAGTGACATTGGCATTTCATGTAGTCTGAAAGTTGATTTTAATTTAATCCTCCTGAAATGCAGTTACTATTTAATGAAAACTCTATGGTCTTACTACAGTAAGAAAACCCTGCCGTTTTTGTTTTTTGTTAAACAAGCTCAAACTTGCATGGCTCCTGAGTGGAATGGGAATGTATCTGAATAAAATGGTTTCCCTTTCAGGATATGGAAGGTGGCGATGCCAAAACATTCCTGCAGGCTGCAGAGACATTTGATGAGGTGCCATTTGGAATCACTTCAGAAGGAGACCTTTTCAAAAAATATGATGTGAAGAAGGATGGTGTTGTCCTTTTTAAGAAGGTATTTGATTAATCCATCTACTTTGTAGCAGATTTTGATTGTTAGCCTTGGCTGTTTGTTTTATTTTGAAGCAAATGGTCTCCAAGTGGAGACCAATCATACTCCTGACTGCAGTTGGCCCAGTGATAATAAGATGTACTCTCGGCTAGAAAGCTGCTGATGACATACTTTTGACCTCGACTTTAGGTAACCATAGGTTTGTAATGTTGGTGTTGGGCTGTTCTTGCAGCAACTCTTGAGAATTTTGACTGAAAAGTGCAGCAGTACAATCAAATTCTTTCTAAAATTGATTATCTGTGACATTTTAAGTGGGGCTGTCCACAAGAAAGCTTCAGGGTTTTGAACCTTAACATTCAGGGATGATGCTAGGAATTACTTCAATGTGTGATGGAATTTCGTGTCTCAAAAACTTTGCTGAAGCAGAATTAGTTTGGAAAAACTTCAAGGCTGATGGGTCTCTATCAGCAAGGGATTTAAGGAGTCATAGAGATGTACAGTATGCAAACAGACCCTTCGGTCCAACTTGTCCATGCCGACCAGATACCCCAACCCGATCTAGTCCCACTTGCCAACACCTGGCCCTTCCTATTCATATACCCATCCGGATGCTATTTTAAATGTTGCAAATTGTACTAGCCTCCACTTCCTCTGGCAGCTCATTCCATACACGTACCACTCTCTGTATGAAAACATTGCCCCTTAGATCACTTTTTATATCTTTCCCCATTCGCCCTAAACCTATACCCTCTAATTCTGGACTCCCCTACCCCAGGGAAAATATTTTGTCTATTTCTCCTATCCATGCCCCTCAGCCTCTGCTCTAGGGAATACAGCCCCAGCCTGTTCAACTCTCCCAGTAGCTCAAATCCTCCAAACCTGCCACTTCTCAGCCCATTGGCCCATCTGATCAAGATTCTGTTGTAATCGGAGGTAACCTTTGCTGACCACTACAACTCCAATTTTGGTGTATGGAACATTTTGTTAAATGGAGCTAAGAATCAGATCCAGCTAATTGAGTGATAGTGACACAGAAGGGATGAGGAGATTGCCTTACTACTTTATTCCAAAGGGCTAGTGATTGGATTCTTTCACTGGGAGTGGTGGAAATAACTTGCGGTGAACTGTTCTTAAAGCTGTCCCACACTTTCCCAGTATAGGTACTGACAAGTTAATAAAATTCTTTGAATGCACTAAATTCAGATTCCAGTTTGTGACTCCCATGATGAGTAATTAATGTGTGCAATAAATAGCTCATCTCAGTTACTGATGTGACCCCTGTGTTAATGTCTTTGGATTGCAGGGTGATCCATTCATTTGTATTGATCTGGCTGGCATGGTCCTGAATTGCAAACAAGTGTTACCTATTTTTTCCATTTGGAGCTGCCAACACATTGCTAAATAGCTGAATTTGTAACTATTTGTTACATTTTTTAAAAACTGGAACCGTGTTAATTGCCCAAGGCAGAGCTGTAGTCTCCAGCCATTAAGTGCAGCTGTTGCATATTTTGTAGGTTTGATTGACTTTGAGCCTACAACCTGATACCAGTGGGCGGCAGTATTTGAATGTTAAAGGGAAAGCATTTGAGACGATAGCTTAAATAATTCTTGTTTCTGATGCTTCCATGTTCTAAAAATATCCAGACTGCCTGTAACACTTTCTTTCTGCATAAAATTGTCATGCAGCTAACTTTTTAACTTTAAAGGTGAAACTTTTTTTTTTCCCCTGAGGTAAGGTGTAGGAGGTAAAAACAATGACTGCAGATGCTGGAAACCAGAGTTTCGATTAGGGTGGTGCTGGAAAAGCACAGCAGGTCAGGCAGCATCCGAGGAGCAGTAAAATCAGTGTTTCGGGCAAAAGCCCTTCATCAGGAATACAGGCAGAGTACCCGAAGGGTGGAGAGATAAATGAGGGGGGTGGGGGTGGGGAGAAAGTAGCAGATCTGAATTCTTAGACCCAAAGCTCCTGGCATTTTCTCTGGAAAAACAAATAGGTCAAATAACTGGGAATGATCCTTATTCCCACGGTGAGGACTATTAAACCACCTGCCACAGTCCATCAGTTTCCCATGTTGTAGTTGGAGTGAGCTGAGTAAACAGGGTATCAGGTGGTGGTTCTTCAGTCCCCTGTCATCCACCCAATGCACTCGGTTACTAGCTAGTTGCTAAAGAGTTCAGTTTTTGGGAACATAATGTTTGAAGGTTTTTTCAGGGGAAAAAAGCAAGAACCAGTTGTCCTTTCTGATCAGTAGAGCCCATCTGCCAGTTCAAATGGAAATCATATATTTATTATTTTTATTTTAAACTTTTTAATTTACTGGAACTAGTGATCTGGTAACCACCCTCCCTTCTGCTTCACTGCACAGTCTAGTTTCAAAGGATTCCCTGAACTATCTGTTTCTGGTGATAGGTGAAAAGTTTGAAATTTTATGGTTTTGTTCTCCCTTGTGTGTTCCCTTTTTGAATGGAGGTTTTGAGTGTCATGTCATTAGCATGGATTTTAGATGGTCTGTTGTTGGGGAGGTGGGGTTAAGTATTTAGCTTTTCTGCAAATGGGCAATTGTGTGGAAGATTTTCTTCACCCCATGACTAAATCCTCATCTGTGGGCATATTGCAGTGGGAACAGAGTCTCTGGTTTGACATTGAGCGAAATAATAGAAATATACCAACTTGAGCGACACTGTCTTGTCTTTGTTGTATCCCAACAATCTTGTATGCTGCAAACTCAAGGGCAATTGTCAGTGAATTGGTTCTATGCCCTGTTAATGGGGACCACGCCCAGACTGTGTGATGTAAAATCGAAGTTAAATCTAAATCCTTATAGCTGCAATTTCCAGGGAGCCACTGGGTGGCAGGATTGATCTAATGCATTAACCAGCTTTGGTTTATCCAAGCCTTTTTGGAGGTCCTATGAAATGTTGGCTTTGGCTTTGACTCCACATTATTAAATTTGAAATTCAATTACTTTTAAACTATTTGGAAATCATTACCATGAAAGTTTTACAACCCATGGTAGAGCATCATAAACTGAGCCCTGCTAATCCTAGAATTGTACCAAATGTTTGAAATTATGCACACTACCCCAATTTATGTGCCTTTCAGATAAAGGTTGATACTGCAGTCAAGATTTCTGTAGTAAACAAAAGTTAAGTAATGAGTAAATAGATGTAAACCATTGACGTATAGCACAATACTAACTAAAATTCTAATCCCTACGAACTCCCCCCTCACAGGCAACATAAGGAAAATTGTTCAGAGGCAGAGAAAATCTAGGGATGTCAGCTCTGTGGTCATTGCTTCCCAATTCAATATTGAAATTGTACATTGGGTAGCGAGGGTCTTGGTATTCCATTGTCTTTCTCTGGAAGCTTCTGGTGAGTTGTATAGAGAAACTAATTTTACTTGGACAGGTCTCTGATTTATCAGTTGTAGCAACTACTACAAGAAAGGTAAGTACTTTTCTTCAAGTTTCATCTGTAAGTCCTGTTTGCTGTCCTATCTTTGCCTTATTGTGACCTAGTGATATTTTGAATGTTCCTTGTTCAGACAATAAGCAAAGTAGCTGGAGTTCCCAATGTTTGCCTTCAATCCTATAATTACTGAAATGGTCGCTTTTTAAGGAAAAGATCTGGTTTGTTTTGTTTCCCTGAGTGACTTTTTTTTTAAAAACTTTGTTTGTGGGAGATTGCTTGGCATTTCACTAGTGATCTGAGTGCCCTATTGTTTATCAGCTAATAATTTTTAAAATGAGGTTAAGGAACTACTTTTGAGCAGCAAGTAAATGAAGTAAGACCCTTGTTTGGTAGTGGTTGTACCTGGAATAGGTTATTTTTCTGCAGTGTCCAGTTGAGGGCTGGACACTTTAGCGTTCCCTATTTATTGTGAAAGCAAGCTCCCTTTTTTTCCTGGGTTGTCATTCCTGATATTTGAGTCACTAAGCAGGGATCAAAGTATTATTTTCTGCTAAGCAGATGTTGGGAAATGATTTGGAATTTAATGTCACTTCATTCTTTTGCTGTGGGTGGCACGGTGGCTCTGGCTCGCACTGCTGTTCTCTCAGCACCACGGACCTGGATTCGGTAAATGCAGTGAAATGTGTGGGTGGGTTACTCTTCAGTGTCAGTGTGGACTTATTGGGCTGAAGGCCTGTTTCCACACTGTAGGGAATCTAATCCTGTTGTGCTTTGGATGTTGGGTCTTGACAGTCCCAGTTCAAGCACAGGATTATCATGTAATTCCCTGCACTCACGTACAGTGTGTGTGGCCTTTGAGATTTGGCTGTGCTTTCAGTTCTAAGTGACCATTTCCAGTTACGGTTTTAAGTTTCATGGGGAGGTGGGGATGAGCAGTGCTAACTTAAGATCATGATCCCATGTGTTTAAACTAGTTTGATCCACTTGTCACCAGTCCATCCCACTAGATGTACAGATTTAGAATGTGGGCTTCAAACTGAATGCTGAGTCAGAAAGGATGATCATCTTAAGCAAAGCACAAAACTTTAAAAGGGGAAATGAAACCAGTTGCATTTAATTTCCTGTTACTAATGTTAATAATTTCTTTACATTTCAACACTATCAACAAGTAACAACACTTTCACTTTTGTTTTAAGCCCTTCCTGAGTGGGAAATGCTTCATGATCTTCTAGCTGTGCTAACAAAGAAGAGCATGTAACTCTGGATTTTTGTGGTGTGCGGGAAAGAATGAAATTCTGGCTCAGCACTGGTATTTTCAATGGGTGAGATACCACAATTACAGTTATGCTGTGTGCACTGGAGATGTGCAAAAGTTTTACTTTTTTTTTTAAGTAGTTTATTTTTGTCAGTCTGTGTTGAGCAGCCACAAACCATGGGGTATTGAGTTTAAAGGATTAGGAGACTTGAAGAACTTGTCTGCTGTCTTGATGTGAAGTGATGCACGTAGGCAGAATGCTGGAATAACCTTTCACTTGTCACTAGTGGCCTTCAGACTTCCTAGATACTGTTGCTGTGTAGTCTGCTAGTTGTAGGAATTCCAAATCTGAGAGATTGTCCATCCTCTCTCGAAAGGGAAAGTAAGATGACTGGAGCTTTTCTTTAAAAGCTTAATTGCATAAATTATAAAGAGGTATCAAGCTTTTATTTTTAGCTTTGATATGGTGCAAGCCTCATTTAGTGCTTTCTACTGCTAAACCTGATCTCATGTGTGTAATTTCACACTTCCTGATGGGAGGTACGCCTTAAGCATGACTTAATGCGCAGGCAGGAAGATGATGTCCATAATTTCCTTCTAAATTGGGGACTCAGTGACTACTGGATGACTATATCTATCTATCTATCTATGAGCTGGTGTTAATGGAACTGGGGTTGTAATGCCGATGTGATATTTCTAATTGCAGCTGAGTTGGTCTCAGCTTTCCTGGTATGTTTTTACTCCCTGCCTCAGGACAAAACTGGGATCTGTCTAAAGGGTCGTCCTAGATGGATGAGGCTTTGTACAGGAGGCAAATTAAAGTTATCAATGCAGAATCAGGCCATTCACCTAATTGTCCTCACTGCTGTTTATGCTCCCCAAACTTTCCTGCCCACTAACTGTCTGCAATGTATGTTTTATAACCTTCTCCATGGTGTGCTTTTTGAGCTTCTCAAATGCATTCATTTTAGTTTTGTGCTCCCTGGGTGGCAGGCTCCACATTTAGATTATTTTCCAGGTGAACATTCAATGTATCAAGCTGGTCAACTTCCTTTCAACAACCTCTGCTTTACATCTTGAAATAAGGAGGCCAAAACTGGCCACAGTGTGATTTTATAGTTGGACATTGTGTAATAAAATGGCCGCTTTCTCTGTATGTAAAGTGTTTCAGTGGTTATTGAATTTTTTAAACTGATGTTTAAATGTTACTTCTGTTTCAGTTCGATGAAGGTCGTAATATCTATGATGGTGAAGTTACAAAGGAGAATATAATTGAATTTATTAGGAGCAACCAACTGCCTCTAGTTATTGAATTCACTGAGCAGGTACAAAAACATCTGGTTATTTTTGGGAACTGGGTGCTCAGTGTGATCCCTCCTAAATCTATGGATTAAAAATCTATGGATTAGCAATGGCACTGTTGATTTTTCTCATTGTATGTTGAGGGAATATGTATAGTGCCTTGAATGAGATGTGAACAAATCTTGTAAGTTGGCACAATTGACAATCTCTTGCCAACCTCTTGCTGCCATTGTGTATAATAGCATGTTGTTTTAAAGTGGGTGACTGTATATTAATGTACTATAATTGTGTTGCAGCAATTAGCTGTTGGGAAGATGTCACTTCACACAGACTTGCAGCTTGACCCACCTTTGTACTTCAAATGGACATTAACACAATTCTGTGAAGTATTAATGTTGGGGGAGCATGCTGGTAAAAACAGTTTTGCAACAATTTGGGTGAAAGTTCATTCACGAATGATGTTTTCTTGCAGTCTGCACCAAAGATCTTTGGTGGTGATATCAAGACCCATATGCTGCTGTTCATCCCCAAGAGTTCATCAAGCTTTGAAGAAAATTTGAACAATTTCAAGAAAGCAGCGGAGAGCTTCAAGGGCAAAGTAAGTGCATGCTTTGACATTGATCTTTTCTAGATCAGACATAATTATGGTGAAGTTTTAACCCGTGGCTTAAATATCAAAATTCCATTAATGAAAATGGAAAGCCTGTGTATATCTCCTAACTATATCTCTATTCTGGTCTAATTAGAGTTCTTTCCCATTTAATCTTATCTGAAGTTGAAGCCATCCACTTTGGATTGGAGTGGTGATTTAGTGGCTAATGCACTGCTTAGACACATGTCATCTGAAGCAAATGGAATTTTGGTTGTAATCTCGATTGATCTGACATTCAAGCGAACAACTAATGATTAACTTCCACGATCTTCCATTTTTTTTGGTATCAGGCTGCTTCTGTATTGAGCAGATTCACCATGATAGAGTATGAAGGGGTTACACTGATAACTGGCTTGTTCTCTGGAATTTAGAATGAAGAGTATTTACAACTGAAGGGATTTGCTAAGGGTGAATGTTTGTTTGTCTCCAGTGGTGAGGGGCCATCAACAGCATTGGCTGAAATTTAAATCCAGGATGTTTAGGAGCGAAACCATGATTTTAATTTTATCAACCAGCTAGCTTCATCAAGCTGCCACTGAAAATACTATGACCTCCAATCTTTCTCTACTACAAGCAGCATACCTTGCAAATGGGATCTCCTCTCCAGTCCATGCACTGCACCCCAGTCACAACTTTTTTTTTGTGCCCTTTTCCCATACCACTGTGTGGTACTTGTAATCTGAACCCTAACTGCCTGCCTTCATCTGACTTAGTTTACGTAACATTTGAATTTAGATTATGTTCCTTTTTGATCAGGTTCGGTTAATATCATCTGAGTGCTCTATAAGTTAGCTCAATCCTCAAAGCAACTGATTCATCTGGACTTGCATTATTGCAACACTATAGACTGTGTTTCTAACTTAGCATCAGAAACACAAGTGGACTTGCTGACTCTCCAGCTGTTTAGCAACATGATCCCAGACTTTGCTTATGTCCCATTTTCTACATTTGCATTTGTCATTTTCTACTTTAAATCCTTAAGGAATATTCTAGTTAATATACACTGGCCATGAATTAGATATTGGGGTGCTATTTGTCACTTAAGACCCAATTGTATTCCTTTATCTTCGTGCATTGCTTTTGTAGTGGATGATTAACGATGAAGTAAAGTGCTTTCTTGTCTCTTGTTAACCATGGGCTGCTTGAGTGTCCAGGTACTAAATCCCACCCTGATATACAGAAACCAAATTTGATATGAATTAATGTTTATATCTCTGGATTTGGGGGAATGACTGTCACTTAATAACTAGGTTTTAAGGATCTTTCCGTCCCCATGTTTGAAGCAGCTCCTTTTGATCTTTCAAATGAATCTGCCCCTTCACAACTCTCCCACCAGATCCTCTTCATCTACATTGACAGTGAAGTCGAGGACAACCAGCGGGTTCTGGAGTTCTTTGGTTTGAAGAAAGAGGAATGCCCAGCCATTCGCCTCATCACCCTTGAGGAGGAGATGACCAAATACAAGCCAGAGAGCAAGGACATCACTGTAGACAATGTCAAAATGTTCTGCAACCAGTTTTTGGAAGGGAAATTGAAGGTGAGACATCTTTCAAATCACCAGGTACTGTCTGTCTGTGGAAGCCTGTTTTATAAACTGTGTAGTTTTCTTTAAGAATGTTGGTAACCGGAGGTGAATCGTGGATAGTGCTGACCAGGTAAGGGGAGTCTAGGCACCAGGGAGAAAGGAATTGAAGAATATGCTCGTGGTTTGAGATGAAAGTGTGTGAATGCCCTTCTGGGGCAGTGTAAGCTGCTTGGCTGGATGCCATTTGGGGAGTAGTTGTATTAGAGCTCTGTTTTTGTCTTCGTTTTTGCCCTTTATGATAGTACTAATCGTGCACTGGGATGTATGTTGTAGATATTGGCAGACTTCTACTGTGCTCAAGTGAGTATCATCTTTATTTGATAGTAATGCAGTGTTCCATTTTTCAGTTGCATTAATTTACACTTGTGGATAGTACTCCATTTCCCTACCTAGCCAGTGTGATATAGCAAGTAGATGATTGGTGAAGGGGTGTGAGGGTGTTGAGACTAGCGAGTGTAGAGGGCTTGTAAAGCTGAGGACGGTTCATAAAAGCCTGGTGAAGTACTTGCTAATTATGTAGACACTGAGAGTTTAATTCGGTGGACTGTGAACTGTAGCCTTGATGTTTGGATTTATAATGGAGGAAATCAAATCAAACTGGAAATATCAAGTGAACTAGGCTGATTATTTTATAGGGTTAGAGTAGAACATATGTACCAAAATGTTGTAAGTGAAACTTATCACTGGATGTGGAGGCCATTTAGTGTTGAGGATAAAAGCTAGCTAATGCTTTGCTTTATCTTTATTCTGAAGTTGAATGCACAACTCCATGCCAGATGCCACACAGGTTTAATTATGATGGGGACTGTCCTCCTGATGGCATGTATTACCTATCGGTCAGCAGTACTTAAATGTGCTTCATCTGAAAAATACAAACACTGGTAGCAATTTAAACATTTTCACTGTCAAATATTTAACATCAAACGTAGCAGTGACTATCCTGGAACTGAAAACTTCAAGGTTTTTTTTTGCTTTGACTCCTGTAGCCTCATCTCATGAGCCAAGATGTTCCTGAAGACTGGGACAAAGAAGCGGTCAAAGTTCTTGTTGGCAAAAACTTTGAGGAAGTTGCCTTTGACGAAACAAAGGATGTTTTTATTGAATTCTGTAAGTGTGACAAGCGCTTCAATGCGGTTCTCTTCATTGGCCTTTCTGTTTGATTTGAGTATACCTCTTTAAGTTTTAAAAACACAAATCTTTTAAGGTAATATTTAGTCATTTAAATGGTGACTAGTGCATGTACACCTAAGAGGCCTTGAAGTAGAGTTGCAGTAGACTTTATTGGAAATAATTGTGCTTCCATGATCCAGCAGCCTTGGTACTGGTGTTTGCCAGACTGGAGAAGGGAGGTCAAGTGTATTCAATACACACACCTTATTCTATCTTTCATTTGCATGCTAATTGGATGAATGTCTATTCCAATTGGAGACCAGAACTGAACAAAGTATAACAAAGTAAAGATCAATCTAGAGTCACTACAGGGAAAGCTGAAAGTGCTATGGGTACCAGATGAGATCCCTCTGATTTTAGGAAGGTACAGTTTGTAATGAAATGAATTCTACATGGGCCCATGAACCCATGTGCCAGGAACTGCAATCTGGGGGTAACTTACTGGTATAAAACATTCTTTTGCCACAGATGCTCCATGGTGTGGTCACTGTAAACAGCTGGCTCCTATCTGGGAATCTCTGGGAGAAAAGTACAAAGATAATGATAAAATAGTAATTGCGAAGATGGATGCCACTGCCAATGAAATTGAATCTGTGAAGATCCACAGTTTCCCCACACTCAAATTCTTCCCTGCCAGCTCTGAGCGAACGGTGAGTGTTGGTCCACAGATCTCTGAGACCAATGTTTTGTTGCTCTGATATTTTCATTTTCGACGTTTAACTTGCAATAAGACGTGGCATTGCTGTTTCACAGGAGATGCTGAAAATATTTGATTCTCCAGTTACTGAGTTAAACATAATGATGAAATGTCTTTAACATGAATATTTACACTTACCATTTCTCTAACTTAAGTTTAATGTCTGTTTACAGATTATAGATTTCAATGGTGAGAGGACACTTGAATCTTTTGTCAAATTTGTAGAGAGTGGAGGAAAGGATGGAGGTACCATTGATGAAGTAAGTATGAACCAGTCTGGCCAGGTACTCTGGTTTTGACTGTGACCTAGAAGGTGGTAATATTGAACTTGTGCTGTTCTCAGATGTTAGTTCTAGTGTGGTATGCAGTGAGCTTCACTGTAATGACATGTGGCTGCAGTGTGACACTTTTGCCCAGATCATGCTGGCTGCTATTAGAGTTGGACGTATTGTTCATCACATGGTTTTATTGCATTGGGGAATACTAATCTGGATAGCATGTTGTAATACCCTACTTCTTGTTAATTTCTTTGAACAATGGTTCAGAGCTGAAATGTGAGGAAGCTGGAGGGATTTAGGAGGGAGAAAATAACATGTATTTAAATATACTTAATACTATTTTTAAAAGCACTCGGTATATTTTTGGCCTCCGTTGGACAAATACAATCCACATTCCTTTGTCCTTAGACAATTTGATCTTCCCAGAATAGTCAGAGTTGCTTTCCTGGTAGTCAAATCTGATCAAGTGGAAGGACGGGTGCATGTTGGTGTTGATTTTTTAAAAAAAAAAAAAATGTTGACCAGTTTTAAACTTAAATAGCTGTATGTCTTTGACACCTCTAACATTGTTGTTTGTCTTTTGCTGGTCAAGTGTGCTGCCTTCAAATCCCTGCTAACTGCTTTAATGTTATCTAAAGTGGCTAAAAGAGTTTAGCATGCTTGTGTTCATCACTCAGCCCTTTGAATTAAGGAGTTAGGACGTAATGTTCGGGTTGTACAAGACGTTAGTGAGGTCTCTGAATACTGTGTCCGTCTGGTCATCCAGTTGCCGGAAGGATATTAAACTGGAGAGAGTTCAGAAGAGATTTGCCAGGAATGGAAGGTTTGAGTTATAAGGAGGCTGGGATGTTTTTTCACGAGTGTATAGATGTTTTTTCCTAGGGTGGGAATTTCAAGATTGGGGCTACACTTTGTGACAGGAGAAATACTTTTTAAAGAAATGAGGAGCAATGTTTTTGAGGGTGGTTTGTGTGTGTAATGAACTTCCTGAGGAAGTGGTGCATGTCAGTACAATGCAAGCTTTACAAGAGGCTTGGATAAGTACACCAAATAGGAAGGGGTTTGAAGGAATATGGGCCAGGAGCAGGCAGGTGGGGCTAGTTTAGTTTGGGGTTGTTTGGCAAGGACTGGTTGGACTGAAGGGTCTGTTTCTGTGCTGTATGACTGTGACTCTATTACAGCTTTCAAGATGAAAGACTAGGATGGAAATGACCAACTCTCATTGATTGCAATAGTGCATCTAAGGGGGAAAACTGGCATCTGGTAGTCCTGAAAGGGAGATTGTCCTACTTGAAGGGGAATTGGGTGTTTAACTATCTAGTCAAAATCTAGATCCCTGGCAAAAACAATGGACTAAGTGATTAAGAACATGCTTGCCAGGCTTTTCTAGAGCTTTATTCTGTTGAAATCTGCATTTGAGTAACCAATCTTCATTTCAGGAACCGCCACCCTAAATGATTGGATGGGTCACAGAATAAGTCATCTAGGGTTCTCTGTCCTTCCTCAATGCTCACATTCCCTCTCCTCTCTCTCTCTCTCTCTCTCTCTCTCTCTCTCTCTCTCTCTCTCTCTCTCTCTCTCTCTCTCTCTCTCTCTCTCTCTCTCTCTCTCTCTCTCTCTCTCTCTCTCTCTCTCTCTCTCTCTCTCTCTCTCTCTCTCTCTCTCTCTCTCAGCCCATAAAATGAGGCTGGGCTGAAGGAAGAGTTTTTTACCTGAAGCGTGTAGCTGTCTGATCAGTCCATTAGAGGCTGTGATTACATGTTTGGGCACTGGTGTGATTTAAGCTATTGATCCTATTTTAAGCATATGATGCCTCCAAATGCCTTTCTCATTCTAGAATGCCAGTAAACAGTTGACAAAATTGTGTGCATTTGGCAGGTCGGGACTCAGTTCTTGGAAATGGAATGATGGTTGGGGGGAGGCAACTGAAGATGTGTGAACTGATACTGTGAGCAACTCGTTCTAGAAATTGGTGCTGCTGCTTAATACCTGCATCTGTCTGTTCACTCAGGACCTTGAAGATCTTGATGAAGATGAGGAAGCAGAGGAGTTAGAATCAGAAGACGAAGAAGCTGATCATCTTAAAGATGAATTGTAAAAATAATTGAAGCCAAAAACACTACTTTTTTTTTTGTACAACTCAAACAGTAAACATGGAATATTTAACATCAAGTTCTGAGTTGATAAACCAGGGACTATCCAAACAATTGTCAATGCACACAGTGCGATTGCTATCACTTAATTTATTAGGGATCTTCATCCTTAATTTTTGAAGCCACAAACTGATATCTACACTTGGGACTTTTTTTCTTGTTACTGATTCATGTAATGTACTTTTGTACAGGGTTTTTAAACTTGTTTGTATTAACATTACATATTTGACTAGTGATGGAAGGTTGTCTCTCACTTAGTGTCTGTGTTGCCTAGAAAGTGATGAATGTTGAACTAGGGGCCACTGATTTTGGGGCAGGGCAGGGGGAAGAAATATACAAGCCATTAAAATCCATCAACTGCAGTATTGTTAAAAGGATGTGGCTTCTAGTTTTGCATTTCAGGGACACTTCTGTTTCAAAGTAAACCTTTTTGATGTTTGAATTTGGATCCAAGCTGATTAACATTTTGTTTTTGCTCAAGGGTGGGTGGGGTGGGGGGAGACCATGCAACAGTTGAAGGGTGGGGTGACAAAGCTTCATATGTGAATTGTGCAATTCTTTTGAGCATTCCGAGCTGTTTAAACAGAGGCAAAAGATTTGGTGGTCAGGATAAAATTAAAGGAAAATTAAACCTTTTTTTTCTCCATTCTGTGACTTCTCCTTTCATTCTGTTTAGCTCATTTTTTAAAAAAAAAATTCTTGTTTGTATTGAGGCTTGTTGATCTTAAAGATGTTGTGTTGGGATTGCTGGTCAGCCATTTTCAAATTGAATAGAATAATCTCCAGAAACTAGCTACCTGCAGTCTTTATAGTGCAGTCTCTCAGCAAGTCTGACTCCAAGTTGATCATGACTGGGCTTTAAAATCCAGTGTACTGGATTTGTAGACCCACAAGCTGTGTTTCAGAATGACCTGTCCATAATGTCTCATCTCGACTTTAAACCTTGCTAGCTCTTTCCTTTCTGGGCTGCCCCACCTTGTTCAGATACACCTTTCTATTTGGTGGATCTATTCAGGAGCAGCATAGTTCAAACCAGGCTGCTCCCTATGCACCAAGATTAATTGTACTTCACAGCAGCTTGCACAGTTGTTTGGAGGTCAGTGAAACATAATTACTTCCAACCCCTACAGATTCCACTTAATGAACTGGTCAAGGATTCTCTGCTCAGGTTGTACTGACCTGAGAATGGCATCTAAGTTAAGTTGGAATAAATTATCTAAATCCTGACCTGTTTGGACAGCAGTAAGGGTACCCTTATTTGACAGTACTTCAGTTGGGAATTGATCAGGGTTGATGAGTGTTTGAATAATGGGTGAGGATGTGATTGTCTAAGATCTGACTTCAGTGCATCATGGAAACCTGGTGGTATCAGACCATGTGAAGAACTGTTTTAGGGTTACATGGTGACAGGACATCAACATCTGAAAGTTTAGTCTGCACCTGTTTAAGATCACTTGCCTTGCCCAGTCCACAGTAAAGGTCCAATACCTCTGGCCTGGCTAGCATACAAGAACTTGTTTAATCATTACTCTCTCCATTTTGCATATGTATATGCTGGTCTATAAGTTGCTTTTTCAACAAGGGGAAAGTCAGGAAAATGAGCCACAAGGGTTAAGTTTCTCATGTTTGACTGGGAAAATCTTGTTAACGTGACAATTTTTTTCTATTGCTGAAAGCAGCCATTCTGAAGCAAGCAATAGTTAACTATTTAAATGTTAGACCTTGGGGTGCTAAATCATCTAATTTCTGTTAATCTATCTTCAGTGTACCTACCTGTATCTGATTCAGCTCCTTGACTCTAATGAACCTTATAGGTCCTAGGGAGTCTTGCTGAACAAACAGACCTTGGAGTGCAGGTTCATAGCTCGTTGAAAGTGGAGTTGCAGGTAGATAGGATAGTGAAGAAGGCGTTTGGTATGCTTTCCTTTATTGGTCAGAGTATTGAGTACAGGAGTTGGGAGGTCATGTTGCGGCTGTACAGGACATTGATTAGGCCACTGTTGGCATATTGCATGCAATTCTGGTCACCTTATCGGAAAGATGTTGTGAAACTTGAAAGGGTTCAGAAAAGACTTACAAGGATGTTGCCAGGGTTGGAGGATCTGAGCTACAGAGAGAGGCTGAACAGGCTGCGGCTGTTTTGCCTGGAGCATCAGAGGCTGAGGGGTGACCTTTATAGAGGCTTACAAAATTATGGGGCATGGATAGGATAAATAGGCAAAGTCTTTTCCCTGGGGTTGGAGTCCAGAACTAGAGGGCATAGGTTTAGGGTGAGGGGAAAGATGGGCAACTTTTTCACGCAGAGGATGGTGCATGTATGGAATGAGCTGCCAGAGGATGTGGTGGAGGCTGGTACAATTGCAACATTTGAGAGGCATTTGGATGGGTATATGAATAGGAAGGGTTTGGAGGGATATGGGCGAGGTGCTGGCAGGTGGGACTAGATTGGGTTGGGATATCTGGTCGGCATGGACGGGTTGCACCGAATGGTCTGTTTCCATGCTGTACATCTGACTCTATAACCTCTTTTTGATTTTCTTGTTGCTGGCTGGACCTGTTTATTTCTTGATCCTAGGTGTCCTTGAAGGCAGTGGTGAGCTGCTACCTTGAGCACTAGGTTAATCATCTAGTACCATCTTTGAAAAGGCCCAGTTGATGAATTTGATTGGATTGTGAGTCTGTACATGTCCCTGTGAAGTGAATACCAAAGGGCTTTGGGGCTTGCCTTCAGCTGCTGGCAAACTGACCTGATGGTGAACTCTTTCACAATCCTGAGCGCTCTTAAAATTCCCTTCTCAAGGCTTGGTTTGTGGTAATGTGAATCACATGAGCCTCTAATCCAGGTAAACATGCTGACTTAGCTGTTCTGATATTTGATTAGATTACTTAGTATGGAAACAGGCCCTTAAGCCCAACAAGTCCACACCGACCCTCCGAAGAGCCACCCACCCAGACCAGTTCCCCTACATTTACCCCTTCACCGAACACTATGGGCAATTTCCCATGGCCAGTTCACCGAACCTGCACATCTTTGGACTGTGGGAGGAAACCGGAGCACCTGGACGGAACCCACACAGACACTGGGAGAATGTGCAAACTCCACACAGTTGCCTCAGGTGGGAATTGAACCTGAGGGTCTCTGGCACTGAGGCAGCAGTGCTAACCACTGTGCCACCATGTTGTTTTGACCTCCCAGCTTGCGATTGGTGTTTAAAATTAAATAGAAGTGTCGCCATGTACTAAACCTGGAATTCTGTGCATCTTTCTGGAACTTGAGCAGCTGTAGATGGTCAGCCTTGTCATAAGATCAGAAGTGGAGATGTCTGCACAATGGTCAGCACCATTTGTGACTCTTATATTGAAGCAGTCCATGTTCAAATGCAACAAAAACTGGGCAATGTCCAGGTTTGTGCTGATATGGCAAGTATTGTTTGTGCCAGGCAATGACTGCCTCCAGTACAAAGCAACCTAACCACCACCAATTTACATTTTAGTGCTGTTACCATCACCAAATTCCCCCACTGTCAAAATCTTGGGAGTTGCTGTTGACTAGATTTACCATCACTACTGGCTACACTAACAGGGCAGAGGCTAGAAATCCTGCAGCAAGAACAACAAGTGAGTGTGGAGTCCTCTCCTTGCCTAGAAGGGTACATTTCCAACAACACTTGAAGCTTGACACCATCCAGAAGACAGCAGCACACTAGATTGGTACTAAGTACAGAAAACTCTATTCACTTCAATGCTTAGTAGCAGCAGTGTGTATTAGCTAGGAAATGCACTGCAGACATTCACCTGGAATCGTTAGCACTTTCCAAAACCGTCACTTCCATCTGTTGGAGAAGCGCAGCAGACACATGGGAACACCACCTGCAAGTTCCCCTCTAAGCCGCTCGCCATCCTGCCTTGGAGATACATCACTTGTTTCAGTGCATCTGGGTCAAAATCCTGAAATTTCCCTCACTAAGGCAATTATGGGTCAATTTTCAGCACCAGGATGACCAGTGGTTCAAGAATGTAGCTCACTGCTGCCATCTCAAGGGCAACTAGGGACAAGCAATAAATGCTGGACCTGTGCTACCATTAACATTTGTAGACAAGGAAGAAATATTGTGTTTTAACATCTCTTTTTGAGGGAAACAACCTGAACTCACTCCTCGCCCAATTCTCTCTGGTTTGCTGCCAGCAAAATTCAGGGCAAGTTACACAAATCCCAAATTCCTCTATTTTGTCCTTTAAAATACCCAAAGATGCTTTAAGCTGTTTCGTAGTACCTGTTCTTTCTAATAGCTACAAGTTTTTACTTCTAGTTATCCAGTTACTAACTACTTGCTTTCAGCCATGTTTTATAATTATACTTTTATCCAATAAAACTGCATTTTTAAAAAGTACCCCTGAATTTCCCCTTCCTAAAGCTGTTCCTGATTAAAGCATATGTTTTATCACTTAACTGACCAGAGCAATGGAATTGTTCCAATGAATTTTTGTAAGCTTAAAACCTCTTTTTGCTTTGGTGTTATTGTTAATGATATATTGACATGACTGATCTCAGTCTCGGTGAATATAGGACAGAATGGGCATCCTGGCCTTCATGCTTGAGCCATATACTGCGTATTCCCAGTCATATGACATGTAGTTCCTTGTATTATAATGTAAACGTTCACCTCAGCAATTTAATCATGTGCATTTCAGATCATGAATTCTTAAACTGCAGGCAGGGGACAGCAGTCTAAATTTAACCTTGTCCATTGGTGACCAGGAAGCTGCTAGGATGGGACAGAATTTGCAGCACAAAAGCAGGCCAGCCAGTCTGTGGTGTTAAAAGCTTCAAGTTGATCTCTATCTAATCCCATCAATATCTTATTCCTGTTCTCACTTAGTGCGTCCTTTAACGTGTCTGCAGAAGATGCCTTTATTGTTCCCTTTGGTTGTGATCTTCCCTGCAAGTAACAGCCTTAAACTTGCATTGATGCTTGGGGAGATGTAATGTGTCAACAATACAGTCAATGAATTGGTTTGAAGTGGGCTTGTGAAACATGGCAGTTGACGTGTACTGTATAATCCCATAAAGCAGACAGACTTGCTTTTTATTAGGCAGATGAGTACTATACCTGCTTAGGAATCAGTATCTTTGGGGGGAAAGCTGGCAGTAAAATAACTGATTAGATATGCAGCAGGAGCAAGTGAGGACTGAAACTGCTGGAGTCAAAGTGTTGTGCTGGAAAAGCGGAGCAGGAGAGGAGAGTTGACGTTTTGGGCATAATCCATTCAGGACCTGGCACAGGCCAGCCATTGGAAGGGAAAGGGTGCCCACACTAATCAGGAAGATGAGCTGGAAGTGGATTAAATCTGTGTTTTAGATTTCAAAGATTTGAAAAGTCATACATTTGTATGTTGAAGGTGCGATTACATGAAACCGGGAGAGAGTTGATTTTTATTTTGAAAAGACTGTGATATTCAAAGATGTTGGTGATGGTAAAGGGAGGAACGTGCAAATTCGTGAGGAATGAGATGGAGCTGAATGAGCCTAAATCCTGAGACCACGCTGGGTCAGGCATTTTTGGGAAGATGAGGTCATGTGTATACCTGCTTCAGAGCAGAGAGGGGAGTATAGCTATAAATAAGAGGAATGTTAAAAAAAAAATTACATTTTTAAACTGAGCAGGAGAGGTGACAGTTGGGTCAATGATCTATCCCAATCATTTACAGAACAGAAGGAGATCTTTCATCCAATCGAATCAATGCCAGCTCTCCATGGAGCAATCCAAAAATATTTTCCATTTACTGCATTATTCAAGAATTTTCTTAATTTCTTCCAAAAACATGCCCTATTTAACTCAAAACAAGATGCTGCCTTACCTGCTGAATTTCTGCACTTCTTAAAGCAGATTGTGATTGATGACTCTCATGATGTTGGTTTGGGGATAAATAATGGGGGAAATTCCGAATGATGGCTGTGGATTGTTTTCGGTCTGACTCAGAGAACAATCCGGGGACTCCCGAGATCTTGGACCTTGTCTGGATGGGACAAACGTCAACAAGCCGGTGTGAGCTTGAATTTTGATTTCCAGTTTCTGAAGTGGTCTGTGAAGGCACAACCTACTGCCTCAGGTGGGAGTGCCACCTGCAGACTGTCTGCTGACCCATCAGGGCAATGAGGAGGACACTTCACGCTGACTGAATGAAGGATTTTGTCTACTGCTGAGAGTGGCTAGAAACTTTGGAGGGTCATGAAACTTGGTGAACCTATTTTTGTCTGACATGCAATCTTACACTTGTTGATCTCAAGTTGAATTAGTTTCTGTGTTATTGCCATTCAAACCTTGTCCTTGTAGTAATCCAACTATAATATTTCTAGTACCCAAGAAGGGTTGCACCTGAAATGTTGACTTCTCCACCTCCTGATGCTGCCTGGCTTGCTGTGTTCTCCCAGCCTCCTGCTTGTCTACCTTGGATTCCAGTACCTGCTCTAAATAATATTTCTAATTAGCTGTACAGTTAGAACGTTCAAATAGGTTGGACCTATACTTATCAGAGTTTAGAAAGAATGATCTTATTGAAATGTATGATTCTGAGGGATTGTTAGGAGGATGTTTCCCCTTTTGATACAGAATAAAATCAAGGGATATTGTCTTGAGAGGGAGACCATTTATTCTAAACCGATTAGATGATTTCTTTTCCTCTCTTGGTTATTAATAAATGGAATTCTTTTCTGCAAAAGGGAAGTGGAGGTATTAAATTAAATTTGAACATATTTGATGGTACAGTGGAGTTGCAGGTTATGGATTGCAGACCAGAAAATGGAGTTAAAGCCGCAATCAGATCAGTCAGCTGCTAAGTCCTCTGTAAATCTTAAACGGGAGTTTATTTACAGACTGGTGGGGCTCTGGTCCAATGGTAACAGGCTGGGACTAAAGGTCTCTCTACATGTAATTCAGTTGTTGATCCTGGTAGGCTTAAGAGCAGATGGATTTGGTATGAGAATATGAAAAGACTTGCGTTTATTAATAATTTTAATCCACCTGTTCTGATGCAAGGTAATATACCTCTGGATTTGGCAGAGCTTGTACCCGGCCTCCTGGCTCCACGACAGGGACACTACCACTGCACAAGAGGCAGAACGTACACTAATATTACTACCTTTTATTATGTGGAGATGCCGGTGTTGGACTGTGGTGTACAAAGTTAAAAATGACACAACACCAGATTATAGTCCGACAGATTTATTTGGAAGCACTAGCTTTCAGAGCACTGCTCCTTGAGGCCTTATAAGCAGCAGCGCTCCAAAAGCTAGTGCTTCCAAATAAACCTGTTGGACTATAATCTGATGATGTGTGATTTTAACTTTGACTACCTTTTATGACCTTGAAGTTCAAAAACATGTTGCAGGCAGTGCAGTTATTATCGTCACTGTTTTAAAGTAGGAATCCTGTAAGATAATTTGTCTACCACAAGCAGAAATGAGGGGGGAGGCAACGATGTAATAGAGTTTTGCCACTGGACTAGTAATCTAACAACCCAGATACTGCTCTGGACAAAAACTGAAATTGCTGGAGAAACCCAGCAGGTCTGGCAGCATCTGTGGAGAGAAACAGTTAAAGTTTCCAGTTCAGTGTCAGCCTGTTAGTTTGAATGCCAGGGTAGCAGTTGGCGGAATTTGAATTTGGAATTAAAATACTAATGGTGACCATCAACCCTATTTGGTTCACTAATGTCTTTGGTGAAGGACACCTCTCAGGTGGACATGTGACCCCAGACCCCAGCAATGTGGTTGACTCTGAAATGACTAAGCCTGTTATGTCCAACAGCTTCAGTATTTTTATAGAAAAGAATGAAACCATCTCGGGGCCAGTGCTAAAATTGGTAGAACTCTCTCACAGACTAGCCTGACATCGTCATGTCCAAAGTAATACCTCTGTCCCTGTGCATGTCCAATCTTGTTGGCAGGACAGCCCTGACCCAGCTGGTGGCACAGTGGTATACAGTCAAGTGGGATTTGTTAACATTGACTCCAGGCCTCATGAAGTCTCGTGGCATCAGGTCAAACATGGGCAAGGAAGCCTCCTACTGATTACCAAATACCACCATTTTGGCTGGTGAAGCAGTACTCCAGTGAGTTGAACACCAATTGGTGGCCAGACCACCGAATGTACTTTGGGCGGGAGCTTCAATATCTATCAGCAGGCGTGGCTCAGCAACAGCACTACTGAGTGGGCTAGTCAATTCCTAAAGGCCATAGCCGCTAGACTGGGAAGAGACCCAGTCTCTACCAGGTGGCTGTGAAGATGCAGAAACATGCTGGTTCTCATCCTCACCATTCTGCCCTGCCTTGTTTGTCGCACATTTCTTAAGGAGCTGAAGTCCTGCCTTCACATTAAGAAAGCACCCCATTGTCTTATAGGATGCCATCACTACACTAAACATGATAGACTGTGAATAGATCTGGCAACTTTAAAAAACTGGGCCTCAACAAGACACAATGAGCCATCGACAGCAGCAGAATCACATACCCCACACAATCTGCAACCTCATGGCCTGGCATAACCCCCACCCTACCATCAAGTGAGGAGATAAACTCTGGTTCAATGAAGAGTGGAGGAAGGCATTCCAGGGGCAGCAAAAGGCACACCTACAAAGAGGTGGCAACTTGGTGAAGCTACAGCAGAGAGCTACTTGTGTGTCAAGCAGCATCCTCAGTCAGTGATTGACAAGTGATTCCACCACCTATGGATTAGATCTAAGCTTTATAGTCCTGCAATTTACTCTCAATCATCAGTAAAGTGATGGAAGCTGTCATTGACAGTGCTGTCAAACAGCACCTGTTCATGATGTCCAGTTTGGGTTCCACCAAGGCCACTCGACTCCTAACCTCATTACAGCCTTGGTTCAAACATGGACAGAAGAACTGAATCCCAGAGGTGAGGTGAGAGTGACAGCCCTTGACATCAGGGCTGCATTTGACAGAGTGTGCCTTCAAGGAGCCCTGGCAAAATTGGAATCAACAAGTCCTAGGGGGCAGGGAAGTGAGGAAAAGGCATGAAATCTCTCCACTGGTTGGATTCATACCTGGCACTCAGTAGGATGCCTGTGGTCAGTTATCTCAGCTCCAGGACATCTCTGCAGGAGTTCCTTAGGATAGTGTCATCAGCCCAACAAACTTCAGCTGCTTCATTAATGACCTTCCCTCCATCATAGGGTCAGAGATGGGGGATGTTCATCAGTGATTGCACAATGTTCAATCAGGACTCGCCAGACACTGAGTAATCTATGTTCAAATGGAGCAAGAGGTGGACACTATCCAGACTTGGGCTGACAACTGGCAAGTAACATTTGCACCACACAAATACCAAGCAATGACCATCTCCACCGAGAGAGAATCTGACCACCTCCCGTTAACATTCAATGACATTATCATTGTTAAACCCCCACTCTCAACATTCTGAGCATTGCTATTGACCAGAAAGTGAAGTGGACTAGCCACATTCGTGTGGTCAGAGTAGGTCAGAGGCCTGGCAAAAATCCTGTAGTGAGTAACTCCCTCCTGACTCCCCAAAGCCTGTCCACCATCTACAAGACACAAGTCAGGAGTGTGATGGAATACTCCCCACTTGCCTGGATGGGTGCAGCCTCCAACAACACTCAAGAAACCTGACACCATCCAGGTTAAAGCAGCCCCCACTTGATTGGCACCACATCCACAAGCATCCACTCTCTCCACCACTGGTGCTTAGTAGCAGCTCAGTGTGTACTATCTATAGGATGCACTGCAGAGATTCACTGCAAGATCCTCAGACAGCACCTTCTAAACCCATGACCATAGAGTTATTTATTTATTTATATACACAGCACAGAAACAGACCCTATGGTCCAACTTGTCCATGCCGACCAGATATCCTAACCTAATCTAGTCCCACTTCCCAGCACCCAGCCCATATCTCTTCAAACCCTTCCTATTCATATACCCATCCAAATGCCTTTTAAATGTTGCAATTTTACCAGCCACCACCACATCCTCTGGCAGCTCATTCCATACACGTAACACCCTCTGCGTGAAAAAGACGCCCCTTAGGTCTCTTTTATATCTTTCCCTTTCTCACCTAAACCTATGCCCTCCAGTTCTGGACTCCTCCACCCCAGGGAGAAGACTTTGTCTATTTATTCTATCCATGCCCCTCATAATTTTATAAACCTCTATAAGGTCATCCTTCAACCTCCTGGGGTTCCCGCTCCAGGGAAAACAGCCCCAGCCGATTCAACCTCTCCCTGTAGCTCAAATCCTCTAACCCTGGCAACATCCTTGTAAATTTTTTCTGAACCCTTTCAAGTTTCACAACATCCTTCTGATAGGAAGGAGACCAAAACTGCACACAATATTCCAAAAGTGGCCTAACCAATGTCCTGCACAGCCGCAACATGACCTCCCAACTCCTGTACTCAATACTCTGACCGATAAAGGAAAGCATACCAAACGCTTTCTTCACTATCCTATCTCCCTGCGACTCCACTTTCAAGGAGCTATGAACCTGCACTCCAAGGTCTCTTTGTTCAGCAACACTCCCTGGACTTTACCATTAAGTGTATAAGTCCGGCTCTGATTTGCTTTTCCTAAATGCAGCACCTCACATTTATCTAAATTAAACTTCATCTGCCACTCCTCAGCCCATTGGTCCATCTGATCAAAATCCCATTGTAATCTGAGGTAACCTTCTTTGCTGTTCACTACACCTCCAATTTTGGTATAATCCGCAAACTTACTAACTATATCTCCTACGTTCACATCCAAATCATTTATATATATGACGAAAAAAAGTGGACCCCGCATCGATCCTTGTGGCACTCCATTGGTCAGAGGCCTCCAATCTGAAAAGCAACCCCCCCCCACCACCACCCTCTGTCTGTCAGCAAGAGGCCCAGCAATCACTTCCCTAGCTTTCCACAGAGTTCTAGGGTACACCTGATCAGGTCCCAGGAATTTATCCACTTTTATGCATTTTAAGACACCTAGCACTTCTTCATCTGCAATATGGATATTTTTCAATATGTCACCATCTATTTCCCCACATTCTTTACCTCCAATGTCCTTCTATTTCCATCCAGAAGGACAAGGGCAGCAGATACATGGGACCACCACCTCCTGCAAGTTTCCCACCAACCCACTCACCAACCTGACTTGGAAATATTTTACATACATCAAATGGGAGTGACAGAAGAGTGGACCAGGGTGTTACAGAGGAAATACTTTGTAGAGGAGGTTTTGGCCATCCTGCTCCCATGATTGCATCTGGAATAATAAGGAATTCATCCCCTACCCACCCACCACAAACCCGCCCATGTCATGTGCACATTCTCTGTAACCGAATGAAAGTCCCAGCTCTCATTCTCCCTCTACTGAACTTGATAAACAGGGACAACCTGTCCCCCTGAACACAGCAAAAACCATGACTATAAACAGCCAAGTTGCAGAACTGTGTAATCTCCCTCGGGATAGCAGCTGAAGTTTGAGGATGTTGCAACTTGTGTTTGGTGAGATGATCAATTTAACTGGAGGAGGACGCCCAAGGTGAGACTGGGGTGAGATCTTGTTTTGGGAAGGCTCATTCACCTTCTGATCCTCCCCCTCCCGGCTCTGCAACAGGCAAGTGGATCAGCTCCATAACATGTAACTTGCAACAGGTGCCGAGTACGTCAGGCACATGTGAGAGAGAGTGTCGGTCCGCCCTCTGTCCTCCCTCAGTGAGTCAGCTCTCTGTCCCCAGAAATAGAGCAAGCTGCTGTATAAAGCTGGGATCTTCTCACTGACAGGGGGATGGTTTACTGAGCAGCAGCAGTGCAGCTCACCACTCAACAGAGGGAGAAAGGACAGGCGCTTATTCTGTCTTTAAATACTCAGTGGTGGTCCGAGGCTTTGCTATGAAATACTACACAGAAGTTTCCAGGTGTGCGGTGCCAACTAGCAGACTGAAGCCAGTCCGCACAGTCCACTTCCCCAATGACATAGTCTTCCTGGATCACATCCGCCAGGGTGACCTACAGCAAATCGGGCGCTTCATCAGAGCAAGCAAGGTGAAGCTGGACACCTTATACCTGACCGGTGAGTACAACAGGGCTCAGTGACTGTAGGACCTTATACCTTACCGGTTAGTACAGCAGGGCTCAGTGACTGTAGGACCTTATACCTGACCGGTGAGTACAGCAGGGCTCAGTGACTGTAGGACCTTATACCTTACCGGTCAGTACAGCAGGGCTCAGTGACTGTAGGTCCTTATACCTGACCGGTCAGTACAGCAGGGCTCAGTGACTGTAGGTCCTTATACCTGACTGGTCATTACAGCAGGGCTCAGTGACTGTCGGACCTTATACCTGACCAGTGAGTACAGCAGGGCTCAGTGACTGTCGGACCTTATACCTGACTGGTCATTACAGCAGGGCTCAGTGACTGTAGGACCTTATACCTGACCAGTGAGTACAGCAGGGCTCAGTGACTATTGGAAGGCTGTTGTGAAACTTGCAAGGGTTCAGAAAAGATTTACAAGGATGTTTCCAGGGTTGGAGGATTTGAGCTATAGGGAGAAGTTGAATAGGCTGAGGCTGTTTTCCCTGGAGCGTTGGAGGGGTGACCTTATAGAGGTTTACAAAATCATGAGGGGCATGGAGACGGTGAATAACCAAGGTCATTTTCCAGGCAGGGGGAGTCCAGAAGTAGAGGAAATAGGTTTAGGGTGAGTGGGGAACGATTTAAAAGGGATCTAGGGGGCATTGCTTTCACACAGAGGGTGGTATGTATATGGAATGAGCTGCCAGAGAAAGTGGTACAGGCCTGTACATTACAGCATTTAAAAGGCATCTAGATGGGCATATGAATAGGAAGGGTTTATAGGGATATGGGCCAAATACTGGCAAATGGGAAAGATTAATTTAGGATACCTGGCCGGCATGGATGAGTTGGACCAAAGGGATTGTTTCCATGCTTTACATCTCTATGAGTCCATGCCTACCCTTCTCCCACACAGGGAGAGAGGGGAATGGGGAAGTTGCTGCTGGGGAGTAAGTTCCCACCAGCACCACTCATTGTTGGCAAATAGGGAGATTTACAAAGAAAATTCAGTGGCATCTGTTTGAATTAAAACCATCAAATGTTTTTGTGCATCTGTCCCAATAAATATATCTTTATTTAAAGGCCTGTCGAAATACTGCAATTTTCTATGGCATAGGCAAACTCTCATCAGAGAGAGAGACAACTGGTAGTGGTTTAACCTGAGGGTCCTCAAGTGAGGAGAGAAGTGGGATCTTTCATAGTAACTCAGGTGGTGCGGGAATTGAACCCATGCTTTTGGTCCACATTGCAACCAGCCAACTGAGCCCAAAGGGCTAGTCCCTGTTACTTTATCATTATTACATGCTCACACTTTCTCTGCCACACCTATTGTATTGCACCAATATTACTGTCACATTGTTACACACCGCCCCTATCGCAGTTACCCTGTTTTTGGTCCCAGATTTCCAGGAGTACAAACAGCTTCTATATTAAATGCTGAATCGTATATGGCGGGGGGAGCAATTTACAGACAGAGTTGTGGGATTTTCCTAGCCCATAGTTTGACTCTAGTATTTAAGGCTGAGGGGTAGTGAATCTGATTGAGGTGTACAAACCTCTGAGGGGCATAGATAGAGGCAACAGAGAAACTTTACCCATTAGTAGAGGGGTCAATAACCAGGGGGCACAGCTTAAGATCAGGAGCAGGAAGTTTAGAGGGGATTTAAGGAAAGTTATTTTCACTCCGATATCTGGAACCCACTGCCTGAAAGGGTGGTAGAGACAGGAATCCTCAAGACATTTATAGTAAATTAGTTGAACATTTGAAATGCCATAGTATATAAAACTAAGTGCTGGAAAATTAGATTAAAATGGATGGATGCTTGATGACCAGTGTGCACCCAACGGGCTGAAAGGTCTCTAAAAAGTCTGATTCAATTACTGTAGCTGCTCTGCAAGTAATGAAGCCCTCTGGCTGGGGCATATTATCTGTCTGGTGTGCTCTGGCTGCCTCCAGAATGAAATGTGAACTGTACAGATTGCAATGCATTCTGAAATTAATTTGCTGTCAGATTTACTTCTGTGAAATTAAAGAATTGCTCTGACAGTGGGTTTTGGAAGCTCTTTTCTTAATTAAATGGTTGGTTTGTATTTTGATTTTAGGAATGGCAGCGCTACACGAAGCAGTCCTGTCCGGAAATTTGGAATGTGTGAAACTGCTGATCAAATATGGGGCTGATATTGAGCAGAAGGACGAGAATGGATGGACTGCACTCCACATGAGCTGCAGTGACGGGCACTTGGAAGTAGCAAAGTAAGAATCACACAGACAGACAGACAGACAGACACATACACCCACACCCACACACAGATAGACAGACACACAAACACACACACAGATACAAACACACACACACACACATAGGCATACACACACAGACACACATGCACAATCACACACACACATGTACACACACATTTTACATCAATAGAACATTCTGTGAAGAGGATTAAAAGCTAAATGTTTAATTAAAACATATATGAGGTGCTTAAGCGACTTGATCAGGTACACATTAGAAAACCACTCCTATCCCTTAGAGAATCTAGAACACATCGTCACCGTCTCAGAATAGATGTTTGATTGTTTAGAACTGAGGGAGAATACATTTCTTCAGTGAGAAGGTCGTGAATCTCTGGTATTCTCTAGTTCAGAAGATTGTGGAAGTTCAGTCGTTGACTGTATTCAAGAGAGGGTTTCATAAGAATTTTACATTCTTAGGATATTGAGGAATGCAGGGATTGGGCAGGAACGTTTTGGAGATGAAAGATCAGCCCTTTTTGTTTTATTAATTCAGGTAAAATGGACATCACTGACAAGATCAGCATTTCTTGCCCATCCCTTAATTCCCCTATTGCCCTTGAAAGGAATCAGTGTTTAAGCCCCAATTATTCACAATCTATATCAATGCTTTGTGGGCCAATTGTAATCATTCCAAACGTATAGCTGAAACAAAATGCGATGGGAATGAGTTGTAAGGAAAATGCAGAGGTTTCAGAGTGACTTAGACAGGCTGAGTGAATGGGCAAGAGCATGGCAGATGGAATATAATGTGATAAGTGAGGGTTTATCCACTTTGGCAGGAGGAACAAAGGAGCAGAATGTTTCTTAAACTGAGAGAGATTAGAATGTGTGGATGCCCAAGGGAGCGGTGTCATTGTTCCTAAATTGCTGATGATTAGCATGCAGGCAGGGGCTCTCTGGAGTTGAGTGGTAATGTCCCAACCCCTGGACTGAGGGACCTGGGTGCAAGTCCCACCTGTTCCAGAGGTGTGTAATAACATCTTTGAACAGGCTAATTAGGAAAAATAACCTAATTAAAAAAAAGAGACAAAAATGAGCACGCAAATAGAGCAAACAATTTGGAAAGCAAACGTTAGCTTTTATTTCAAGAATTTGAGTACAGAAGCAAAGAAATCTTGGTCCAATTGTTTGAAACACTGGTTAGATTAAACTTTGAGTTTAGTGCACAGTTCTCTTTGTTTAAGGAAGGGTATACGTGCCACACAGAGAGTACAGCAAAGGTTCACTAGACTGACTCCTGGGAGGAGAGATGAGGAGAATGGACTTGTATCCTTTGCATTTATAAGATTGGATGTCAAGATCTCAGAAAAATTACAAAATTCTTGAAGGGATGGGACAGAGTAAACACACAAAGGATATTTCCCCAGGGTGTGGGGTCTAGAAACAGGGAAGACAGTTTCAAAATAAAAGGGAAGTCATTTAAGATTGAGATAAGGAGGAACATTTTTACTCAGAGTGGTGGCAGTTTGGAATTTTGTACCTCAGACACCATTGGAAGCTTGGCTGAGAAGAACATTCAACACAGTGTTTGACATATTTCTATTTATTAATGACATTAAACGATACGGGGATGGAGCAGGAACATGGTGTACAGGTTCATATTCAGCCATGATCTGGAATGGCAGAGAAAGAATAAAGGGGTTGAATAGCCTACTGCTGCTCTTATGTACCTTAAAGATGACCATTGTCATATTGTTGACCTTGGGAGATTCTTGTGTGTAAATTGACTGTCATATATCCTACATTACTGCAGTTAACTAGACTCCAAAAGTATTTCATTGGATTTAAATATGGAGAGTCCTGTAGTTGTGTGAAAGGTACTATATAAATGAAACCTTGGATATTTCTGTGGTAAAAATCATGTATTTCATTTGTGTCTGACCCATGTAGGTACCTGTTGTCTCAGGGAGCCAGAGCGGACGTGGCAAATGATGATGGGGAGCTGCCCAAGGACCTTATTGATCCTAAAGATGTCAAATTGCGGGCACTGTTTGAGCTCAGGGACGGCTGAGAGCACTCCCTGATTCAGGCATATTTCACTACCAGACAACATACCATGACTAGCACCAAGAGCATAAACCAATGTTCAGTCTGTGACTCTGGACAAAAAGTGCTAATGTTCCTCTGTCAGCCTGGAGAGGTTTGTGAGCTGCAAGTGCAATGTGAGATCTGCAGAATTTCTTCAATCATCTACATAATTGCTTGAGTTCATTTCCTTTTGAACTTTGACTCTCTGAATATCATTGCTTCCAGTCTTTTTGAATGAAGCTATCAACGGGTTAATTGATAAGTTTAAAGAATTTTCCGTTTCTGCTGCCAACTGTCAGCATTTCAAGGTTTTCAATGATCATATTTAGCACTGACTGTTTTTGCCAGCCCCTATAATGATCTGAAGAATGACAAGTCTTACAAACATTAGTGTCTTAATTTGCTGTGATTCCTTGTTTATCCCTGCGGCTTCCTATATATCCAGGGTCTCCCAATGACTTACCTCCAGCTATCGCTGTAATTAATACCACTTAGAACAAAGCATAATACTTAAGTGAACGTAAAATTTTAAAACTGTGGTGAACAATGTTTGCTGCACTTTAAATACCAGAGTAAGACAGGGAGTTACCTACTTATTTAACAGCTATCAGTTATCTTTCCTATTACACCCTTGTTTGACTTGGTGCCAACAGTTTTTCCATATCTTATGCACTTGGGGACATTGTATTGTGTTAATTTTGTTCTGTAGATGCAAGTTTTTGTTATAATATGTACTGGACCATGTTTTGTATATTTATGAATGATTAAAGTTCTACATTTTGTTACTAGTAGTTGTGCAAATCAACGTCCTATCTCTTTTGTTCATTTTCCTCTTGGGCCTGAAATATTCTAATTATCTGTCTGATGATTTCACTATCTTGTTTTTAAGTAATCTGGTCCAAAAATAGGGATTACATTTGGTGATCTTAATAGATTGTTCAATTTTTCAAAACTTTCGTAAGTTTTTTTTATTGTTCCCTAAAAATAGAGGCTTAAAAGAAACTTAATCATAAAGAGTACCCTCAACAATTCCAGATCAACAAACCAAGGTTCCTGCATTAATCAGTTCTACAGTTTCTCAAAGAGATGGTCTTGTTACTAACCATTGGAATTAGCGTTAGACTATGAGGAACTCAATGATCGTTGTATGTAGTGATTGTAGGTCAGCTAGGTGGACCTCATCGAATATGAGAAAAACGTGGGTACTGCAGATGCTGGAGATCAGAATCTAGATTAGACTGGTGCTGGAAAAGCACAGCAGGTTGTCGGTTTTCCTGCTCCTCAGATGCTGCCTGACCTGCTGTGCTTTTCCAGCACCACTCTAATCTAGTCTCATCGAATATGAGATCCTTGATTGGGATTGGTGGTAACCTGGTCCAATCAGAGAGACCTGAAAAAGAGGACGTCACCTTGTGTCTCTCACTGTGTCTCACACCTGCACACACACACAGAACATGGGTGCTGGGGAGAAAAGAAGCACTACCGCAGTTAGGTGGCAGTGTGGGGGTAAAAAAACAATAAACAGGAGGTTGAGTGGAAAAAGAAGAAAAAAGAGGGCGTCAGACATTCTCACACTCTGAGAGCTGCCTCTGAGGGAGCTGGACCAGTGTCAAGGACTTTTGTAAATAACTGAGGGTGACTTGGTGACAGAATACCAGCCTCTGTGGAGTTATTCCAATCGGGATTAATGCTGGACTCTGGGCAGTTTAGTGCTTCTTGGGTTTGGCACTATTTAAATGTAGTCACTGATTTAATGTAGAAAGTGTGGCAGTGAATTTGTACAGGGGCAATTTCCTACAAACAGCAATGTAATATAAACACAGGTAATTTGGGTCCTGTTGGGTTGATGGATAAATATAGGTTAGAACACCAGAGGAAGCCAGCTGCTCTTCTGTGTGATAAAATCTTTAAACTGTGATGGCAAGTAGGAGCTCAGTTTGATCTATTTTGTGGAAGATAGCAGCTCCTCAGTACAGCATTGGATGGTCAGCCAATAATATGTACTCAGCTCTCGGGAGTGGGTCCTGAACCTTTCGGGTCAGATGAGACAATAATGTCAGAGACATTAACCTGCTTAGGAGCACTTAACAGGATGTGCTCAAAGACTGCAAATCGGTTGAACAGTTGGAGGGCCGTGAAGTAATCTCCTCTTGGCAGACAGAGCTGAGCTTTGGAATTAAATAGTTATTGGATGGCAGCCTTTCTTAATATTCACTTGGCAGCTGATGTTGGGAGTGGTTATCCTCTTCGGCCTAATTTCTTTGGCGGCTCCTGCGAGTAAAGTCACCACCTGCTGTCAGACAGGCAGCCAGGAAGATTCCGAGCTGTTGCAGACTGTGTTATCTACAGCAGTGAGGGTCTGGGCTGTTGCTGAGGGTGTTATCTACAGCAATGAGGGTCTGGGCTGTTGCTGAGGGTGTTATCTACAGCAATGAGGGTCTGGATTGTTGCTGAGGGTGTTATCTACAGCAGGGAGGGTCTGGGCTGTTGCTGAGGGTGTTATCTACAGCAGGGAGGGTCTGGGCTGTTGCTGAGGGTGTTATCTACAGCAGGGAGGGTCTGGGCTGTTGCTGAGGGTGTTATCTGCAGCAGGGAGGGTCTGGGCTGTTGCTGAGGGTGTTATCTACAGCAGTGAGGGTCTGGGCTGTTGCTGAGGGTGTTATCTACAGCAGGGAGGGTCTGGGCTGTTGCTGAGGGTGTTATCTACAGCAGGGAGGGTCTGGGCTGTTGCTGAGGGTGTTATCTGCAGCAGGGAGGGCCCGGGCTGTTGCTGAGGGTGTTATCTGCAGCAGGGAGGGTCCGGGCTGTTGCTGAGGGTGTTATCTACAGCAGGGAGGGTCTGGGCTGTTGCTGAGGGTGTTATCTACAGCAGTGAGGGTCTGGGCTGTTGCTGAGCGTGTTACCTACAGCTGTGAGGGTCTGGGCTGTTGCTGAGGGTGTTATCTACAGCAGGGAGGGTCTGGGCTGTTGCTGAGGGTGTTATCTACAGCAATGAGGGTCTGGGTTGTTGCTGAGGGTGTTGTCTACAGCAGGGAGGGTCTGGGCTGTTGCTGAGGGTGTTATCTACAGCAGTGAGGGTCTGGGCTGTTGCTGAGCGTGTTACCTACAGCAGTGAGGGTCTGGGCTGTTGCTGAGCGTGTTATCTACAGCAGTGAGGGTCTGGGCTGTTGCTGAGGGTGTTATCTGCAGCAGTGAGGGTCTGGGCTGTTGCTGAGCGTGTTATCTACAGCAGGGAGGGTCTGGGCTGTTGCTGAGAGTGTTATCTACAGCAGTGAGGGTCTGGGCTGTTGCTGAGGGTGTTATCTACAGCAGGGAGGCTCCGGGCTGTTGCTGAGGGTGTTATCTGCAGCAGGGAGCGTCCGGGCTGTTGCTGAGGGTGTTATCTACAGCAGTGAGGGTCTGGGTTGTTGCTGAGGATGTTATCTACAGCAGGGAGGGTCTGGGCTGTTGCTGAGGGTGTTATCTACAGCAGGGAGGGTCTGGGTTGTTGCTGAGGGTGTTATCTACAGCAGGGAGGGTCCGGGCTGTTGCTGAGGGTGTTACCTGCAGTAAAGAGGGTCTGGGCTGTTGCTGAGGGTGTTTTCTACAGCAGGGAGGGTCCGGGCTGTTGCTGAGGGTGTTATCTACAGCAGTGAGGGTCCGGGCTGTTGCTGAGGGTGTTATCTACAGCAGGGAGGGTCCGGGCTGTTGCTGAGGGTGTTATCTACAGCAGGGAGGGTGTGGGCTGTTGCTGAGGGTGTTATCGACAGCAGGGAGGGTCTGGACTGTTGCTGAGGGTGTTATCTACAGCAGGGAGGGTCTGGGCTGTTGCTGAGGGTGTAATCTGCAGCTGGGAGGGTGTGGGCTGTTGCTGAGGGTATTATCTACAGCAGGGAGCGTCCGGGCGTTTGCTGGGGGTGTTATCTGCAGCAGTGAGGGTCTGGGCTGTTGCTGAGAGTGTTATCTGCAGCAGTGAGGGTCTGGGCTGTTGCTGAGAGTGTTATCTACAGCAGGGAGGGTCCAGGCTGTTGCTGAGGGTGTTATCTACAGCAGGGAGCGTCCGGGCGTTTGCTGAGAGTGTTATCTGCAGCAGTGAGGGTCTGGGCTGTTGCTGAGAGTGTTATCTGCAGCAGGGAGGGTCTGGGCTGTTGCTGAGGGTGTTATCTGCAGCAGGGAGGGTCCAGGCTGTTGCTGAGGGTGTTATCTGCAGCAGGGAGGGTCTGGGCTGTTGCTGAGGGTGTTATCTGCAGCAGGGAGGGTCTGGGCTGTTGCTGAGGGTGTTATCTACAGCAGGGAGGGTCCGGGCTGTTGCTGAGGGTGTTATCTACAGCAGGGAGGGTCTGGGCTGTTGCTGAGGGTGTTATCTACAGCAGTGAGGGTCCGGGCTGTTGCTGAGGGTGTTATTAGATTAGATTAGATTCCCTACAGTGTGGAAACAGGCCTTTCGGCCCAACAATTCTATGCCGACCCTTTGAAGAGTAACCCTCCCCCTCTGGCTAATGCGCCTAACACTATGGGCAATTTAGTATGGCCAATTCACCTGACCGCACCTTTGGACTGTGGGAGGAAACCGGAGCACCCGGAGGAAACCCACGCAGACACGGGGAGAATGTGCCAAATTCCACACAGACAGTCGCCCGAGGTTGGAATCGCCAAGACCCTGGCGCTGTGAGGTAGCAGTGCTAACCACTGAGCCACCTTGCCGCCCGCAAATCTGCAGCAGTGAGGGTCTGGGCTGTTGCTGAGGGTGTTATCTGCAGCAGTGAGGGTCTGGGCTGTTGCTGAGGGTGTTATCTGCAGCAGTGAGGGTCTGGGCTGTTGCTGAGGGTGTTATCTACAGCAGGGAGGCTCCGGGCTGTTGCTGAGGGTGTTATCTGCAGCAGGGAGCGTCCGGGCTGTTGCTGAGGGTGTTATCTACAGCAGTGAGGGTCTGGGTTGTTGCTGAGGATGTTATCTACAGCAGGGAGGGTCTGGGCTGTTGCTGAGGGTGTTATCTACAGCAGGGAGGGTCTGGGTTGTTGCTGAGGGTGTTATCTACAGCAGGGAGGGTCCGGGCTGTTGCTGAGGGTGTTACCTGCAGTAAAGAGGGTCTGGGCTGTTGCTGAGGGTGTTTTCTACAGCAGGGAGGGTCCGGGCTGTTGCTGAGGGTGTTATCTACAGCAGGGAGGTTCCGGGCTGTTGCTGAGGGTGTTATCTACAGCAGGGAGAGTCCGGGCTGTTGCTGAGGGTGTTATCTACAGCAGGGAGGGTGTGGGCTGTTGCTGAGGGTGTTATCGACAGCAGGGAGGGTCTGGACTGTTGCTGAGGGTGTTATCTACAGCAGGGAGGGTCTGGGCTGTTGCTGAGGGTGTAATCTGCAGCTGGGAGGGTGTGGGCTGTTGCTGAGGGTATTATCTACAGCAGGGAGCGTCCGGGCGTTTGCTGGGGGTGTTATCTGCAGCAGTGAGGGTCTGGGCTGTTGCTGAGAGTGTTATCTGCAGCAGTGAGGGTCTGGGCTGTTGCTGAGAGTGTTATCTACAGCAGGGAGGGTCTGGGCTGTTGCTGAGGGTGTTATCTGCAGCAGGGAGGGTCCAGGCTGTTGCTGAGGGTGTTATCTGCAGCAGGGAGGGTCTGGGCTGTTGCTGAGGGTGTTATCTGCAGCAGGGAGGGTCTGGGCTGTTGCTGAGGGTGTTATCTACAGCAGGGAGGGTCCGGGCTGTTGCTGAGGGTGTTATCTACAGCAGGGAGGGTCTGGGCTGTTGCTGAGGGTGTTATCTACAGCAGTGAGGGTCCGGGCTGTTGCTGAGGGTGTTATTAGATTAGATTAGATTCCCTACAGTGTGGAAACAGGCCTTTCGGCCCAACAATTCTATGCCGACCCTTTGAAGAGTAACCCTCCCCCTCTGGCTAATGCGCCTAACACTATGGGCAATTTAGTATGGCCAATTCACCTGACCGCACCTTTGGACTGTGGGAGGAAACCGGAGCACCCGGAGGAAACCCACGCAGACACGGGGAGAATGTGCCAAATTCCACACAGACAGTCGCCCGAGGTTGGAATCGCCAAGACCCTGGCGCTGTGAGGTAGCAGTGCTAACCACTGAGCCACCTTGCCGCCCGCAAATCTGCAGCAGTGAGGGTCTGGGCTGTTGCTGAGGGTGTTATCTGCAGCAGTGAGGGTCTGGGCTGTTGCTGAGGGTGTTATCTGCAGCAGTGAGGGTCTGGGCTGTTGCTGAGGGTGTTATCTGCAGCAGTGAGGGTCTGGCCTGTTGCTGAGCGTGTTACCTACAGCAGTGAGTGTCTGGCCTGTTGCTGAGGGTGTTATCTGCAGCAGGGATGGTCTGGGCTGTTGCTGAGGGTGTTATCTGCAGCAGGGAGTGTCTGGCCTGTTGCTGAGGGTGTTATCTGCAGCAGGGAGGGTCTGGCCTGTTGCTGAGGGTGTTATCTGCAGCAGTGAGGGTCTGGCCTGTTGCTGAGGGTGTTATCTACAGCAGTGAGTGTCTGGCCTGTTGCTGAGGGTGTTATCTGCAGCAGTGAGTGTCTGGCCTGTTGCTGAGGGTGTTATCTGCAGCAGGGATGGTCTGGGCTGTTGCTGAGGGTGTTATCTGCAGCAGGGAGTGTCTGGCCTGTTGCTGAGGGTATTATCTGCAGCAGTGAGGGTCTGGCCTGTTGCTGAGGGTGTTATCTGCAGCAGTGAGGGTCTGGGCTGTTGCTGAGGGTGTTATCTGCAGCAGTGAGGGTCTGGCCTGTTGCTGAGGGTGTTATCTACAGCAGTGAGTGTCTGGCCTGTTGCTGAGGGTGTTATCTGCAGCAGGGATGGTCTGGGCTGTTGCTGAGGGTGTTATCTGCAGCAGGGAGGGTCTGGGCTGTTGCTGAGGGTGTTATCTGCAGCCCAGAAGGCACCAGAATAGGAAAGTGAATGTGTCAATGCCAGTGGGAACAGGATTATGTCTCTTTGAGGGAAATAACCTCTTTGCACAACTCTGTGCAATTCTGATCCTCTACAGATCAATACATCAGATGGGAATGAGAGAAAAGTTATGTCATTGAGCCATGTAGGACAGAAGAGGGCCTTTGGTCCATTAGGTCTATATTATTTTTATTCATTAGTACCTGCTGGAACAGACCAGCAGTGTGCTGATTGATTAAGAAGTCCACATAATCAATGTCAAAACACACAGTATTGTAGAAACATAATGCAGAAGCTATACACATCACTGTCTTACTTTATTTACAGCATAAATCGCTTACAATAATGCAACTTGGCAGAAATAAAACTTACCGACAGAGAATCTTCTCCAGTACCAGTGATGTCCCACAAGGATCTGTGTTCGAGCCTCAGTTATTCACATCATTTATTAATGCCTTGGATAATGAATGGTACAGAAAGCCACATATCCAAATTTGCTGATGACACAGAGTTAGGCGGCATTGTAGACAATGTAGATCACAGCGTAAAATTACAAAGGGATTTTGATAGACTAAGTGAATAGGCAAGACTTTGGCAGATGGAATTCTATGTAAGCAAGTGCGAGGTAATCCATTTTAGACCAAAAAAGACCAGGGAACTTTCTAGATGGTAGGAAGTTAAATAAAGTAGATGTCCCAAGAGACCTGGGGACTTGTGGGTGGCCTGGTGGCTCAGTGGTTACACTGCTGCCTCGTAGCACCAGCGACCTGGGTTCGATTCCAACCTTGGGCAACTGGCTGTGTGGAGTTTCTCTCTGTGGGTTTCCTCTGTCTGCTCTGGTCTTCTCTCATAGTCCAAAGATGTGCAGGCTAAGGGTGCAGAGGACTTGCAGGGTAGGTGGGTTAACCATGGTTAATATGGAGATTGGGTGGGATGCTCTTCGGAGGGTCTGTGCAGACACAATAGGGCTGCATGTCTTCTGTCCACACTGTAGAGATTCTATGATCAGCAGCATAGATCATTAAAATGTCAGAAAGAGGTGATAATCAGAGCCAGATCATTCCGGAGAGATGTTGGGAAACACTTTCACACACAAAGGGTGGGAGCGGTTTGGAACTCTCCTCCACAAATGGTAGTGGCTGCAGGATCGGCTGTTAATTTTAAACCTGAGATAGATTTTTTTTGTTAAGCAAATGTATTAAGGGATTTGGACCAAAGGCAGGTATATGGAGTCAGGCCACAGATCAACCACGATTTCAGGGAATTGTAACACAGGCTTGATGGGTTGAATGGTCCACTCCTGTTTGAGTAAACCTCTGCTTTAAAACAGAAAAGAAGGATTTTTACACTGGTCTTTTCACAGTAAAGGAGTGAATCATATGTAATAGATGCTTACTTAGATTAAGAGATCGATTATACTCGAAATGTTTGTGACTGGGACAATGCAGTAGACAAAAGGTAAGGAAAGTTTTGAATGGAAAAGTCATATTGTTTTGTTCACAACTAATGTCAAACACTCCTATGATTGTCAGTAAACATGAAATGATCAAAGATGGAACAAGGTTGTTGACTGTCACTGTCACACGTCAATCACAGCCAATTAATACTACAGTATTTACAATATCTTTTCAATTGGAACACTTATGCTGTCCATACCATAGCGCTGGGATCTATGCCATACAATGCTGGACAGATAGAGACAGGTCCCTAGTTTGGCTCAGCTTTGGTTCTCCCAATATTACCGAATACCTTTACACAGGGAGTGTGGCTGACTCGGAGAAGGCAGGATGGGCAAACAGGCCAGGGAACTGGTTGGTTTAACTCTATCAAACCTGGGCCATGAATTACAGAAGTTGTCACATGAAGGAAAAGAATGAGAGGTGACCAACAAGAAGAACGCATGCTGCTGATGTCCACTTGGAATCACATGGAACTGCAGACAAAGGACAAGGGATGCTGAGCAGTGCTGAATTGAGGAACTATAGGACCATAAAATCATAAGATATACAAGCTGAGGTAGGCCTTTCAGCCTATCAAGTATGCTGTACCATTCAATGAGATCATGGCAATCTGATAATCCTCAACTCCACTTTCTTGCCTTTACTCCATAACTCTTGATTCCCTTACTGTTTAAAAATCTACTTCAGCCTTGAACATACTTAATGACCCATATCCACCAGTCTTCTGTGGTAAAGAATTATATAGATTCACCATCCTCCGATCTTGCGGGTAGTGAAGAAGGCAGTTGGTATGCTTTCCTTTATTGGTCAGAGCATTGAATACAGGAGTTGGGAGGTCATGTTGTGGCTGTACAGGACATTGGTTAGGCCACTTTTGGAATATTGTGTGCAATTCTGGTCTCCTTCCTATCGCAAAGATGTTGTAAAACTTGAAAGGGTTCAGAAAAGGTTTACAGGAATGGTATCAGGGTTGGAGGATTTGAGCTATAGGGAAAGGCTGAACAGGCTGGGGCTGTTTTCTCTGGAGCGTCAGAGGCTGATTGGTGATGTTAGAGATGGTTTATAAAATCATGAGGGGCATTGATAGGGTAAATAGACAAGGTCTTTTCCCTGGGATGGGGGAGTCCAGAACTAGAGGGCATAGGTTTAGGGTGAGAAGGGAAAAACCTAAAAGGCACCTAAGGAGTAACTTTGTCACGCAGAAGGTGGTGTGTGTATGGAATGAGCTGCCAGAGGAAGAGGTGGAAGCTGTTGCAATTACAACATTTAAAAGGCATTTGGATGGATATATGAATAGGAAGGGTTTGGAGGGATATGGGCCAGGTGGGATTAGATTGGGTTGGGATATCTGGTCGGTATGGACGAGTTGGACCGAAAGGTCTGTTTCCGTGCTGTTGCCTTAAATGAGCAAGCCCTTATTCTGAGATTATGCCCTTTGGTCCTAGATTCTCCCAGAGGGGGAAACAACTTTGTGTCTCTGCCCTAAGTCTCTTTTATGTTTCTATCAGGTCACCTCTCATTCTTCTAAATTACAGTGAGTGTAGGAGCAATCTAATCAACCTTTTCTTGTAAACCAATCCTTTCAAGATCAGAATCAGCCTATTAAACCTTCTCTGGGCGTTTCCAATATCAGTACAATTTTCTTTAGGTAAGGAGTCCAAAGCTGTGAACAGTATTCCAGCTGTGCTCTGACTAGTGCTTTGTGTACATTTAGTGACAGCGCACTATTTTGTTGGGAGAAAGTGAGGACTGCAGATGCTGGGAGATCAGAATTGAGAGTGTGGCGCTGGAAAAGCACAGCATGTCAGGCAGGATCCGAGGAGCAGCAGAATCGACGTTTCCAGCATGAGCCTGAATGATAAAGGGCTTTTGCTCGTAACATCAATTCTCCTGCTCCTTGGATGCCGCCTGACCTGCTGTGCTTTTCCAGCACCACACTCTTGACACCCTATTTTAATACACTGTTCCCTTTGAAATAAAGGCCAGTATTCCACTTGCCTTCCCTGTTAGCCGCTGAACTTGATACTAGCTTTTTGTAATTCACAAATGAGGACTCCCAACTCCCTCTATATTGTGGTCTTCTGCAGTCTTTCTCTATTTAAATAATAGTCAGCTCCTCTATTATTTCCTGCCTATTTGTATCTTGGTGGTACAAGAATAATTGATGATGATGATGATAATTTTCCTTCATTCATTGTGATATAGATATTATTGGCAAGGCCATTCCTCATTGCTCTTGAGAAGATGGTGGTGAGCTATCTTCTTGCATCACTGCAGTCTAAGCATAGCGACATCCACAGCGTTGGTGTGGAGTGAGTTCCAGGATTTTGACCCAGCAATAGTGAAGGAACGGCTGATACACTTGCAAGTTGGGACGGCATGTGATTTGTCAAGGGACTTGCAGGGGCTAGCATTCTTGTGTTTCTGCTGCCCTTGGATTTCCAGCTCGTGCAGATCACTAATTGAAGCCCTTCTTTTCCTGCCTTGGATGACAGCAGTAAATCCAACAAAAGAGACCTTCCTGTTTCATTCTATAAGAGGCTATGACCACCAGGTGGCGTAGCAACCCACTTTCATGAAATTCCTGGATTGGTTTCCTGCTCCCTCAGTCTCTGCGACCCTTAGAAATGCAGGAGGGCAGAAAATAGACACGATTCTTCATGGAAATGGTTCCATGATCTTCCAACCTGCTCTGTTCATGTGAGTACATAAATAACACAATCATCACTGAAAGGAGAGATGTGACAGTTTCCATTTTGCACTCATCAGGTCAAATGCAAGAATGCCAAATTTCAAATCACCACAGCAACTTATATCACAGGAGAAAAAAAAGCTGCAAACACTGATTGGCTGCAGCATGGCTATGGTAAAAGCAACAGTGGACCGTGGGTTCCTAAATTCCTGGGAAATTCAACAAAAGCATCATGTTCCTTATGTTTGCAGAGCACCGGTCTGTGCGTGCGAATGTGTGCCATTTATAGCCAGCGTGAATAAGGTATGTGCTCAACACATTTTCCTAATTTGGTTGTTAGTGCGGTGCATAAATGCACTCGGGATTGTTCAGCAAGTCACTGCACAATCACTGAATCACATTTAAAAGTAAACCCTTTGTGTTTTGTGAGTGGTTGAGCACAGTTTGCTCTCTGCCTAATACAAACGAGCAAAACAACTTACTGTTTAATGCAATCAGCCAAGTGTGGGATTGTGATTCAGTGAGGATGTGCTACACTGTCAAGAGATGTTATCCTTCAGGTGATACATTACACGGAAGCCCTACCTATTCTCACAAGTCAGTGTAAAAGATGCCAGGCCACTATTTGCAGAACAGCAGGTGAGTTCTCCCTGGTATTTGAATTCACAACCAAAAATACCATAGTCTAGTTCGCTGTTCACTCACATATTGCTGCTTGTGTGGTCAATTTTCTTATATTACAATAACTTTGCTTCAACAATGACTTAAATGGTAATAACGCACTTTGGGATGTTCTGAGGTCAGGAAAGATGCTATTTAAGTGCAAGCTGCTGCTTTTTCCCTGGGTTAGTCACTGATGATGATCGAGGCAGCTGAAGTAATTAAATGCCAGATTTCCCTGAAGGAAGGTACGGAGGTGTGAACATTCCAAGAGGTTGCTTCATGGTGCAGCAGCCTTTCTGAAAACCCTGCGGGATCTATGGAGCTATGGAATGTGGTCCCGCTATCCTGTCTGCTCCCATCGTTAAAATGATCTCTGACAGCTACCAGGCAACGGGAAATTTGTTTTGATAACATTGCATCATTGAAGCATGCACTGCAGCTGTTTGTCCACTAACCACCAGCTTCCTGTCACCACATCATCCTCTCAGGTGTCAGAGCTGCCCTGAGCAGCATTCCCCTTAATCACAGGCACCTCCTCCTTTCTGAATAATCTCAACAATGTTGCTGACAAATAATAATTTTTGGGATGGGTGAAAATAGAGCAGTGCCTTTAATGAGGGGATGATTCAACCCATGTGCAGTGTGTCTGCAGCATTACGGCTATTTAAGTGAGTTACAGGAGCTGATGAAGTTTAGGAATACTGTAATTTGCTACACCACGTTATACAGGCGGGAAAAGTGCTGTTGCTGTCTCTCGCTCTCCTGTGCTAAAGTAGCTGGTTCTGGCTGAAGCTTCGATGGTCATGGTATGCAGCTCCCTCTAACCTTTCGTCAAGGGGCCATACTTCAGCTAAAAACAGACAGTGATGGTTGGCGGACTTTCTCGTTTGAGGGCTGACAGACCAAGCCCAATCCAGTCTTTACTGATATTTATAGACATATTTTCCAATTGCATTCATCAGTTGAGGGAAGGGTCTTATCTGGTTCTTTTTTTTTGGTCCTCATCAGTTGGTGACATTGTGGCAGTTCAATCCTTTCAGATTTGCGCCCCAGCAAAGGTCAGCAGGCCCAGACCTGACCAGACCAGACCCAATGATTCAGACATTGCTGGATTCTCACACTACGACCACCCGCTTTCATCTGGAGACCCATGTAATGCTCTGGGGACCTGGTTCAAATTCTGTCATGGCAGAGGGTTGTGTTCGAATTCAATAAAAATCTGAAATTAAGAGTCATAGAGATGTACAGCATGGAAACAGTCCAACTGGTCCATGCCGACCAGATATCCTAAATTAACCTAGTCCCTTTGCCAGCATTTGGCCCAAATCCTTCTAAACCCTTCCTATTCATTCAACCATCCTTTTAAAGTTGTAATTATACCAGCCTCCGCCACATCCTCTGGCAGCTCATTCCATACACGCACCACATTCTGCCTGAAAAGTTGCCCCTTAGGTCCCTTTTAAATCTTTCCCCTCTCACCCTAAACCCATGCCCACAGTTTTGGATTCCCCTACCCTGGGAAAAGACCTACGCTATTCATCCTATCCATGCCCTTCATGACTTTGTAAACCTCTATAAGGTCACCCCTCAGCCTCTGACGCTCCAGGGAAAACAGTCTCAACCTATTCAGCCTCTCCCTAAACCTCAAACCCTCCAACCGTGGCAACATCCTTGTAAATCTTTTTTGAGGTCTAATGATGATTGTTATCTGGTTCAGCAATGCCCTTTAGAACGTCTTGTCTACGTGTGACTCCAGACCCACAGCAATGTGGTTGATAATGTAACTGTCCTTCGAGCAATTAGGGGAGGTAATAGCTGCTGGCCTAGCCAGTGACACACTCGCCTTGTGAATGAATGAGAACAATAATATGGGTATGAGGCAGGTCACAGGCTAAGAATGTTGTGGCAAATACCTCACCTCCTGACTCCCTGAAGCCTGTTAAGATCCACATGGCATAAGTAGGAGTGTAACGAGTACAATTCCAACAAGACTTAATAAAGCTTTACACAATCCAGAACAAAGCAGCCTGCTTAAGCTGTACCCCAACCATACACTCATTCCCTTCATCAGCAATGTAGAATGACAGCAGTCCTCAACATGCCAAAGGGGCTTCAGGCAACACCTTCCAAACTCATGACCTCTACCATCTAGAAGGACAAGAGTAGTAGATACATTGTGGGAACACCGCCCCCTACAGGTTCCCCTCCGTGCCACTCACCTGCCTGATTTGGAAATATATCACTGCTTCTTTACAGTTTCTGTGCCAAATCCTGGAACCCCATTTCTCAAAGCACAAGGACTCCAGCAGTTCAACATAGTGGCTCACCACCTGAGGTGATTTAAGGCCAATTAGGGCTGGGCAAGTTGCCTACATCCCTCGAGTGGTGAAAAAGGGTGGTTGTGGGGATGGAAGGATAACAAATTTGTCCTGTGTCGTGATGCCACCTTGAGTTGAGCAGCCTGCAAGACATCAGTTGCAGGTGCAAAATGGGCAATTATATGAGGGTCAGTAGGTTTCCAAGTCTGCCAAGACTCAGAAACTGCTGGGATAAACCCCAACACACACACAAGATGTTGCATAAAGACACTGTTCAAAAGGGCCACAACACACTGCAGCACACCAGAACTGCAAAAAGAGGAAGAAGAACACCTCTACAATGTATTTGCCAAAAACGGATACCCCAACAATTTCGTCAACAGGTGCCTAAGGGAAAGACAACGGAACGAGGACATGCCGCAACCCAAAGGACTAGCCACGTTACCATACATCAAGAACATTTCTGAACTGACAGCCAGACTACTACGGCCACTAGGACTTATAACAGCACACAAACCAACAGCCACACTCAGACAACAACTCACCAGGACAAAGGACCCGATACCCAGCATGAGCAAAACTAATGTAGTGTACAAAATCCCATGCAAGGACTGCACAAAACACTACATAGGACAAACAGGAAGGCAGCTAACAATCCGTATCCATGAACACCAACTAGCCATGAAACGACACGACCAGCTATCCTTAGTAGCCACACACTCAGATGACAAGCAACATGAGTTCGACTGGGACAACACTACTATTATAGGACAAGCCAAACAGAGAATAGCCAGGGAATTCCTAGAGGCATGGCACTCATCCACAGATTCTATCAACAAACGCATCGACCTGGACCCTATATATCGGCCATTCCAGCGGACAGCTGGAACTGACAACCGGAAGCGGCAGATACAAACCACTATAAATGCCGGAGGAAACAACACAGAAGTGCTTTACAGGAGGCTCCCAAGCACTGAGGATGTCACCTAGAGAGGGGATGAAACGTCTGCAACACAAATTCCCAGCTCAGCGAACAGAACCACAACAACGAGCACCCGAGCTACAGATCTTCTCACAAACTTTAAACTCTAAATTATTTATTTACTGGTTTTCTAAAACAATCAGAATTTGATTCATATTGGACAGTTTCTGCATCAAAATAAGTGAACGGGAGGAGATCACAACTGCAGATTCTGTCAGGTTTGTGTCAGCAGAGATAAAAGTTTCTTTGAAGTGACTGATAATGATGCCTCAGCCGTGACTCACTCGGTAGCACTGTGTCCCTGAGCTGAAAGGTGGGGAGTTCAAGTCCCATTCCAGAGATTTGAGTATCTAACCCAGGCTGCCACTTCAGTGTTTACAGAAAGGTGTGATAACAATGCGAGTCTTTTTAGTACCATGTAGCTCCTGTGCTCAAAAATCAGATCTTGCTTTTTAAAACTCTGGAACATTAATAGTTCTGAGAGACATTGAGGCCCACGGTCACTACCAACAACAAAATCTTCGTAAAACAGCTAACTGTGATGTAGAGGATGAGGGATTCCCTCTGGCAAGCAGCTGGTGTGATGCTGGGGCGGCAGAGTTAGAAGAGGGAGATCAATAAGTCATTATTGGGGAACTGGTGCAGGAAGCAAGGATTTAAGTTCTTGGATCACTGGGGTATATTTTGTGGTAAACATAAATTCTACAAGAGAGACGGCTTGCACCTTAACAGGTTAGGGACCAGCATTCTGGCAGGCAGGTTTTCTACTGCAACACCGCTACATTTAAGCTAAGTAGCGGGGGGGAGGGGACAAGCTGGATGTTTAAAAAGGAAATTGAAGGGAAAGTTAGAACAAGAGAAGTCAAGAAAGACAACTGTATCAATGAGGCAGAAAACTCGGAAAGGCATCATGCTGTAAGGTTGAGTGAAATAAGGGTTGATGGGAAGGGTGAGAGCAGTAACAAATTAAAAATACTATACATGAATGCACGAAGCATTAGACATAAGATGGATGAGCTTGAGGCTCTTTTGGAAATTGGCAGATACGATATTGTGGGGATAACTGAGACGTGGCTTCAAGTGGACAGGGCCTGGGAAATGAATATTCAAGGCTACACGTGCTATCGTAAGGACAGACTGACGGGCAGAGGGGGTGGGGTGGCCTTGTTGGTAAGGGATGATATTCAGTCCCTTGCGCGGGGGGACCTAGAGTCAGGGGATGTAGAGTCAGTGTGGATAGAGCTTCGAAATACCAAGGGTAAAAAGACCCTCTTGGGAGTCATCTACAGGCCCCCAAACAGTAGTCTGGATGTCGGATGTAAGTTAAATCAGGAGCTGAAATTGGCCTGTCGCAAAGATGTCACTACAGTTGTTATGGGGGATTTTAACATGCAGGTAGACTGGAAGAATCAGGATGGTATTGGGCCACAAGAAAGAGACTTTGGGGAGTGCCTCAGAGATGGATTCTTAGAGCAGCTGGTGCTGGAGCCGACCAGGGAGAAGGCAATTCTGGATCTGGTATTGTGTAACGAACCAGAATTGGTCAGAGACCTCGAAGTGAAGGAGCCATTGGGAAGTAGTGACCATAATACAATAAGCTTCAATCTGCAATTTGAGAGGGAGAGGGTACAGTCGGAAGTGACAGTACTTCTGTTGAATAAAGGGAATTATGGAGCTATGAGGGAGGAGCTGGACAAAGTTCAATGGTGCAATACCTTAGCAGGGATGACCGTGGAGGAACAATGGCGGATATTTCTGTGTATAATGCAGAAGTTGCAGGATCAGTTCATTCCTAAAAGGAAGAAAGATCCCAGGAGGAGGCATGGGCGGCCGTGGCTGATGAGAGAAGTAAAGAAACATATAAAGTTAAAAGAGAAAAAGTATAACATAGCTAAGATAAGTGGGAAAACTGAGGACTGGGAAGCTTTTAAAGAGCAACAGAGGATTACTAAGAAGGAAATACGCAGAGGAAAAATGAGGTACGAAGGTAAACTGGCCAAGAATATTAAGGAGGATAGTAAAAGCTGTTTAGGTATGTGCAAGGCAAAAAAATGGTTAGGACAAAAATTGGGCCCTTGAAGACAGAAACAGGGGAATATATTACTAGGAACAAAGAAATGGCAGAGGAATTAAATGGGTACTTCAGATCTGTGTTCACTGGGGAAGACACAAGCAATCTCCCTGAGGTAACAGTGGCTGAAGGACCTGAACTTAAGGGAATTTATATTTGCCAGGATTTGGTGTTGGAGAGACTGTTAGGTCTGAAGGTTGATAAGTCTCCGGGGCCTGATGGTCTGCATCCCAGGGTACTGAAGGAGGTGGCTCGGGAAATCGTGGATGCGTTGGTGATTATTTTCCAGAGTTCAATAGATTCGGGGTCGGTTCCTGAGGATTGGAGGGTGGCTAATGTTATACCACTTTTTAAGAAAGGTGGGCGAGAGAAAGCAGGAAATTATAGACCAGTTAGTCTGACCTCAGTGGTGGGAAAGATGCTGGAGTCTATTATAAAGGATGAAATTACTGCACATCTGGATAGTAGTAACAGGATAGGACAGAGTCAGCATGGATTTATGAAGGGGAAATCATGCTTGACTAATCTTCTTGAATTTTTTGAGGATGTAACTATGAAGTTGGACGAGGGAAATCCAGTAGATGTAGTGTACCTGGACTTTCAGAAAGCTTTTGATAAAGTCCCACACAGGAGGTTAGTGAGTAAAATTAGGGCGCATGGTATTGGGGGCAAAGTACTAGATTGGATTGAAAATTGGTTGGTTAATAGGAAACAAAGGGTAGTGATAAACTGCTCCATTTCGGAATGGCAGGCAGTGACCAGTGGGGTACCGCAGGGATCCTTGCTGGGACCGCAGCTTTTTACAATATATGTTAATGATATCGAAGATGGTATCAGCAATAACATTAGCAAATTTGCTGATGATACAAAGCTGGGTGGCAGGGTGAAATGTGATGAGGATGTTAGGAGATTACAGGGTGACCTGGACAAGTTAGGTGAGTGGGCAGATGCATGGCAGATGCAGTTTAATGTGGATAAATGTATAGTTATCCACTTTGGTAGCAAGAACAGGAAGGCAGACTACTACCTCAATGGAATCATTTTATGTAAAGGGGCAGTACAGAGAGATCTGGGTGTTCTTGTACACCAGTCAATGAAGGCAAGCATGCAGGTACAGCAGGTAGTGAAGAAGGCTAATAGCATGCTGGCCTTCATAACAAGAGGAATTGAGTATAGAAGCAAAGAGGTTCTTCTGCAGCTGTACAGGGCCCTGGTGAGACCACACCTGGAGTACTGTGTGCAGTTCTGGTCTCCAAATTTGAGAAAAGACATTCTGGCTATTGAGGGAGTGCAGCGTAGGTTCACGAGGTCAATTCCTGGAATGGCAGGATTATCTTACACTGAAAGACTGAAGCGACTAGGCTTGTATACCCTTGAGTTTCGAAGATTGAGAGGGGATCTGATTGAGACGTATAAGATTATGAAAGGATTGGACACTCTGGCAGTAGGAAACATATTTCCACTGATGGGTGATTGCCGAACCAGAGGACACAGCTTAAAAATACGGGGTAGACCATTTAGGACAGAGCTCAGGAGAAACTTCTTCACCCAGAGAGTGGTGGCTGTGTGGAATGCTCTGCCCCAGAGGGCAGTGGAGGCCCACTCTCTGGATTCATTTATGAAAGAGTTGGATAGAACTCTCACAGATAGTGGAATCAAGGGTTATGGAGATAAGACAGGAACAGGATACTGATTAGGAATGATCATCCATGATTCTATTGAATGGTGGTGCAGGCTCAAAGGGCTGAATGGCCTACTCCTGCACCTATTGTCTATTATACCTCACTATCCAAACGGATCCATGGCTCAGGGCTCAGCATCCCGTTTATACAATCCATTCACTGTGGCTGGAGTTTATTTGATATAACTAACTAGTCCCTTGTGTAATACCTCACATTCAGGCAGAGGATACTCAGATGGGTATTGTCAGGCGTATTAGACTATGTAACATGCAATTCAACACAAGATCATAAGATATAGAAGCAGGGCCATTCGGTCCATCGAGTCTGCTCCACCATTCAATGAGATCATGACTGACCTGTAATCCTGTATTCCATGGAGGCCTTTTCCACAAAACACTCGACCTCCTTAAAGATTAAAAATCTATCTCAGCCTTGAATATACATAAAGCTTTTTAATAATAAGCATCAATGGGATGACGAGTGTGTTGGTTGATCAGATATTCCGGTTGATCAAGAGGTCCACATAATCAATACAAAAACACACATTAATGTAACGTAATGCAGGGGGTGTACACATCACTTATACTTTATTTAAAGCATAAATCACAGATAATAATGCAACTTTGGCTTAAATAAAACTTTCTGGCAAAGAGCCTTCTTACTTGCACTCTCAGCTGACTACTTGGACATTGCAGAAACCGTGATAAAATGCAGTAAACCTCCGATATTTCAGAAATATCATTTTTGCTGGTTTATCGAGAGTGCCAGTTCGAACACAATTTGCTGTAGTTAACAGCTCAGCCTCCACAGCCTTCCGTGGTAGGGACTTTCACACATAGACCACTTGCTGAGAGAAGACCACTGTCTTAAATCTGACCCGCAATTCTGAGATTATATCTTCTCAGGTAAAAACCACCATAGAGCTGCACTCTCTTTAGAGAGGGAACACTGATGGTGGTAGTTTAACCTGAGGGTCACCACACCTTAGGTGAGGGGAGAGGTTGAGAAGGAGAGTCCTTCATGGTGACCTGAGCAGGTGTGGGAATTGATCCCACGCTATTGGCATCAAAAGCCAGTCATCCAGCCAACTGAGGTAACAGAACCCCTTGTTTGTCCTAGAAACAACCTCTCCACTTCCACCCTAACAAGTCCTCCTAAGAATCTGGTGTGTTTCAATAAGTTCACAGCTCATTCCTCTAACCTCCGATGGGCTCGGGCCCAATCTAGTCAATCTGTCCTCATAAATCACTCCCTGTATACCCAGAATCTTCTCGGGACTGCCGCCAATGCCCGTATATCTATCCTTATATAAGGCCCAGATTGTTCATATTTTGCAGGCTGATCCTGCCAAAAAATTGTATTTCTTTCCTGGAGGTTTCTGATTTATTGCCTCTCACTGTCTGATTCTCTCTCGCATTCTCTTCATTTTAACAGATGAGAGATCATTAAGAAAGAACTTTACAGTCAATGGAGTACAGAACATTGTTAATGTAGGAAGCTTTGTGAAGACTCGTCACGGTTGTAATCTAGGACACTTGGCAGACACTCTGCGCACCACAAGATTCCAAAAACAAGAATGATGATGTATAGATAGGGTATTGTTGTTGGGATGTTAGTTGAGCAATAAATATGGGTCAGGTCTTTGAGGAAAACTCCTCTGCTCTGCAAGAATGGTAGCACGAGCACCTGAGACGGGCTGGGCACCACCCTTCAACGTGACATCATAAACACAGCACCTCAGTCAGTGCATCACAAACACAGCACCTCAGTCAGTGCATCACAAACACAGCACCTCAGTCAGTGTATCACAAACACAGCACCTCAGTCAGTGCATCACAAACACAGCACCTCAGTCAGTGTATCACAAACACAGCACCTCAGTCAGTGTATCACAAACACAGCACCTCAGTCAGTGTATCACAAACACAGCACCTCAGTCAGTGTATCACAAACACAGCACCTCAGTCAGTGTATCACAAACACAGCACCTCAGTCAGTGTATCACAAACACAGCACCTCAGTCAGTGTATCACAAACACAGCACCTCAGTCAGTGTATCACAAACACAGCACCTCAGTCAGTGTATCACAAACACAGCACCTCAGTCAGTGTATCACAAACACAGCACCTCAGTCAGTGCATCACAAACACAGCACCTCAGTCATTGCATGACAAAGACAGCACCTCAGTCAGTGTATCACAAACACAGCACCTCAGTCAGTGTATCATAAACACAGCACCTCAGTCAGTGCATGACAAAGACAGCACCTCAGTCAGTGCATCACAAACACAGCACCTCAGTCATTGCATGACAAAGACAGCACCTCAGTCAGTGTATCACAAACACAGCACCTCAGTCAGTGTATCATAAACACTGCACCTCAGTCAGTGCATCACAAACACAGCACCTCAGTCATTGCATGACAAAGACAGCACCTCAGTCAGTGTATCACAAACACAGCACCTCAGTCAGTGTATCATAAACACTGCACCTCAGTCAGTGCATCACAAACACAGCACCTCAGTCAGTGTATCACAAACACAGCACCTCAGTCATTGCATGACAAAGACAGCACCTCAGTCAGTGTATCACAAACACAGCACCTCAGTCAGTGTATCATAAACACAGCACCTCAGTCAGTGCATGACAAAGACAGCACCTCAGTCAGTGCATCACAAAGACAGCACCTCAGTCAGTGCATCACAAAGACAGCACCTCAGTCAGTGCATCATAAACATAGCAGCTCAGTCAGTGCATCATAAACATAGCAGCTCAGTCAGTGCATCATAAACTCAGCACCTCAGTCAGTGTATCACAAACACAGCACCTCAGTCAGTGTATCATAAACACAGCACCTCAGTCAGTGCATGACAAAGACAGCACCTCAGTCAGTGCATCACAAAGACAGCACCTCAGTCAGTGCATCATAAACACAGCACCTCAGTCAGTGCATCACAAAGACAGCACCTCAGTCAGTGCATCATAAACTCAGCACCTCAGTCATTGCATCATAAACTCAGCACCTCAGTCAGTGCATCATAAACTCAGCAACTCAGTCAGTGCATGACAAAGACAGCACCTCAGTCAGTGCATGACAAAGACAGCACCTCAGTCAGTGCATCACAAAGACAGCACCTCAGTAAGTGCATCACAAAGACAGCACCTCAGTCATTGCATGACAAAGACAGCACCTCAGTCAGTGCATCATAAACACAGCACCTCAGTCATTGCATGACAAAGACAGCACCTCAGTCAGTGCATCATAAACACAGCACCTCAGTCAGTGTATCATAAACACAGCACCTCAGTCAGTGCATCATAAACACAGCACCTCAGTCAGTGCATCATAAACACAGCACCTCAGTCAGTGTATCATAAACACAGCACCTCAGTCAGTGCATCATAAACACAGCACCTCAGTCATTGCATGACAAAGACAGCACCTCAGTCAGTGCATCATAAACACAGCACCTCAGTCATTGCATGACAAACACAGCACCTCAGTCAGTGCATCATAAACACAGCACCTCAGTCAGTGCATCACAAAGACAGCACCTCAGTCAGTGCATCATAAACTCAGCACCTCAGTCAGTGTTAACAAAGACAGCACCTCAGTCAGTGCATCATAAACTCAGCAACTCAGTCAGTGCATGACAAAGACAGCACCTCAGTCAGTGCATCATAAACACAGCACCTCAGTCAGTGCATCATAAACATAGCAGCTCAGTCAGTGCATCATAAACTCAGCACCTCAGTCAGTGCATCATAAACTCAGCACCTCAGTCAGTGCATCATAAACACAGCACCTCAGTCAGTGCATCACAAAGACAGCACCTCAGTCAGTGCATCACAAAGACAGCACCTCAGTCAGTGCATCATAAACTCAGCACCTCAGTCAGTGTTAACAAAGACAGCACCTCAGTCAGTGCATCATAAACTCAGCAACTCAGTCAGTGCATGACAAAGACAGCACCTCAGTCAGTGCATCACAAAGACAGCACCTCAGTCAGTGCATCATAAACACAGCACCTCAGTCAGTGCATGACAAAGACAGCACCTCAGTCAGTGCATCACAAAGACAGCACCTCAGTCAGTGCATCACAAACACTGCACCTCAGTCAGTGCATCACAAACACTGCACCTCAGTCAGTGCATCACAAACACTGCACCTCAGTCAGTCCATCACAAACACAGCACCTCAGTCAGTGCATCACAAACACAGCACCTCAGTCAGTGCATCATAAACTCAGCACCTCAGTCAGTGCATCATAAACACAGCACCTCAGTCAGTGCATCATAAACTCAGCACCTCAGTCAGTGCATCACAAACACAGCACCTCAGTCAGTGCATCATAAACACAGCACCTCAGTCAGTGCATCACAAACACTGCACCTCAATCAGTGCATCATAAACACAGCACCTCAGTCAGTGCATCATAAACTCAGCACCTCAGTCAGTGCATCACAAACACAGCACCTCAGTCAGTGCATCATAAACACAGCACCTCAGTCAGTGCATCACAAACACTGCACCTCAGTCAGTGCATCACAAAGACAGCACCTCAGTCAGTACATCACAAACACAGCACCTCAGTCAGTGCATCATAAACACAGCACCTCAGTCAGTGCATCACAAACACAGCACCTCAGTCAGTGCATCACAAACACAGCACCTCAGTCAGTGCATCACAAACACAGCACCTCAGTCAAGAAGGGCCTATGCCTAAAACGTTGATTCTCCTTCTCCTTTGATGCTGCATGACTGCTGCGCTTTTCCAGCAACACATTTTTAAGCTCTGATCCCCAGCATCTGCAGTCCTCACTTTCTCCTATTACCATACATAGCCACAGGCCAGGAAAGGGAATGGCTTATTTGGAGTTCCTGCACCTGATCACAATGTACAGTAGTGACCGGCTGAAAATGTTTGCATTCATAGGAAAAGGAATAGGCCATTCAGCCTATTGAATCTGTACAATCCTTCACAGGAAAAAGGTTTAGGCCGTTCAAGCCTGTACAATCATTCACAGGAAGAACAGTAAGCCATTCATCCCATTGAATCCATGTAATCATTCTCAGGAACAGAATAGGCCATTCAGTGCATCAAGCCTGTTCCACTGTAGCTGATTTGTACCATTAAGGCCATTTACCCACCTTGTTTCTTGTAACTTTTCATAATCTCCTCAGATGCTGCCTGAACTGCTGTGCATTTCCAGCACCACTCTAATCTAGAATCTGGTTTCCAGCATCTGCAGTCATTGTTTTTATCTTAATGTCAGCAGCTTCTTGATTGGGGTGGGGGGAAGAATTCCAGATTCTCCCTCCCCCCTTGTGTGAAGGAATGCTTCCTGGCATCACTCCTGTGTGTCCCTTGTCAAATTTAGACTTACCAGCCAGAGAAAATGGCTTATCTGTGTCGAAAGCAAATTGATGAAAGATCCACCTTCCACAATGTGAGCTCATACATGATGGTGCCAGAGAACTGCTGAACCCATAGACAGCCGACAAAATAAAACCCAGGGCATAAACAAATTGCTCAGTGCGCCACATCGGAGTCTGGAGTGTCCTTCATTTATCCCTCTCTTTCCCTACATTGGAGCCAGGAAAATGGGGAGAAAGTGAAGGAAGAAGGGAGGAACGATCAAAGAAGGAGGGAAGAGAGAAGAGTGGGGATAAGGGGACAAGGGAACAAAGGAAAATAAGTGTCTCATTTTCCCACTCGGCTTTCCGATTCTTTGCTGGTTTACAAATGTAGCAGCTTGTTATTTTTATTTTTGTATTCGTGGCAATCAGATGTATCACAGCCTAAATACACTAAACCTGTTTGAAACTACGTAAAACTAATGTACAAGTGAAATCTGGAGTTTTTTCTTAATTCTTTGTGGGATGTGGGCATCGCTGGCTGGCCAGTATTTATTGCCTGCCCCTAGTTCCCCTCGATGTCAGGCAATGTCCTAATGTGGGATATGACTTATATACTTTCCTCTCAAGGTGAACAATATTCCTGAAGGTAAAACAAAATTCCTGTCTTAAATTCCCACCACATCTAAAGCAGTTTGGCAATTCTCTCTATTCTTTCTCTGAAGACTCCTTGCTGAAGACCATAAGAAAGAGGAACAGGAGTAGGCTGAGCTTGCACTGCCATTCAGTGGGATCTCTGCCCACGTTTGCTTGGACACAGCTCCATACACGCTGCCCTTTTGCTGTTGCTTTGCCCATTTTTGCCAAGTCAGTCAGCAGAGAAGTCACAGTCCAGTGTGATCACATTCTTGGCAATTGTCTCAGATAGAGACTAGGGGGAACTGGCGGTGGAAACCTGCATAATTTCACATCTTTCCGATGTTGGAGGCACAGAGGTTTATTCCAGCGGTTACTCTATCAGGCAATTCAGCGTTGACCGAGGGCCAAACCTGGGAAACTAGATTTGTGTGCCTTCGTAGCTACACCCTGGATAAAGTTGTTCACACCTTGAGTTAACAGCTGCACAGTGCAAGAATTTAGCAGTGACTGTTCTGGAGAAACATTGTGGTGGATTGTGCCCCCTAGTGATGCCCTTAATACCAGCTGATAGGGCTCAATACAAATAAACATGAAACTTTATATGCATTTAAAAAAACAGAACATATCATCCACAATCTGCCCACGTCCCGTCCCGTACCTTTCTGTTTCCCGTGGTTTTCACTGCCCTCAGCACAATGTCACCGTGTACCACACAGATAGCAACAACACAGGAAGAACAGTGGTTAGCACTACTGCCTCACAGCACCAGGGTCCCAGGTTCTATTCCAGCCTTGGGTGACTGTCTGTGTGGAGTTTGCACATTCTCCCTGTGTCTACGTGGGTTTCCTCCGGGTGCTCCGGTTTCCTCCCACTGTCCAAAGATGTGCAGGTCAGGTGAATTGGCCATTCAAAATTGCCCATAGTGTTAGGTGCATTAGTCAGAGGGAAATGGGTCTGGGTGGGTTACTCTTCGGAGGGTCGGTGTGGACTTGTTGGGCCAAAGGGCCTGTTTCCACACAATAGGGAATCTAATCTAAACAAGGATTCTCAGAGAGCTAAGACTGAAATTAAAATACTCAATGTTCAGATTGTTGTCTGATCCAATTGCCTTTGGGTCAAGTAGAGAATTAAACTGGAGTGGGACATGCAACCCCTTGAGCCTGTTCTGCCATTCAATGAGATCATGGCTAATCTGTGACCTTACTCCTTCAGCCCCTATCCCTTAATAGTTTTGCTTAACAAAAATTTATCTATCTCAGATTTAAAATTAACAACTGATTAAGCATCCATTGCTATTTGTGGAACCCTCTATCAATCCATCCAAAGTTAAAAATCACAAAACACCAGGTTATTGTCCAACAGGTTTATTTGGAAGCATCAGCTTTCAGAGCGCTGCTCCTTCATCAGGTGGTTGTGGGTGAAAGAGCAGCGCTCCAAAAGCTAGTGCTTCCAAATAAACCTGTTGGATGATAACCTGGTGTTGTGAGATTTTGTCCACCCCAGCCCAACACCTGCACCTCCAAATCAATCCTTCCAAAATGTTACTTGTGTAAACAACCCTTACTTTACGGTTAATAGTACAGTCAGGAAATAGCTTATCTATTTTTTTCTTGTTAATATCTTGTACACTTCAATCAGACCTGTTGTTCTGGTTTTGATTCTGGGGCCTCAGCTATTTACAATTCATAGAAATGACTTTAACAGAGAAACCAGAAGTTATATATCCTATTTTGACGTTATAAAGTAAGCTGCGAGAAGAATCCTGAGGGGCTGCAAAGAGGTATTGACAGGTTAAAGGAGTACCAGAGACAGATGTGTATATTGTAAATAAATATGAGATTATTCAATTTAGTTATATGATTAAAAAAGTGAAATATTTTTTAAAAAGCAAGACACAAAGTTTTTATGTTCAGCGAGTCTTGGGTGAACTTGTGAAGGTTACAGCATACGTACAGCAGGTTTAGAGGAAAACAAATACCCTTTATTGTGTGGGGTGCGCGCGCACACGCGTGTGGAATACAGAAACAGGGAAGCACTGAAATAGTCATAGCAGGAGAGACCTACATACTCATGTAAAAGTCGAGTTTCTAAGACTGGACTCTTAGCCATAAGGTAATGGGTTGGCTTTTACACGAGTAACATTTTGAAGGATTGAAATCCCACTCTCCCATTGTCTCATTTTCGCAGAATGGCCGGGTCAGAAGTTGTTACTGCCATCTCCTATCCAAAAGTAGCACATTCAAAATAATCTAGGTTCTCTGTTCCTGTACAAAACGGTCTATCTTCATTAAACATGATACATCATCTAGGGCTGCTTTTGATATCTGCCATAACGTTACCTTCTTTTTGGTTCTGTGCAAAGATTCATCTGAATCCTCAAGTAACAGAGACCTTATTCCAGTGATTTCCATTAATGTATTTGGCAAATTCATTTTCCAACTCTGGTCACATGCTAGGGATCTCTCTGTGTGCTGGTTAGATTAGATTACTTACAGTGTGGAAACAGGCCCTTCGGCCCAACAAGTCCACACTGACCCGCCGAAGAGCAATCCACCCAGACCCATTCCCCTACATGTACCCCTTCACCTAACACTACAGGCAATTTAGCACGGCCAATTCACCTAACCTGCACATTTTTGGACTGTGGGAGGAAACCGGAGCACCCAGAGGAAACCCACGCAGACACTGGGAGAATGTGCAAACTCCACACAGACAGTTGCCTGAGGCGGGAATTGAACCAGTGTCTCTGGCGCTGTGAGGCAGCAGTGCTAATCACCGCCACCGCTTCGTCCACATTTATTTTCAGGTATCTGCCTTAACTGGGTTCGTGTTAATTACCTAATGTTGTTCTCCGATATCCTGAATTCTCTCACTGGTACTTAATTACTAATGTATTCTGCAATCTCAATGACCTTAAACTTGAACTAGCCTTGAACTGCCATTCCTTATTCCACTTGAGGACAGATCACTAGTTAAGCTGTAACCTTGACATGAAAACCTGGTGAAAGCAGGTTCAATTGAGCCATTATTTTTGGATATTAATAATACGCAGAGATATGGGGAAAAGGTGGAAGCTGGCAGTAGATAGTACAGCTAGTAAAGGCATGATGGGCTGAATGAACTCATTCTGCACTGCAATAATTTTGTGACATCATTAATTGATGTTATAGTCATACAGATGTACAGCACAGAAACAGATCCTTCAGTTCAACCCGACCAGATATTCTAACCTAATCTAGTTCCATTTTCTAGCACTTGGCCCAAATCCCTCTAAACCCTTCCTATTCATATATCCATCAAGATGCCTTTTAAATGTTGTAAATGTACAAGCCTCCACCACTTCCTCAAGCAGCTCATTCTATACACACACCACCCTCTGTGTGAAAAAGTTGCTCCTTACGTCCCATCTAAATGTTTCCCCTCTCATCCGAAACCTATGCCCTCTAGTTCTGGACTCTCCACGCCCAGGGAAAAGACTTTGTCTATTTACCCTATCTCTGCCTCTCGTGATTTTATAAACCTTTATAAGGTCACCCCTCAGTCTCCAACACTCCAGGGAAAACAGCCCTAGCCTGTTCAGCCTCTTTCTATAGCTCAAATCCTCCAACCCTGGCAACATCCTTGTAAATCTTTTCTGAACCCTTTCGAGTTTCACTACATCCTTCCAATAGGAGAGAGACCAGAATTGCACACAATATTCCAAAAATGGCCTAACCAATGCCCTGTACAGCCGCAATATGACCTCCTTACTCCTATAGTCAATGCTCTGCCCAATAAAGGAAAGCATACCAAATGTCTTCTTCACCATCCTACCGGCAACTCCACTTTCAAGGAACTATGAACCTGCACGCCAAGGTCTCTTTGTTCAGCAACACTCCCTAGGACCTAACCATTAAGTGTATATATCCTGCTCTGATTTGCCTTTCCAAAATGCAGCACCTCAGATTTATCTAAGTGAAACTCCATCTGCCACTCTTCAGCCTATTGGCCCATCTGATCAAGATCCCATTGTAATCGGAGGTAACCTTCTTCACTCTACACTACACCTCCAATTTTGGTGTCATCTGCAAATTTACTAAACATACCTCCTATGTTCACATCCAAATCATTTATATAAATGATGAAAAGCAGTGGAACCAGCACCGAGCCTTATGGCACTCCACTGGTTACAGACCTCCAGTCTGAAAAGCAACCTTCCACCACCACCCTCTGTCTTCTACAGTTCTGTATCCAAATGGCTAGTTCTCCCTGTATTCCATGAGATCTAACCTTGCTAACCAGTCAACCATGAGGAACCTTGTCAAACACCTTACTCAAATCCATATTGATCATGTCCACCTCTCTGCTCTCATCAATCCTCTTTGTTACTTCTTCAAAAGACTTAATCAAGTTCATAAGACATGATTTCCCATGCACAAAGCCATGATGACTATTCCTAATCAGTCCTTGTCTTTCCAAATACATGTACATCCTGTCCCTCAGGATTCCCTCTCACAACTTGCCCACCACCAATGTCAGGTTCACTGGTCTATAATTCCCTGAATTTTCCTTACCACCCTTCTTAAACAGTGGTACCACGTTAGCCAACCTCCAGTCTTTCAGCACCTCACCCATGACTGTCAATGATACAAATATCTCAGCAAGGTGCCCAACAATCACTTCCCTAGGTTCCCACTGAGTTCCAGGGTACACTGATCAGGTCCTGGGTACTTATCCACTTTTATGCGTTTTAAGACATCCAGCACCTTCTCCTCTGTAAAATGGATATTTTTCAAGATGTCACCATCTATTTCCTCACATTTTATATCTTCCAAGTCCTTCTCCACAGTTAACACATAGGCTGCCTTGCTGATCTTTGTGGGGCCCTATTCTCTCCTTAGTAATCCTCTTGTCCTTAATATATTTGTAACAAGAGGAATTGAATATAGAAGCAAAGAGGTCCTTCTGCAGCTGTACAGGGCCCTGGTGAGACCGCACCTGGAATATTGTGCGGAGTTTTGGTCTCCAAATTTGAGGAAAGACATTCTAGCTATTGAGGGAGTGCAGCGTAGGTTCACGAGGTCAATGCCTGAAATGGTGGGACCATCTAACGCTGAAAGATTGGAGCAACTGGGCTTGTATACACTTGAGTTTAGAAGGCTGCGAGGGGATCTGATTGAGACGTATAAGATTATTAAAGGATTGGACACTATGGAGGCAGGAAACATGTTTCCGCTGATGGGTGAGTCCCGAATCAGAGGACAGTTTAAAAATAAGGGGTAGGCCACTTAGAACAGAGTTGAGGAGAAACTTCTTCACCCAGAGAGTGGTGGGTGTGTGGAATGTTTTTGCCCCGAAGGCTGTGGAGGCCAAGTCTCTGGATACTTTCAAGAAAGAGTTGGATAGAGGTCTTAAGGACAGTGGAATCAAGGGTTATGGGGATAAGGCAGGAACAGGATACTGATTGAGGATGATCAGCCATGATCATAATGAATGATGGTGCTGGCTGAAAGGGCAGAATGGCCTACTCCTGCACCTATTGTCTACTGTAAGTTCCCTTTGGATTCTCCTTAACCCTATGTGCCAAAGCTTTCTTATGCCCACTTTTTGCCCTCCTGATTTCCCTCTTAAGTATACTCCTACTGCCTTTATACTCTTCTAAGGATTCACTCAATCTCTGCTATCTATACCTGACATATGCTTCCTTTACTCAACCAAAACTTCAATTTCTCTCGTCATTCAGCATTCCCTACACCTGCCAGCCTTTCCTTTCACCTTAACAGGAATATACTTTCTCTGGACTCTCTCTCTCATTTCTGAAGGCTTCCCATTTTCCAGCCATCACTTTACCTGCGAATATCTGCCCCCAATCAGCTTTTAAAAGATCTTGCCTAATATCGTCAAAATTGACCTTCCTCCAATTTAGAATTTCAACTTTTAGATCTGGTCTATCCTTTTCCATCACGATTTTAAAACGAATAGAATTATGGTCACTGGTCCCAAGGTGCTCCCCCACTGACACCTCTGTCACCTGCCCTGCCTTATATTCCAAGAATAAATCAAGTTTTGCAGCTTCTCCATTAGGTGCATCCACATATTGAATCAGAAAATTTTCTTGTACAGACTTAAATTCCTCTCCATCTAAACCCTTAACACTATGGCTGTCCCATTATATGTTTGGAAAGTTAAAATCCCCCACCATAATCACTCTATTATTCTTACAGATGACTGAGATCTCCTTACAAATTTGTTTCTCAATTTCCTGCTGACTATTGGGGGGTCTATAATACAATCCCAATAAGGTGATCACCCTTGCCTATTTCTCAGTTCCACCCAAATAACTTCCCTGGATTTATTTCCGGGAATATCCTCCCTAAGTCCAGCAGTATTGCTATCCCTTATCAAAACGCCACTCCCCCACCGCCCCCTTGCTATCCTTCCTGTAGCATTTGTATCCGGGAACATTACGTTGCCAGTCCTGTCCATCCCTGAGCCACGACTCTGCAATTGCTATGATATCCCAGTCCCATGTTCCTAACCGTGCCCTGAATTCATCTGCCTTCCCTGTTAGACCCTTTGCATTGAAATAAGTGCAGTTTATCAATCCTACCTCATTCTCTGGTTTGTCCCTGCCTGTTTGACTTGTTCCTTTCCCAACTGTACCAGTCTCAGATTGAGCTCTTTCCTCACCATCTCCCTGGGTCCTATTCTCCCACCTTACTAGCTTAAATCCTCCCAAGCAACTCCAGCAAATTTCCCTGCCAGTATATTAGTCTCCTTCCAATTCAGGTGCAATCCGTCCTTGTACACATCACTTCTACCCCAGAAGAGATTTCAATGATCCAAAAATGTGAACCTTTCTCCCCTGCATGAGCTCCTCGGCCAAACATTCATCTGCTCTATCCTCTTATTTCTACCCAAATTAGCTCGTAGCACCGGGAGTAATCCAGATGTTACTACCCTCGAGGACCTCTTTTTTCAATTCCTGCCTAACTTTCTATATTCTCCTTTCAGAACCTCATCCTTTTCCCTTCAGATGTCATTGGTTCCAAAGTGTACAACGACCTCCTGCTGGTCCCTCTCTCCTTTAAGAGCATTCTGCACCCTCTCCAAGATGTCCTTGACCCTAGTACCAGGGAGGCAACACACCATTTCGATTTCTTGTTGCCAGCCGCAGAAACGTCTAACTGTGCCTCTGACTTGAGTGTGTACAGACACAAGGAGTTGAACAGCCATCTTCAATGGTGTGGTATCCTAATAGGTTAGGTTTGTACCAGGGCAGGTTTGACTTCAGCACAGTGGGCAATAAGTATAAAAGGAAAGTACGATGTTGTTTTCAAAATCATGGACGGGCTGGATCTGGTAAATGGGGAGAAACTGTTTTGTAAAAGAAACAAGAATGACAGGGCACAGTGTTAAAGTGACTTGCAAAAGTGATAATTTTCACTCAGAGTAGCTGGGGTTGGGAATGCCTGACTGACATATTAATAAGCAAGAGTAGGTCACTCAGCATTCTGAGCCTCCTCCAACATTCAGAAAGATCATGACTGATCTGTATTTAACTCTACATTCCTGCATATCTCTGATGGATTCGTGATTAGCAAGAGGATGAAAAATTATTTGCATTCACTGCCTTTTGAGGAAGAGAATTCCAAAGACACTCAACACTCAGAAAAAATGTTGCCTTATCTCTGTCTTAAATGGGTGACCCTTCATTTTTAACTATGACTCCTAGTTCTAGATTTTCCCACAATAGGAAAATCCTCTCCAAATCCACCTGATCTAGCCTCCTCAGGATCTTACATGTTCTAATTAAGTCACTTCTGACTTGGTCTAAAGTCCAGATGATACAGGCTTGGCTTGTCTAACTTTTCCTCAGAATGCAATCCAGTCATACCAGGTTTTAGTCTAGAAAAACACCCATTTATTCCTAATCTCTACATCCTGTTAACATCCTGTTCTGTCTATGCCAATACTTTAATCCCCTACATATTAAGCTTTTATTTTCCACACTAACCTTTGGTAAGGCACCTTATGAAACACCTCTGGAAATCTAAGTACAGTACATTTACTGGCTTCTCCTTTATCCATTGCACCAGTTACTTCTTTAAAGAACTCAAATAAATTAGACAGACCTGATTTCTGTGTAACATTAGCTCTGCCTGATTTCCTTGAACTACAGTCTTTTGATAGGGGACTAATTCTCTTCCCACAGCATTACCCCCTCTTCTTTACCTCTCCCTCTTTTTCACTCCTGAAGCATCTTTCCTGTCCCTTCTCTCTCAAACCCCCTCTCCCTGTCTCTCTCCCCTCACCATCGCTCTCTCTACCACTGCATCTTCCCACCCCCATCGTTCTCTCTCCCCTCACCATCGCTCTCTCTACCACTGCATCTTCCCACCCCCATCGTTCTCTGTCCCCTCACCATCGCTCTCTCTACCACTGCATCTTCCCACCCCCATCGTTCTCTCTACCACTGCATCTTCCCACCTCCATCGTTCTCTCTCCACCACTGCATCTTCCCACCTCCATCGTTCTCTGTCCCCTCACCATCGCTCTCTCTACCACTGCATCTTCCCACCCCCATCGTTCTCTCTACCACTGCATCTTCCCACCTCCATCGTTCTCTCTCCACCACTGCATCTTCCCACCTCCATCGTTCTCTCTCCACCACTGCATCTTCCCACCTCCATCGTTCTCTCTCCACCACTGCATCTTCCCACCTCCATCGTTCTCTCTCCACCACTGCATCTTCCCACCTCCATCGTTCTCTCTCCACCACTGCATCGCTCTCTCTACCACTGCATCTTCCCACCTCCATCGCTCTCTCTCCCCTCACCATCGCTCTCTCTACCACTGCATCTTCCCACCTCCATCGCTCTCTCTCCCCTCACCATCGCTCTCTCTACCACTGCATCTTCCCACCTCCATCGCTCTCTTTACCACTGCATCTTCCCACCCCCATCGCTCTCTCTGCTCCCCTGCCTCTTTCCCCACCCATCACTCTCCCCCTCACCATGCCCGTCCCCTTTCTCTATCCCATTTGCCCCCTCAATTCTCTTACTCTCCCTTCCCACCATCTCTTTCACCCCCCCACTGAGCTCCCTCTCCCCAACAAGTGTCTCTCTATGCACTGCACACCCACATTTTTTCTCTCAGCCCTTCGTTCCTTCATTCTCTCTCTCTCTCTCACCCTTGCTCTCCAATTAAACCTGTTGGACTATAACCTGGTGCTGTGTGATTTTTAACCTTATTCACCCCAATCCAAACATGCTCTCCACCCAGCTATTCTCACAGACTCCCTTTTCCATCTCTTCTCACCCTCCCCTCCGTTTTCTTTTGCTTATCTATCTATCTATCCATCTTCTTCTCCTTCTTCCTTTGCTTTCCTCTCCCTTCTCTCCCTCACACCAACCCCGCCCCCCTCCTTCCGGCCCGGTGACGGTTAAACCGGAAGTTGTATCGGGGGCGGGGTTTGCCCGTGGTGACGTCGGTTGGGGGGCGGGGCTGATCGGCGCCAGGCTGAAACCGGGAGAGAGCGAGAGACATGAGCAGGTGAGAGGGGGTGGGGGGTATACACCGGGAGGGAGAGCCCTCCGCCCCCCCCCCCCCACACAATCACAGACCCGGGGGGAGGGGGCGGTAACGGACAAGGTAAATAAATCACCCACGGTGGGGGGGAGGGGGTAAACCGGGATAGGGACCACCACCACATCATCACAGCTCGGGGCAGGGGCAGGGGCTGGGTAAACCCCTCCCCCTCCCCCTCCCCCACCCACAGGGGATACAGACCTCTCCCACACCGGGGGATCAACCGAGATAGAGACACCCCCCCCCCCACCACACCACACCACACTCGGGGGGGTGTAAAGTCCCCCGCCCCCAACAGTCAGGGGGATAAATGGGGATAAAGTCCCCTCTCCCTCAAACAGTCAGGGGGATAAATGGGGATAAAGTTCCCCCCCCCCCCAACAGTCAGGGGGATAATGGGGATAGAGTTCCACCCCCACCCTCCAAACACTCAGGATAAATGGGGATAGAGTTCCCTCTTCCCACCCCACCCCCAAACTCTGAGGGGATAAATGGGGATAGAACCCCCCCCCCCAACACTCAGGGGATAATGTGGGGATAGAGTTCCCCCCAACCCACAACCACTCAGGGAATAAATGGGGACAGTTTCCCCTCCAAGGTGGGAGATAAACCTGTATAAGGGCCCTCTCCTGGTGAGTGATAAACCGGGTTATGGACACATTCCTGAGGAGGGGATGACTGTGGTGTGGGATAAACCAGTGTGGTAGTTGATGAGAGTATGAGGGGGCACCGTGGGGGCTGAGATAACTGAGAGGAAAGGGTTGGGGATACTGGGGGAATAGGTCAGGGGCAAAGACTGGAAGACAGTGGGGCTGGGGAATTGGGAGAAGTGGGTGAGTAGGGAGGAATAGAAATAATAGGGGATTATAGAGTTGGGACAGATGTGGTGTGGAGTCAAAGAAGAGGGGAGTGACTGGTGGTGTTTTGAGGGGGTTGACTGGGACTGGGGAAAAGAATGAGGTGGGGGGGGCAGGAGGTTGAGAGATTGTCCGTTCAGACTCTCGCTCTGACGATTTTGGAAACAGGAGAATGGGATGAGTACCTGTGCAGTGGGAGACCTTCGGGAGGGTGAGGTCAGAGATGGGGGCTTACTGAGGTGGGAGACCTTGGGGGTGGGGTGGGGTGGCAAGTTGGGAGATTGAAGGGACCATGCAGGATAGTGACTGAGGAGATCAGGGCTGAGGGGTTGGCAGGGTGCATGGGTCTGTGACGGGTAAGGGAGCAACGTCAACCCTGAGTTGGCCCAGTAGCATCACCCTCCAAGGACTGGTGAGAAAATCACTTGACTGGAAACTGGCAGCTCTAGACCCGTCTGTCACTCCATTACACCCTTCATAACCTTTGTTGCATGTTCCCCACATGCTGTATACATGCCCTCCTTTTCCCCTGTTCCAATAGTTTTTGTTTGAGTATAGAGCAAGCTCAGTAATGGTCTTCCTTGTGCTAGTATCCACTGTGTTGTTTTCTTGAAACATTCTTTCCACTTTGCAAAGTGCCTGACATAAGGTGACGTAAATGCAAGTCTTGTGCTGTGATGGTTGATGAGTAGGATGCTTTTGAATCTGAGTTGCTCCTAGGTTTGCTTGTGGTTTAACCTCCCTGTTACAATTTTAATTTAAAATACTATTTTGAAGGTGAGCTTTCCAAATAATGTCAGCTTTCTACTTTTTGCATTTATGGTGTTTGCAAGTCTTGAATACAAGTGTGCATTTGCTCAAAATGCTTTTGGTTTTAACCATCCTATTCAAGTATGTCACTGCAAACTCATAACTATTCTTTTACATTAATTGTTTATTAAAACTAGTTGAAGTATGCACCATCTGAAATTGCCTGGTGACTTGTTTCTATGGCTGTAGTTGGCTGCCAAGATTTGAGGACCTGATCCAATGGTGATTTTTACCATCTGTCTTCAATTTAATGGGAGGACTAGCTGATCTCATAAGTATGGTGATTACAGGTTGCTTGACCACATGTGGCAGCTGAAGACCTTGAGAGCACTTAAGCGGCGTCATGCACGCAAAGGTAAAGTTTGAAGCATATGGAGAAAAAGAAGGGAATTGGAATTATTCTGGATAATCTTGAATTAGTCACATGCTGGGCTGAATGTTTCACTGCTTTTGGCACTGACTTAAGCTTTCAGGTAGCAGTGTTTCAATGAATCAGTGAGCATTGTTTTTCTAAATGTTAGAGATTTTGTGTGTGTGTGTGTGTTTGGACAGTGTCGAAGGAGTCTTGGTGAGTTGCTGCAGTGCATTGGAGAGATGGTACACACTGCTGTCACTGTGCATCAGTAGTGTTGGGAATGTGTGTCATGAAGGTGGTTCCATGTGGTGCGAATCAATCGGGCTGCTGTTTGGCATCGAGCTTCTCAAGTGTGGTTGAAGCTGTGCTCATCCAAGCAAGGGGACAGCATTTCATTGGACTTGTGGATGTTGGCTTGGAGAGTTTGGGAGGTGAGGGATGTGCTGCAGAACTCCCAGCTTCTCACCTACTCTTGTAGCCACCATATTTATGTGGCACGTTGAGTTAAATTTCTTGTAAAGGTGGAGACTTTAGCAATTGCAATGACAAAGAATGTCACGGGGACACTCATTGTGGATGGTCATTTGATGGCATTTGTATTTCTTATTGGTTTTAAAGAATACAGGGCAGAAGTGGGTATATGGTGTTAGGACACCCTTAACTAATGGTGGATTGATTTTGGGGAGAGGGGAGTTGCTCTTATAAATCAGAGTACAAGGGAATATGTCCTTGGTGCATCATGCATTAGTTCCCGTACTTTTCTGATCACTAATGCTGTTGGAGACTACTGAGCTCTGCTCTGTATTGGTTTCTCCTCTAGTGGTCTCCCACCCAGTGAGGAAGCAGTTTGCATTGTGTCAGCAGCACTTCATGGCAAACATTTGTGCAAAAGAAAATTGATCTGGATTATTTGTCACTAGGATTCCAGTGAAGCATAATGTGTGTGCAATGTACATAATTTGTCCACTTGATCTGAGACAGTAACCAAGAAGTTTAATTCAAAATGTATTTGTATTGAAACCATTTTTGAGTTGTGTTTCACTGGTGCAGTGGGGTGCACTTTAGGGTGGTGTGTTAAGTTACACGAAAAGTTAAATCAATACTTTTTCCTTCCAGCATGTGTTAAGTAATGTGATTATAGCTCCAGTTCTACAGAAAAAGACCTACAAAAACATATGTTAGTATTTAATAAAAGATCGAAAACTGACGATCCTGTGATATAGTTGGTTTAGTCAGTTCAGGCTTGCACTTCATTCTGCACTTTTCCTTGTGCACTTCCAGTGGTTAACAGGTCTACTTGTGTACAAGCAGCAAGTGCTGGAGAAACTCAGCAGGTCTGACAGGGTCTGTGGAGAGAGAAACAATGTTAACGTTTAAAGTCTAATAGGATTATTCTTCAGAGCATTCTGAAAAATGAAGAACTTGAAATTTCAACAACTCTATTCCCCTCTCCCAAAATGCTGCAGACCTGAGAGTCTGTAGCCTCTGCATATTTTTTAAAATTTCAGATCTCCAGCATCTGTTGTAGTACTTTGCTTTTATTTGATGAATTTCTTTGTCCTTCGCCACCTTCCCAGTGCCACTGGTAAATCCTTTTCGTTTTGAAATGTTTTATAATGACCCTTTCCATTTTAGGTTATATTATGTTCATTTTCCCTCTGGATTATATACGTTATAGGACTCAGAAACTGATCATTCGGCCAAGCTTGTCTAAGCTGGTGTTTATGCTCCACTTGAACCTTAAACCCAACTTTTCTTACCTAAATATAGCATCAAAATCTTTTGTTCTCTTGTCCTTGAATACTTGCCTGGCTTTCCCTAAGTGCATCTCTACTGTTCACTTCAACCATTCCTTCTTGTAGCAAATACCACATTCTTTAGGTGAAGTTTTTTTTCTGGGAGGAATGCGAAGGCGCTGTTTAATGATTATTCTCCCGATCTTGTTCCATTCTCGTTTATTTCTGAATTTTATTTGCCGTTTCCCAGTAATGCATTCATTGACTTTGCATTGTTGGTTTTTTTAAAAAAAAAGTTGCAGTAAACTGTGTTTGTCCTATCATGGGATGTGGGCACCAGGAGCAAGGCCAGCACGTGTTGCCTATTCCAGTTACCCTTCAACTCTGACATGTTAGGTCTATTTCAGAGAGCATTTTGTGTAAACCGTGTGGCATTCAGGAGTCTGTTTAGCTTGGTTGACTAGATTGTTGTTTTGCAGAGCAGTGTGGTGCTGACAGTGTGGGTTCAATTCCCATCACCGGTTTGAGGTTACCATTAAGGACTCTCGTCTCAACCTCTTCCCTCACCTGAGGTCTGGTGGCCCTCAGGTTAAATCACCATCAGTCGCTTCTCTCTCTAATAAGAGCGCAGCCTCCAATGGTCTGTTAAGACTATGGTGACTCAGCATGTAGCATTCAGGTACATTTAGGGCAGATGGAGTAGGGGAGGCAGGTTTCTTTCACCAGTGAAGATTAGTGAACAAGATGGGTTGTTCAATTGGTAGTTTCATTGTCATCAACTACCTTATATCCCAGATTTATTAGTTGCATTTAGATTCCACCATCTGTTGTGATGGCATTTGAACCTGTGTGCCCACAGCCTTTTTGATTACTAGTTCAATGGCATTGCAGCTACCACTACCAACTTTCCATAGGCCTCAGCTTGATAACTGTTTTCAATTTTGGACACCACACGCTAATGAGGATGTCAGGGCATTGCAGAGGATATTTTCAATGAGCAATTATCATGCTTTGTTTAAACCTTATATGCTACAAAATTGCCACTGTCCAGGAATTTACTCAAAATATCATCAAGGATGAGATACATCAGGAGAGACCAGAGAAGTTGGGAGTTATAGTAGAGGTGTTCACCCTTGCAATGGGTTTTGTTAGACCAGCTAAGAGGAAACAATTTACACTGGTTGGAGGGTCTACAACAAGAGAACCCAGGTTTAAGGTGATTGCCAAAAGAACAATAAGGGAGGTGAGAATTGCTTTCCATTCAGTGAGGTCTCACCTAGAATGCACTGCTTGTGAAGTCTTTATTACTGTTAACCAACCTGTCTGGCTCTGAAAATTAAGTTTTGAGATGGTGGATTCTCATTTCCTCAGCTTTTAATTACTGTAGGAGATCTGAAAAGACAAAATATTTTTTAAAGTTTTCATTTATTATTTCTATATTTTACTTCTGTCTACTTTAAGCATTCATCGTTTCCCCAGTTTATTCGACAACTTGTGCAGGGTATTCGATTTATTGAATTCTAGTTTACACTTCTTGGTTTGTTGTTCTGCTGCTTATTAATTGACCTTCAGTGTAATTAGCTAAAACGATGCCCAATTACTTGCCCTGTGCAAAACGTTCTACATTTGTGTAGAGGACTGACTGTAAAATTCTATGTGGGCAAATGTAAGTTTAAAGAGTGACTGGCCTAGGTTGTGCGTTGTTCAGCAAATCCAGTGCCTTATTGCTCAGCTGCAAGTATGTGGATCAGATTAGTAGAAAATAAAATAAATCATGTTTTGGGGCTTAACAAGTGCCCCTTCCTGATTAATTAACTGTTTCCTAATTGAGAAAGCAAAGGTAGATAAATAAGGGCATGTCCATATCCTCAGCAAGCTGATCTCCAAATTTGCTGGTACAATTACAGCATTTAAATGGCATTTGGATGGGTATATGAACAGGAAGAGTTCTGGGGGATGTGGGCCAAGTGCTGGCAAATGGGGACTAGTTTGGGTTGGGATATCTAGTCAGCATGGACGAGTTGGACCAAAGGGTCTGTTTCCATTCTGCATGTCTCCATGACTCTTTATTAGGAAATCAAATTTTGATCCGTAGTTATTTGAATTAAAGACTTGCTCTTTCAGTTTGAAGGCCACATGAAGTGCCAAGCTAGCAAGTTGTGCTTTTCTTTTAATTGAGCTAATACCTACATACATTACAGTCACTCAGTCTCGGAGTTCGTGAATCTAAGCAAGATTGTAAGTAGATTACTGCAATTCTGCGACTATGCCCTTCACCTCGTTGTGGTTTTTGTTGTCGGCAAGTGTTGTGTTGGTTTGGCTGATTAGGTTTCTTTCCATGTCATGCATCCGGTATATAACCAGCACATTTTCGGGTCAATGCTGTAAGATCAGTTGGTGAGCAGTGAAAATGGTAGTTGAACGTTGATTCTCTCACAGCAATCTCTTTCCATGGAATCCTGCTTTCTGCGCTCTGGTAGTTGTTGCTATGGTGATGGGGAACAAGTTACGGGGCTGCCTGTTTTCATTGTGAAGTTGAAAGGCGAACGCTTCAAGCATTTAATGATCATATCTGCTGTGAATTTCTGGCTAGGAAAGAGCACTTTTTATTTGGAAATAGGCCTTTGCTGCCTATTCACTATCTGCATTAACTTAAAGTGAACAAATCTGGAGGAAACAATACATGAAGAGCCATTCAGTGTTAAAGGTTAATTAATTGCAAATTACATCTCCATCCCCCATCTCATTTGATTTGGAATGCCGAAATGTTTAAAGATTATGCAAATAAGGCTCCATTTTAGAATTGCAAACTAAGATTTTGACCTCAAATGTTTGAATTGTTTTAGATGTGGAGTCTTTGGATAGTGGAGCTAATTGCAATACTGTTTTTTTAAATAAACTTAGTGATGACCAGTGAGTTTGACCAGTCTAGCAGAGACCACATTTCGATGCTGGCTGCTGTTTTTCCCCCTTGTGTACGAGAGAGTCTTGCTGCATATAATCAGACAGCACTCCCTCCATGCAGTACCGTGTTACTCCTGTGTGTGCAGAGCAGCTGTGCCATTTTGGAAAGAAATGTGACTTTGTTCTGAAAATGGCCATTTTGTATAAAGGAAGGTTTCAATTGTTTCAACCTGTCACAGATTTTCTGTTTCCTTTCTTGTGCTCTTAGTCCAGGCATTTCTCAACGTACAGAACGCAGCATCTTTACTAAGGGCCTTGTATTTCTGCCAAATTCCAGTATGCAGTGCAGGAAACTGAACAAATTCCTGATCTTAAAAAATAAACAGCTCTGTAATTTAAAACAGATGGGTTTTGATTCATTTTTCTTTTGCAACAACAATTTATATTTACATTGCACCTTTCACGAAATAAAACACCCCAGAGTGATTCACAGGAGGCTTCCCAAACCGAATCAACTCTGAGCCACGTCAGACAATGTTTGGTCAGGTGGTCGAAAGTTTGGCCGAAGAAGTAGGTTTTAAGGAGTGTGTTAAAGGACCGGTGTGATATATCAAAGCAGGGAGGTGTGGGTAGATGTCCCAGAGCCTGGGGCCTCAGCAACTGATGACGTGGCCACTAATGGTGGAGCAGTTAAAATGGGGGATGCTGAAAAGGCCCAACTTAGATGAGGCAAAATTTCTGGGAGCATTTTGTCTGGAGGTTAAAATGGAGATAGGGCAAGGCCGTAGAAGTATTTGCAAATTTCTAAAATCAATTTGTATCTTTACCAGGAGTCAACAGTAGAGACTATTAATAGGTGGATGGGACTTGGGACAAGTTATGTCATACACGTAGTAATACTAGAGGGTGCAGTTCCACCCAATCAACCTGGGATTTATTTACAGCAAAGAGCTCGAGAATTTAACTTTTTAATTATTACCTGAATGTAATCTTATCCCCTCTCTTCCAGCTCACCTGCACCAAGGATTGTTTATAATGGGAAGCGAAACAATGGACCTCGCTCTCCGACTAACACTGCCCCACCGGAGATTTACACTCCAGCACATGAAGAAAATGTCAGATTTATACATGAAGGTACATTGAGATTGATGTGAAGCAAAAGGACATCCCAAAGTGCTTTACAACCAATAAAGTACTTTTGAAGTGTAGTTGATGTTGTAATGTAGGAAACACAGCAGCCGATATGCACACAAATTCCCACAAACAACAAAAATAATATCATCTGTGTGACGTTGATTGAAGGATGCATTTTCTTAAAATAATGCAGTGAGATCTGCCATCCTTACCGGTGAGAGTTAAGAATGGTCTCAATTTAATGGTTTATTTGAAAGATTGCACCTCCCCCAGTTCCTCAGTACTGACACTGGAGTGTTAGCTTTGAGATTTGCAGTTATATCCTGGGCTGGGTCTGGAGCTGTCAACCTCCTGATTCAGAGGCTTATATGCTACCAACTGAGTCACAGATCCTGGCATTGAATGTTCATTTACTAATGAGAGGCTCGCTATCTCAACATGAAGTTGTGATTTTGTTTTCCTTGTCTCTCCCTTCCTATTTGACCTATATACTGCCCCTTGACAACATAATACAAAAGCACAGCCTAGCTCTACCACACCAATATCCCTATCAACTCTTCCATTGTATTGGATGAGCAGAAATTCCCTCTAATTAAATAGTGGGAAGATCAAAGCCTTCAATCTTCACTACAAACTCTGATCCCAACTCCATTGTTTAATTTTCCTTGGCAACCGCTTCAGGCTGAACCAGGTTTTTTGCAACTCTAGTGACATATTTGACCCTGAAGTGAATACATAACCATATATTTGCATCACAACTAAGATTGCTTACTTTCACCTCCGTAACACCTCCGTAAGTCTGCCTTAGACTTGCTCCTCCTTCAGTTCTCCTGTTGAAACCCTCATGCATTTCTTAGTTACCTCTTGACTTGACTGTTCCAATGCTGTCAAGAGTGCGGTGCTGGAAAAGCCCTTCATCAGCCTGGAACGTCAATTTTCCTGCTTCTCGGATGTTGCCTGACCTGCTGTGCTTTCCAGCAGCACACTCTCGACTCATCTCCAGCATCTGCAATCATGCTGAGGTCATCCAAAGCTCTGCTGCCTGTTTCTTCACTCTCACCAAGTCCGGTTAACCTGTCACCCTGTGCTTGCTGCCCATATTGGTTTCCGTTTAAGCAATGCCTCCATTTTAAAATATTCATCCTTGATTATAGTTCCCTTTGTGACATTGCCATCCTGTCACATCCTGCAGCTTCAGTCCTAAATCTATGAGCTTTCTAATTCTCCTGTGGAGGTGCTGGTGTAGGACTGGGGTGGACAATATCAGAAGTTACACTGCACCAGCTTATGGTCCAACAGGTTTATTTAAAATCACAAGCTTTCAGACCATTGCTCCTTAATCAGGTGAAGTCGGCGAAGGAGCAGCGCTCTGAAAGCCTGTGATTTCAAATAAACCTGTTGGACTGTAGCCTGGTGTCATGTGACTTCTGACTGACTAATACTGATCTCTTGAAAACCCCCAATTTTAACTACTCCACCATTGGTGGCAGTGCCTTCAGTTGCAAAGTCCCTAAATTCTGAAATTATTTCCCTAAAGCCCTCTGTTTCTGTACCACCCTTTGCCTTTTTAAGATGCTCTGAAAAATGTCCTTATTTTCTGTAGCTTTTGGCCAACTGCCCTAATAGGCTCAGTGACAGGTTTTGCCTTGGGACATTTTATTATGTTAAAGACCTATCTTCTGCACCACGGGGTTGTTACCATATCTTTAAAAGGAAAGTGCCCTGTACATTCATCTCAAATTGTCAAATATCATAAGATGCTTCAAAACTCAACATTATTAAGAGGGTGACAGTGATTCTTCATGCTTGTTGTCATGTTGTTGCAGTCTTGATGTTGGATGCATGGTATAATTTAGTTCTTTCCCTGAATCATGTCTTTTGTAATTCCTTCTAAGTTAATGAGCAACAAAATCTAAGTTTAACTTTACCATAGTAACTAGCACTTGGATTCTCAACTCATGTGAATATTTAAGTATTGTATTTATAAACAAAATTTGGGCTTCAGCTTGTGAGAGGAATAGTATTCCTGTCTTGGCATGAGGTGGTGCTAAACTGCAGATTGGAAAGATCTCTTTGTGGGGGTGCAGCAAAGTCATAAACTCATTATTTCGAAAAAGCAGCTTTGTACAGTACTTTCACACTGGAGATAAAAAGGAGAGCAGGGTGTGTGTAGAGTTATCCCACAAGAGTAAATGAATATTGGATCCAGTTATTAAGGGCATAATAGTTGTCTGCACTCCCCTTTTCTCTCAGCCGTTGTATAGTCGAGTTAAAAGGACTAGAAGGGAGTTTTCCTCGTTATCTCCTAAACTAAAGAGTTTAGGACACAACTCCCTAGATCAAGTATAGATAGTCTTGTTCACTTCAGTATTATAAGTGGAAGTGAACAGTTCAACACTAGAGATGATTTTTGTTAACGTATATATTTTGTCCGATATGTTTTAGAATTTGCTCTCAGCCATCTGGTAATGACAGTAGTCCCCTGCTGACAAATTGGAGGAGTTTAGGCTCCAGCCAATGTCAATATGTACACCATTTTCCCAATGGGATGTGATGTTCTTTTGATCTTGGATATTTGGATTGGAAATTAAAGACATTTGAGTAAAACGTATTAGTGTGTTCTTACTGGCGAGAGAATTGCTATTAATTTATTGCTGAGATCCTGCATTTTAGAATCCTTATTTTAAACCATGCTGTGGTTTCTTCAACAAATTAACAATAAGAACTAACAGCTGGCGCCTATGCTTTAGCCTGTTAATGTCATCTTATGTTCCAAGCTTAATGTAAAAGATTTGGCAACTTGCATATGAAATCATGTAACATATCAAGTTATGTATTGATGTATTAATGCTGAAAAAAGAGTTTCATATACAGAACTGTTTTTATCTGGAAAATTCAAACCAAATATGCTTTGTGACACTTATTTGTACTATCTACTATTCATCAACTGTTGTGTTCCAAGGGGTCTGCTTGAACTTTGAATACCTTCTGAGCTTGTAATGCACTGTCACCGCTTTATAATCTTACAGGGAACCTATGAAGTTACATTGCCTGTACTTGTCTAAAGTCCTGAGGGCTTTGATCACTTGTAAGCTTTGATGTTTTCTCGATAAAGCATCTTTGTTGGCTTTGGAGCATCTTGTGCAAGTACAGCTAGTGCATTTTAGCTTGACAGATGTACAGCTCGATTTCTCTATTTTGTTTGTATGCTGCTATTGGATAAAGCTTAATTATTAATGGACTTGAAGCATGGAGCTGGGCCCTAGTCCTGGCCACACTGCTTCCCAACAGTGAGATTGTTTCACTTTGGGTAGCAGCTAGCAGTAATGGCTTCTCTGTTCAGATCGTATGGTTTCAGTGATTACCCAGTGCAGAAAGTTAAACTTTACCAACAGGACAGCTTCCCTGATTGAAATTGTAGGCTCAGTATTGGGATGTTGCAGGAACGTAACTGAACTGCCCCATTAAAATGAAAGCCCTACATTTGTGGTTTCATAATTTGCATCTTGACTCCCTTTTTAGCTAGGGCAATCTTTCAGTGATATCTTTAGTTTTTAACTGTTGGATGAAGTAAGGCCACAAATCATTTTCATTCAGATTTGAGACAAAAACAGTTGTAAATGCTGTTCTGTGGTTAGGTCTCCATTTAGAAACAAAAACAAATCACTGTTCTTGTAGTTAGTAATGATTTAAATCGACAGAGTTTTGTATGGTTAGGTAGTGAGTGCAGAAAGGTAAAAGTTCAAGATTTTCTGCTGCGTTTAAAGTTACTTTGGAAATTACCATGTTGCTGTGAATTTAACCTGTTGTTGCTGTTCATCTTTTTAACGCGGGGACAATCGGGGCTGAAGGGAGGGAGGGTGAACACAGTTTTTTTTACCTACAGCTCTTTTCTATCTTACCCCAGCCTGATGTCTGATTGTGGTTTGCAGCTTGGCAGTGTGTGGAACAGGAACTGAGGAGCCAGCTGTCAGGAAATGAGCGAGGCCCTGTCCAGTACGTAGAGAAGAATCCAAATCCAAATCTGAACAGTGAGTAATGAAATGGTTGAGAGGGGTGTGGGAGGTCTGAGGGTAAATTTGACCATGTCATTTGGAAGTTTTTTTTGCAAAAGATATTTTTGAATTAAAACAGTTTTCAGAAAATGTTTGATATCTCCCCTTTCTAGTGTAATAAGTTTTAAAGAAGATCTTTCAGTAATGTTTTGTATTACAGTGCAGCTAAAATCGTTATGAAAAGTAATTCCAAACTAGGGATCATAACTATAAGACATTGTGGAGAAATGTCTTTATCCAGAACCATAGGGGGCAGTTGAGTTGAATCGTATAAATGGGTTTTGAGGGAAAGCTAGAAAAATGCATAAAGTATCAAGAAATAAAAAGATAATCTTCCACAATTGGATGAAACCAAGTGAGAGAAGGCTCTTGTGGGACATAAACACTGTTATGGATTAATTGGGCAGAATGGCCTCTGTAGTAAATGGTCTGTAATGTTGATACCTGGATTCAGAATTCCTACTCCTTGTCTCAGATCCTTTACGAAAGCAGGTAATCAATTTGGCCCTTCACGATTATCCAAAGTTCTGGTACTGGATATGAAGAGAATGTTTCCTCTTGCTGGGAAGAGCATAACTAGATGTCAGTGATATAAGATAGTCACCAAGCAATCTAATTGGAATTCAAAAGGAACTTCTCTATCCAAAACGTGGTGAGGATCTGGAACTCACTTCCACAGCAAGTGGTTGATGTGAATAGGATACATGGATTGAGGGGAGCACCGGGTTATGATAGTGAAAGATGGGATGAGGTTCAAATGGACCACAAACACCAGCTGAATGGCCTAGTTCTGTGACACACATCCAATGCAAAGCCACCTGAAACACTGCAGCACAGTGCAGTGAAAGACTGCTATTGGCTTCAAGCTGTGCTATTTCATCTATTAAGAGATACTTGTTTAAATACATCTGACTGAAGTTTATTCGAGAGAAACTTTGGTTCCACGTAAAACTCTCAGATCATAAACTATAATCTCCATTTTCAGTATTCAGTGACCCCTGTGTATTAGCTACAGGGAGTGGAAGTCGATCCAAGGTAACACACCTGGCAATGACATTTGAATTGAGTTGGATTTGTTTTGCCAGGCAAAGATATTGTTGACCAACCACCTTGGAACGTGAGGGAGGGATGAAATTTGGGGCTGGAATTCATCATCTTTGACTTCACACAGCCCTGCAAATGAATTCTCTGAAGAGTGGAGTGGTCCTAGCTGTAAGCTGTTACTCTTCTTCTGCCAAGGCGCTGAGAGTTTGTGCTAGTTCAGCCTAACACTGGGTCCATGTGTTGGTTGGGAGTCAGTGAATTTCTCAAAAGTTTGGTTTAGAGCCTTTTTAGATGACTTCTAAAAATCAAAAGGAAGAATTGTGGATCGAACTGTGTGCTGCAATTAGACTGTAGGTTTCTGAGAGTAAGGGCAGGTTATGATGAGCAGTGCACACCTGAAGGATTTATATAACCTGTTCTTGTTATTTTTACAGTTACTGGGTGACCTACATAGTTCTAGCTTCTTTCTGTGCTTTATTTCCACTGGTGTCACACTCATGTGGCTTAAAGCAACATAGATTATGAAATCCTATTTTTCAGGTTGTCTGAACTGTCTAGTCCATCAAAGGTTCGCCTCGTTGCTGCAAGTTTTAGCATTTTACTTGCAAATAATTCGACTGCTATGCAGATAGGTTGCAATGGAATTTTAGCACTGACTGTGTGCAATTGGATTCTATTGGTATTGTTCAAAATCTCTGTTCTCATAATAACAATCTCCTTGTTTTTATGCAATTAGCCTTTATGTTTACAAATGGTATTCAACACTGTGACATCATCACCAGCACTGCTTTTGGTTACGTTCCCCAAATTTAGTGAACGGTTGGTTTTTGACTGCTGCCATCCAGCCACTAAACAAAAACAAAGCAGTTTTTAAAGTAACACTGTGTGCTATCATCATTCAATTGGTGAATTGCTGTAGGACATTATATTCACATCCAATTTCATCTTCCCCGAGGTTAGATACAGAGCAGAGAGTGATGATGAGGCTGACAGCACGTAATTGAATTCTTCCTTTGGCCCGCTTTAAATGAGCATCTTGAACAACCTACATGACAGCAGAGATGTTGAGGAAACCATGACCCTTGAAAGATATAAATTAGAAACTAAAAGCCTTGGCCCCCAAATCTTCCAATATGATTGAAGGCCTCTGACCTAACTTGCTTCACTGTGATGCATCTCCAGACCCAGAACAAATCCTGTCAGGTGCACACTCTTGGTATTTTAGAGGGAAGTTTAATTTTCTAATTTCGGGCTTTACGCTGATCAGATTATTGTGTGTATCGTGGTTTTTATACTGAAAGCTTTCCCAAGCAGATGTAAAGCCTGTTCAGGAGCAAACGAGCTGGAGTTTCAAAGCATTGCAGCACTCGGCCCTGGGCCAGGAGCTCTCAACCCCTCTGGCCCTCGCCCCACTTCCAACACTGCTCAGTAACCTCTACACCAACCCCACAACACCCAAAGCTCATCCTCTCCATGAATACTGTTGGGGTAAGTTGAACACTGTTCCTTCACGTTGCCAAGTATCCTGTCTTTAATCCATATTCAGCATTCAAGTTTGACCTTCCAAAATGCATCACTTTGCATTTATCCAGGTAAAACTCCATTTGCCATTTCTCAGCCCAGCTCTGCATCCTGTCTATGTCACACTGCAGCCTGCAATAGCCCTCGATACTGTCAACAGCACCTCCAACCTTTGTGTCATATGTAAATTTACTAATCCACCCCTCAACCTCCTCATCCAAGTCATTTATAAAAACTACAAAGCGCAGAGGCCCGAGAATAGAGCCCTGCGGGACCCCACTCAACACTGACCTTCAGGCAGAATACTTTCTATCTACAACCACTCTCTGCCTTCTGTCAGCCAACCAATTCTGAATCCAGATAGCCAAATCTTACTGTATCCCATACCTCCTAACTTTATGAATGAGCCTACCATGGGGAACCTTGTGAAATGCCTTGTACACCACACCCACTGCTCGACCTTCGTCGACCTGTCTTGTCACTTCCCCAAAGAACTCAATAAGATTAGTGAGGCATGACCTGCCCCCTCAAAGCCATGCTGACTGCCTTTAATCATGTTAGGCTTTTCCAAATAATCATAAATCCTATCCCTTAGAATTCTTTGCAAAACCTTGCTGACCGCAGACATAAGACTGACTGGTCTGTAATTGCCAGGGATTTCCCTATTCCCTTTCTTGAAAAGAGGAACAACATTCACCTCCTTCCACTCCTCCGGTACCACTCCCGTGGAGAGTGAGGAAGCAAAGATCTTCACCAGCGGCTTAGCAACCTCCTTTCTCGCTTCCGGAGCAGCCTGGGATAAATCTGGTCTGGCCCTGGGGACTTATCAATCTTAATGTTTACCAAAATTTCCAGTACATCAACTTCATCAATCTTGATCTGTTCAAGCCTGTATCCCGGCTCCTCAAAATTCTCATTCACAACAAAGTTCCTTTCCTTAGTGAAAACTGAAGCACAAAACTCAATTACTGCTTCCCCCATTTGCTCAGACTGCACACACAAGTTCCCTATGCTATCCCTGATTGGCCCTACCTTCTCCCTGATCATTCTCTTATTCGTCACCTATGAGTAAAATGCCTTTGGGTTCTCCCTAATCCTTCTTGCCAAGCCCTTTTCGTGCCCCCTCCTGGCTCTCTTCAGTCCATTTCTGAGCGCCTTTTTAGCAAGCCTGTAATCCTCTAAAGCTGTGCCTGATCCTTGTTTCCTCCACCTTACGTAAGCTGCCTTCTTCCTTTCGACGAGAAGCTCCTCAGTTCTCATCCTCCAAGGCTCCTTAATCTTACCCCTTCTAACCTGTCTCAGAGGGCCAAATTCGTGCAACAGTCACAACAACTGCTCCTTAATTGGTCTCCACATATCTGCTGTACCCTTCCTGTGGAACACTTTCTCCCAGTCTGTATTTCCCAACTCCTGATAGCGTTATAGTTTCCTTTTGCCCAGTTAAATATTTTCCCTTGGTAACTGTTCTTTTCCCTCTCCATGGCTATGGTAAATGTGAGGCAGTTGTGGTCACTATCACCAAAGTGTTCTCCCACTGTGAGATCTGACACCTGTCCTGGCTTATTGCTGAACACCAAATCCAAAATGGCCTCTCCCTTGTTGGCCTGTCCACATACTGAGTAAGGAAACCCTCCTGAACACACCTGACAGAAACTCTCCATCCAAGCTATCTGCACTAGGAGGTTCTAGTCGATATTGGGAAAGTTGAAGTCACCCATAATAACAACCCTGCTACATCTGCATTTTTCCAAAATCTGCCAGCATATGAGTTCTTCAGTCTCCCTACTGCTATCAGGGGGTCTGTAGAAAACCCCCAATGAGGTGGCTGCTCTCTTGCTGTTCCTAACTTCCACCCAAACTAACTCAGTAGACAAACCTTCCTCAACAACCTTTATTTCTATAACTGTGATGCACTCTCTGATTAGCAATGCTAAACCCCACTCCTCTTTTTCCACCCTCGCTGTTCTTTTTAAGTGTTCTAAACCCTGGAACATCTAGCAACCATTCCTGCCCCTGTGAAACCCACATCTCCGTTATGCCACAACATCATAGCCCCAAGTACTGATCCATGCTCTTAAGTACATCACTGTTATTTCTGACACTCCTTGCGTTAAAGCAGACACACTTTAACCGATCCCTTTGTTTCATCACATGAGAAACCTTCCCGGTAGATTCACTACATCCTGTCACTGTCCCATCTACAACTAGCCCCCCCCTCAGATATGTAGCTCTGGTTCCCACCCCCTTGCCAAACTAGTTTAAACCCTCCAGAACCCCACAAACAAATCTCCCACCCAGGACGTTTGTTCTCCTCCAATTCAGCTGCGACCCGTCCTTCATGTCCAGGTCCCACCTTCCCCAGGAGTCGTCCCAATGGTTTAAGTACCTGAAGCCCTCTCTCCTGCACCAGCCTCGCAACCAGTCGCTGCCTGTTCCTCACCTCACTATCTCATTGGCACCGGTAGCACACCCAAGATCACTATTCTACTTGTCCTGCTCTTCAGCTTCCAACCTAGCTCTCTCTAGTCACTTTTCAGATCCTCAATCCCTTTCCTGGCTATATCATTGGTGCCAATATGGACCATGATTTCTGGCTTCTGGATTAGTGGTGCTGGAAGAGCACAGCAGTTCAGGCAGCATCCAAGGAGCAGCGAAATTGACGTTTCGGGCAAAAGCCCTTCATCAGGAATAAAGGCAGTGAGCCTGAAGGGTGGAGAGATAAGCTAGAGGAGGGTGGGGGTGGGGAGAAAGTAGCATAGAGTACAATGGGTGAGTGGGGGAGGGGATGAAGGTGATAGGTCAGGGAGGAGAGGGTTCAGTGGATAGGTGGACAAGGAGATAGGCAAGTAGGACAAGTCATGGGGACAGTGCTGAGCTGGAAGTTTGGAACTAGGGTGAGGTGGGGGAAGAGGAAATGAGGAAACTGTTGAAGTCCACTTTGATGCCCTGGGGTTGAAGTGTTCCGAGGCGGAAGATTAGGCGTTCTTCCTCCAGGTGTCTGGTGGTGAGGGAGCGGTGGTGAAGGAGGCCCAGGACCTCCATGTCCTCGGCAGAGTGGGAGGGGGAGTTGAAATGTTGGGCCACGGGGTGGTGTGGTTGATTGGTGCGGGTGTCCCGGAGATGTTCCCTTAAGCGCTCTGCTAGGAGGCGCCCAGTCTCCCCAATGTAGAGGAGACCGCATCGGGAGCAACGGATACAATCAATGATATTAGTGGATGTGCAAGTAAAACTTTGTTGGATGTGGAAGGCTCCTTTAGGGCCTTGGATAGAGGTGAGGGAGGAGGTGTGGGCGCAGGTTTTACAGTTCCTGCGGTGGCAGGGGAAAGTGCCAGAATGGGAGGGTGGGTTGTAGGGGGGTGTGGACCTGACCAGGTAGTCAAGGAGGGAACGGTCTTTGCGGAAGGCGGAGAGGGGTGGGGAGGGAAATATACCCCTGGTGGTGGGGTCTTTTTGGAGGTGGCGGAAATGTCGGCGGATGATTTGGTTTATGCGAAGGTTGGTAGGGTGGAAGGTGAGCACCAGGGGCGTCTGTCCTTGTTACAGTTGGAGGAGAATTCATGATTTCTGGCTGCTCACCCTTCCTCTTCAGAATCCTGCAAACCCGATCGGCGACATCCCGGACCCTGGCACCGGGGAGACAACATACCTTCCGAGAGTCCCGTTCCTGACCACGAACTCTCCTGTCAATCCGTCTAACTATTGAGTCCCCTACCACTAGTGCTTTTCTATTCTCCCCCTTCCCTTCTGAGCCTCAGTGCCAGAGACCTGACAACTCTGGCTTCCCCCGGTAGGGCATCCCTACCAGCAGTATCCAAAACGGTATACTTATTGCTGAGGGGAGCGGCCACAGGGGATCCCTGTTCTATCTGTTGGTTCCCTTTCCTACCCCTGACTGTAACCCAGCTGTCCTTATCCTGTGTCTGAGGAGTGACCATTTCCCTGTTCATTGTCTCAATTCCTCTCTCAGCCTCCCGGATGATCTGCAGTTCATCCAGCTCCAGTTCCCTAACTCGGTTTTCGAGGAGCTGGAGTCGGGTGCACTTCCCGCAGATGCCACATTCTGCAGGAGGAGCATGCAAGTGCCCTATCAGCCATACCCTGCTAATCTGAAAGCCTACACAGGACTAAACAAGGAAGAGAAGAAACGGAAAGAAAATGAGTAAACCTGAAAACTTACTGAGTTTATAGACTCTTAGTGAGGTTCGAGGGGATGGGTGGGAGGGAAACGCTACTATGTAGGGTCTCTGGTTTAGATCTCGCCCACTTAAAAACTTCCCGGCAGCCCTCGTTTCTCTCCACCCTCTCTCCTCATTGCTCTGTTCAAAACTATTTGTTTTTTTCTCACCTTCCCAGCAGTCCTCTGCTCCTCTCTCTCAGTCTCGACAAATGAAGGAGGGGGTGATCGTGGCGGGGCTGGGGAAGGGGTTGATGATTAGTTCTGGGGGTTGAGGGAGCTGTTAGAATTGTCAGGGTGAAGCTGTGCAACTTTGGAGATCAACTGCTCCATTTAAAACCATGCTGGCCCGTGAACTGAAGATGACCTTAAGGCCATGTCATTAGTTACTGCTGAGAAGACACTGGGGAGATTGTGGTGTTGTAGTATTGTTAGAGGACTAGTAATCCAAAGACACCAGTAACGTTCTGGCCACAAAAGTTTGAATCCTACTACAGTAGATAGTGGCATTTCAAGTTTTTTTAAAAATCTGGAATTGAAAGTCCAATGATAACCAATGAGCCATTATCATTCCTCAAAATAATTCATCTGATCCACCTAATGTCCATTACAGAAGGAAATCTGCCATTCTTACCTGTCTGGCCCAAGCATGACTTCAGACCCACAATAATCTGACTCTTCACCACTCTCTGTGAATGATCTAGCAAACCAGTAAAACATAAAGGAATGGAACTGAAGAGATCACCTGCCTCTGATCGAGACACAGGAATTGTCAAAAGCAACCCTGTGCTGTTCTTCCTTACTAACGTCTGGTGGCTGGTGGTAAAATTGGGAGAGCTATCTGAGTGTTTGAGCAACAGCCTAATGTGGTCGATATTCCATGAATATTCCTGTGTCCCAGATGGTGACAACACCAATCTGCTGACAGGGCAGACCCAGGAGAGGTGGCAGAACAGTGGTATACAGTTGGGGAGGATTGTACACCAACACAATCTGCAACTCATGGCTTGCATATCCCTGAGTCTCCCATTACCGTCACGCCAGGGGATTAACCCTGGTTCAATAAAGAGTGCAGGAAGACATGCCGACAGCAGCATCAGGTATACCTAAAAACTGAGGGGCCAATGTCTATGCGAAACAGCATAAGCAGTGAGTGATAGACTGAGCTGAGAGATTCCACAGCAAGTAATTTGATCTCAGCTCTGCAATCCTGCCACACCCAATGATAGTGAGCAAGTAAACAGTTCACGGGAGGAAAGCGCTCCACAAATGTCCACTTCTTCAATGATGGAGGAAGCTCAGCACAAGTGCAAAACACTCGGCTGAACCAGTCCCAGTAATCTTCAGCCTGTAGTGCCAAGTAGATAATCCATCTTGGCATCCTCCAGAGACCCCCAGCATCTCTCAAACCAGTCTTCAACCAATTTAATTCACTCCATGGAATGTCCATGAAATGGCTGAATGCACTGGATACTGCAAAGACTAAAGGCCCTGGTGACATTCTGGTAATGGTGCTTCAGGACACGCTGCTCCCCTAGCCAAACTGTCCCAACACTGGCATCGACCCGACCATATAAAAAAATTGCCCAGGTATGTCCTGCACACTAAAAGCAGGACCAATCCAACTTAGCCAGTTAGTACGTCATCAGTCTACTCTCAGTCATCAGTAAAGCAATGGAAGTTGTCATCAGCTGTGTTATCCAGCAGCACTTCTGAGCAATAACCTGCTCAGTGACGCCCAGTTTGGGTTCCACTAAGGACACCTGAGTTATGATCTCTTAGTTGGCTTGGTTCTAGCAAGGACAAAGGAGTGAAATTCCAGGGGTGAGTTGGGAGTGATGGCCCTGGGCATCAAGACCCTGAAACATTGTGGGCAGCACGGTGGCACAGTGGTTAGCACTGCTGCCTCACAGCGCCAGAGACCCGGGTTCAATTCCCGCCTCAGGCGACTGACTGTGTGGAGTTTGCACGTTCTCCCCGTGTCTGTGTGGGTTTCCTCCGGGTGCTCCGGTTTCCTCCCACAGTCCAAAGATGTGCAGGTCAGGTGAATTGGCCATGCTAAATTGCCCATAGTATTAGGTAAGGGGTACATGTAGGGGTATGGGTGGGTTGCGCTTCGGCGGGGGAGTGTGGACTTGTTGGGCCGAAGGGCCTGTTTCCACACTGTAAGTAATCTAATCTAATCTAATCTAAAAAATCAAGGATCCCAGGCAAAAGGTCAATGGGAATCAGGGACAAAATCCTCTGCTGTTTGGAGTCCGACCTACCTCAAATGGTTGTGGTCCATCAGCTCCAGAACATCTCTGCAGGAGTTCCTCAATACTATCCTCAGCACAACCACCTGCATCTGCTTCACCCTCCATAAGGTCAGAAGTGGGGTTGTTCATCGATAAGGCCATAATGTTTGGTACCTCAGATACTGAAACAATCCTTGTCCAAATGCAGCAGGACTTGAAAAATATCTAGGCTTGGGCTGAAAAGCTGCAAGTTAAACTTGCACCACACAAGTATCATTCAGTGATCATCTCCAACAAGAGAGAATCTAATCCTCCCTTGATATTCAGTGGTATTAACATTGCTAAACCCTTCACTTTCAACATTCTGTGCATTACCACTGACCAGAAACTGAACTGGACTAGCCATATAAATTCCATTGCTACAAGAGCAGATCAGGGGTGAGGAATCTTGCAATGAGTAACTCACCACCTGACTTCCCAGAACCTGTCCGTGATCACAGGGTGTAAGTCGGGTGTGATGAAGTAGTACCCAGTTGCCTGGATGAGTAGAACTCCCAACAACACTCAAGAAGTTTGACAGCATTGGGACAAAGTGGTCTGCTTGTTTGGCACCACATCCACAAGCGTGCACTCCTTCCATCACCAGTGCAAGGTAGTCATCTACAGGATGCACTGCAGCAGCACACTAAGACTCCCAAACCTACAACCAGTGCTATCTAGAAGGACAAGGGCTGCAGATACACGGGTGCCCCACTGTTTACTGATTCCCTTTGAAGCTGCTCATCATCCTTACCTGGAAATATATTGCTCTTCCTTCATTGTCAAAATGCTGGAACTCCCTCCCCAAGAGCATGTGGATGTTCTTGCATGAAATGGATTGCAGTGATTCAAGGATTCAGAATCATAGAATCTGTGCAGTGTGGAAACAGACCCTTCGGCCCTACAAGTCCACATCTGCCCCCTGAAGAGTAACCCACCTCACCCATTCACCTACTATTCTACGTTTACCCCTAAATAATACACCTGACCTACACATCCCTGCAAGTAGGTTTGCTCGCTGAGCTGGAAGGTTCCCTTCCAGATGTTCTGTCACCCTACTAGGTAACATCTTCAGTGGGCCTCCGGGCAAAGCACTGTTGATAATTCCTGCTTCCTATTTATACGTTTGAGTTTCTTTGGGTTGGTGATGTCATTTCCTGTTCTTTTTCTCAGGGGGTGGTAGATGGGGTTTAACTTGATGTGTTTGTTGATAGAGTTCACTTTGGAATGCCATGCTTCTAGGAATTCTTGTGCATGTCTCTGTTTGGCTTGTCCCAGTCGAAGTGGTGTCCTTCCTTATCTGTATGTAAGGATACTAGTGAGAGTGAGTCATGTCGTTTTGTGGCTAGTTGGTGTTCATGTATCCTGGTGGCTAGTTTCCTGGAGACTCTAACAAACAGCTCTGTCAACCATCCAACCCAAACTTTGGGTCCGTTACGTAGATGACCCCTTTGTCATCACTAAACAAAACAAATTAGAGGAAACGTTCAAGACCATCAATAATACCCTTACTGGAATCAAATTCACTAAAGAGGGGGAAGACCAACAACAAACTGCCATTCCTCGATGCTGCATTAGAGAGAACAGCCAATGGGGAACTTCAAACCAGCATCTACAGGAAAACAACACATACGGACCAAATATTGAACTACAGAAGCAATCACCTCAACATCCACCATCTAAGCTGCATCAGAACGTTATTGCCACAACCCACCACACATTGCAGCACAGAGGAACTACACAGAGCAGAGGAAAATCACCTATACAGTCTATTCACAAAGAAAGGGTACCCAAAGAACACAGTCTGCAGATTTCTCAGCAACAAATCCAAAAAAGCAGGCAACACGCATCCAGAAACCCTAGCCAACCCTCCCCTACATCAAAGACATCTCGCAAATGACTGCCAGACTACTCAGACCCCTTGGCATCACGGTAACCCACCAACACACTAAAACAGCAGCTAATGAACTTGAAAGGTCCTTATACAGCCAACAAGCAAAACTAATGTTACTTACAAAATACCGTGCAAGAACTGTAACAAACACTACATTGGACAAACAGGCAGGAAACTAGCCAACTAGCCACAAAAGAACATAACCCACTCTCACTAGTATCCTTACATACGGGTGAGGAAGGACACCACTTCGACTGGGACAACACATACATTCTAGGACAAGCTAAACAAAGACATGCACGAGAATTCCTAGAAGCATGGCATTCTAACCGAAACTCTATCAACAAACACATCGAGTTAGACCCCATCTACCACCCCCTGAGAAAAAGAACAGGAAATTACATCACCACCGGATATGATATCACTACTGGAAATGACGTCACCAACCCAAACATATAAATAAAAAGTAGGAATTATCAACAGTGTTTCGCCTGGAGGGTGATGGAACGTTTGGAAATGAACTTTCCAGCTCAGCGAGCAAACCTACATCCAGAAATCTTCTCAACTCACTACACATCCCTGAACACTACGGGTAATTTAGCATGGCCAATTCACCTAACCTGCACATCTTTGGCCTGTGGGAAGAAACCGGAGCACCCGGAGGAAACCCACGCAGACACGGGGAGAATGTGCAAACTCCACACAGACAGTCGCCCGAGGCTGGAATCGAACCTGGATCCCTAGTGTTGTGAGGCAGCAGTGCTAACCACTGAGCCACCCAAAGCAATGGCAAATGCACAACCTGCAAGTGTGAACCCACAAGTTTCAAACCCCAACCATGTGCCTGGTCAGTGTGGGGACTCATGACTTTGGCGTTATTATCACCATGCTCTAACCATCTGAGCTAACTGACCTACACAGCTCACTACTGCGAGTGCATACAGGAGTGAGCAGTGAAAACTGGCCTGGCCTGGCCCAGCCCAGTGGAGCCCACACTCCCATGAATGATATTTTAAAAAATATCTTGTCTCCTCACTTTGTCCAGCATTGGAAGCTTCACATGGTTAAATTGCAAATTAAATATTGGACACACCCTTTCCCAATAATGACCAGACGATCTGTGCCTTTATTTGGGGTTTATGGTGTAACATCCATGATGCATATGTCTGTAATTGTGTACCTGATCGTGAAGCTTGAGCACTGGAAATCAAGCCTCACTATTCCTGGAGTCATGGCCAGTATGAAAAAAGTTAACCGAACTCCCCAAAGTTCCCAGACTGACAAACGCAGGTTAACTGGAAACACTGACCAGCATTCTGGTTTCTCGGGAAGTGTGTATTGGCCTTGGGGAGTACAACCTGGGTTTACAAAAATGAAAAGGATTTAAGGGGTTAACTTATGAGGAGAGATACAAATTAGGTGTGTTTTCTCTCGAATTTATAAGGTTGAAGGGTGATCTGATTGAAGTCTTCAAGATAAAAACAGAAAAATGCAGAATCGTGAAGATAAATATTTCCTCTGGTTGGGCGATTCTAGAACTAAAGGGCACAGTCTGAGAATTAGATCCTGGATGGAGGTTTGCTTACTGAGCTGGAAGGTTCACTTTCAGACGTTTTGTCAGGTAACCGGGTAACCTCTTCGGTGGGCCTCTGAATGAAGCAGCGGTGGTGTAGCCCATTTTCAATTTATATATTTGAGTTTCCTTGGGTTGGTGATGTCATTTCCTGTGGCGATACCATTTCCTATGGTGATGTCATTTCCTGTTCTTTTTCTCAAGGGGTGATAAATGAGAACCAAGTCAATGTGTTTGTTGATAGAGTTCCGGTTGGAATGCCATGCTTCTAGGAATTCTCGTGCATGTCTCTGTTTGGCTTGTCCTTGAACAAACAGCTCGGTCAACCATTCAACCCAAACTTTGGGTCCACTACGTGGATGACACCTTTATCATCACTAAACGAAACAAATTAGAGGAAACCTTCAAGACCATCAATAATACCCTAACTAGCTTAAAATTTACTAAAAAGGAGAAAAACAACACCAAACTGCCATTCCTAGGGTAAAGCGGTAGATGTGGTGTATATGGATTTTAGTAAAGCGTTTGATAAGGTTCCCCATGGTAGGCTACTGCAAGAAATGCAGAGGTATGGCATTGAGGGTGAGTTGGAGGTTTGGATTAGGAATTGGCTGGCTGGAAGAAGACAGAGGGTAGTAGTTGATGGTAAAGGTTCATCTTGAAGTGCAGTTACTAGTGGTGTTCCGCAAGGATCTGTTTTGGGACCATTGCTGTTTGTCATTTTTATAAATGACCTGGAGGAGGGGCTAGAAGGTTGGGTGAGCAAGTTTCTACGAAAGTCGGTGGAGTTGTTGACAGCGAGGAAGTATGTGGCAGGTTACAGCGGGATATAGATAAGCTGCAGAGCTGGGCAGAAAGGTGGCAAATGGAGTTCAATGTAGCTAAGTGTGAGGTGATTCACTTTGGTAAGAGTAACAAAAAGATGGGGTACTGGGCTAATGGTCGGATACTTGGTAGTGTGGATGAGCAGAGGGATCTTGGTGTCCATGTACACAGATCTCTGAAAGTTGCCACCCAGGTAAATAGTGAGGTGAAGAAGGCATATGGCGTACTGGCTTTTATTGGTAGAGGAATTGAGTTCCGGAGTACTGAGGTCATGTTGCAGTTGCATAAGACTCTGGTGCGGCTGCATCTGGAGTATTGTGTGCAGTTTTGGTCGCCATACTATAGGAAGGATGTGGAGGCACTGGAACGGGTGCAGAGGAGGTTTACCAGGATGTTGCCTGATATGGTAGGAAGATCGTATGAGGAAAGGCTGAGGCACTTGGGGCTGTTTTCATTGGAGAAAAGAAGGTTTAGGGGTGACTTGATAGAGGTGTACAAGATGATTAGGGGTTTAGATAGGGTTGACCATGAGAACCTTTTTCCACGTATGGAGTCAGCTATTACGAGGGGGCATAGCTTTAAATTAAGGGGTGGTAGGTATTGGACAGATGTTAGGGGTAGATTCTTTACTCAGCAAGTCGTGAGTTCATGGAATGCCCTGCCAATAGCAGTGGTGGACTCTCCCTCTTTATGGGCATTTAAACAGGCATTGGATAGGCATATGGAGGATAGTGGGCTAGTGTAGGTTAGGTGGACTTGGATTGGCGCAACATCGAGGGCCAAAGGGCCTGTACTGCGCTGTATTTTTTCTATGTTCCTAGATGTCACAGTAGAGCAAACAGCCAATGGGGAACTTCAAACCAGCATCTACAGGAAAATAACACATACTGACCAAATATTGAGCTACAGAAGCAAACATCCCAACATCCACAAACAAAGCTGCATTATAGCATTATTTCAACGAGCCACCATACACTGCAGAGCAGAAGAAAATCACCTATACAATGTATCCGAAAAGAACGGGTACCCAATGAACACAGATTTCTCAGCAACAAACCCAAACAAGCAGACAACATGCGTTCAGAAACCCTAGCCACGCTCCCCTACATCAAAGACATCTCTGAAATGACTGCCAGACTACTCCGACCCCTTGGCATCATGGTAGCCCACAAACCCACCAACACACTAAAACAACAGCTAATGAACTTGGAAGACCCTATACAGACATCATGCAAAACTAATGTCATTTACAAAATACCTTGCAAGAACTGTAACAAACATTACATTGGACAAACAGGCAGAAAACTAGCCACCAGAATACATGAACATCGACTAGCCACAAAACGACATGACCTTTCACTGGTATCCTTACATACAGATAAGGAAGGACGCCACTTCAACTGGGACAACACATCCATCCGAGGACAGTTCAAATAGAGACACACACGAGAATTCCTAGAAACATGGCATTCCAACCGGAACTCTATCAACAAACACATTGACTTGGATCCCATTTACTACCCCTGACAAAAAGAACAGGAAATGGCATCACCATGGGAAATGATGTCACCATGGGAAATGATGTCACCAACCCAAGGCAACTCAAACAGATAAATAGAAAGTGGGCTACGCCACTGGCACTTCATTCAGAGGCTCACTGAAGATGTTACCTAGTATGGTGACGAAACGTCTGAAAATGAACCTTCCACCTCAGCGAGCAAACCTACATCCAGGACCTTAACCTGAGCTTCAAATCTTCTCAAAACTCGCTGATTAGAGCCTGCCTGTTCAGGAGAGATGTTCGGAAGCACTTAAACACACACTCATGGTGGGAGATATTTGGATCTCTTCTACAAACAGCAGGCGTTGCAGGATCAGTTAATTTTAATCTGAGACAGATCTTTATTAAGCAAAGATATTAAGGGATATGGGCCAAAAGGCATATCCATGGAATCCCTACAGTGTGGAAACAGGCCATTCAGCCCAAAGTGTCCACACCAACTCTCCAAAGAGCATCCCACCCAAACCCACCCCCCTGCATTTCCGTTGGCCAACACTATGGACAATTTAGCTTGGCCAATCCACCTAATCTGTGCATCTTTGAACTGTGGGAGGAAACCCACGCAGACACTGAGCACATGGAAACTCTACACAGACAGTTGTGCAAGGGTGGAATCGAACAGGGGTCCCTGGTGCTGTGAGGCAGCAGTGCTAACCACTGAGCCACCGTGCGGGCACAGTGGAGTTCGGCCACAGATGAGCCATGATCCTATTGTATGGTGGACAGACTCGAGGTCTGCTCCTGCTTTTCTGTTCCCATACATATTTAGTCAGCCTGCTGAGGCATGTAATGGCACATTTCTAGAGAAGTTGGGACTTGAAAACACAGGCTATCTGGCTATATTTGCTCTTCCCAGGCAATCTCTAATCCACATACTAACCAGGCCTCAATCTTCTTAGTGTCTTAAGATCAGACAAAAGCAGATTTTTACAGGCCAGTATGGCCATTCCTATGTTCCTATGCACTTAATAAGAAAATAACTGTTTATTACGAACAAATTGTCTTCAATCAATGGCAATTAGGAAGTTTGAATTGCTAACTCCAAATTCTCTATACCCTTTTAAATTCGCCTTTCTCTCACACACGGACGCATGCGTAACATTAAGGATGGAAGTAAATCAGGGAAAACCAGTTTGATAGCACCAGGCCAGATGACAATGTTTCTCTTTCCCTTTCAGTTCTCTGCTGATAGGTCAAGGTTGTTTGCACACCAGAGTTTTCTTTCAGTTATTGGATAGAATTTGTCCTTTCACTGTCTTTAAAGGCTTTTTATTCATCCCTCAAGAGGGGGATTGCAAGGAAAATTGAGTGGAAGATAGCTTGCTGTTACTGGAAACCTTTTGTACCTTCATGCAGGAGAGAGAGAATGACTTTTTGATGCTTTCTGTTTGCAGGCTACATGGTTCTCACTGCATTGGCCCTATATAAGTCACATGGTCAGGAACCAATCAGAACACTGTTGTCAACCCTTGGCCCTTAGTTCCGAACCCATCAGTTCTATGGTGGCTGTTTGTACTCTCACTATTCCAGTAAAACCACAACATGACATGCACCTCGCAACGTGCTCCTACAAACATGATTGTTAAAAGTGCAGCCATCTCTTTGCAGTCGTCTTGGTTTAAATCAATGTCTTTTTATAGTCCACAATCCTAAAAACAAGGGAATTAAATAGATGTGGTCCTTTACACCATAAAATCACACTGTTACCGTCGGTTAGACAGACCAGGCACTAAGTCAATGTATTTGTTTTTCAGATTTCACACCCGTGGACTTGAGTGATTTAAAGAAGAGGGGCATGTCAGATGCTAAAAAGTCTTAAGGGCTCTGCGTTGGCTGGATTTGATCTTTCCTTCAACATCCTCAGGAGCTTCTTTTTGAAGTTTGTTTTCTTTGATCTCTGGCTTGGAGAGGGAATCCAGAGCCTACCCACTTTCTTCCACCAGAATGGATGTCTTGTCAGTTACCTTTAACTGACCTGAGGATGCATGCAGTTGGCATGTGTTTAAAAAAAAAACTTGAGTTTGTAGATGGTGCTAATTTTAACTGATTTATTTTCCATCTGTTTCTTCTCCATTTCTGTCGAGAGCTGTGCTCCATTTGACATGTTATGGCCACAATTCAGACTCTGTGGTGTCCTGAGGAATAGGAGATGCCCTCAGGAGGCATTGTTTAGAAACCCTTCACACTCTGCACTGATTGTAAGTTTTCTCCATAACTTGTTTGGCATTGACGGGCAGGCTGGATGCTCAGAAAGATTGTGATTGGGGTGGAGGCTGGAGGCTGTGGGACAGGAAGTAGCCTAGCGAGTGAAGCAGTATCCTCTGTGACTAAGATTTATTTGTTTAACAATGCCATTGCCGCAGCCAGAGGTTGAGAATGGATTTGATGGAACATTCTGTTTGACTCGCACTGAATGGAGCCAGTTAATAATGTGGGAAAACGAACAGCCCATGTTAAACAGCTGGGCTTAAAACAGTGAACTGTGTGATGGGATCATAAACTGTTTTCTGCAGACAGACTATAAGTTTGAGTCATTTTAGGTTTGTATTCCAGAGGTTGCTTTCAAATGAGTCTTTAACTATTTTTAAAATGAAAAGTGGGGGTAGGGGGCATGTTGGGGGGGGGGGGGGGAGGGGGGAGGGGGGGGGGCGATTTCAATTTCAGAATAATTTTGTTTTATTTTTTAAATTTTGTATTTTCCACATTCCTGTTTTCTCCACAATATATGATAAACATTGTCAGGTCTGGGTGAGTGAGAATGCAGGCTGGTCTGCAGATTTTATTGTCTGAACTCTCTGCCTCCCACTCTCGCCTGGTGCGCTTTATGCTCTCCAGTCAATAAAGTGGCAGACCTCATACTGAATACTACAGGGGAATTTGATTATCCTTTATCCTGGGACCATGAATCTATCACTCTTTCTGATGGGCGGTTGGCACTTGACTGGTTAGAAACCCAGGTTTCCCCCCCCCCCCCCCCCCCGCCCCCCAGGAGTCATCCAGCTTTCTAAACAGTGGGTCTCTCTCATTCAGACGGTGCCAGCATCTAAGCTTCCAAATAGATTGGCCCAAGCCTTTCCTTCACCAGCTGCATTCTGGGCGTGAAAGGGTTAAGCATAGTAACCCTCCCTGTGAGACCGGAATTATTACTGATGTTGGCAACTTATCTAATTGATGGAAAAGTATGTATCAGAATCAGTACTCCATTACAGTATCGATACATCACATTCGAGAGCTAGAAGGACAGTGTTCATGAGAGGAACTGTACAATTTCATGAACTTCCCGATGCATAAGTGGGGAAGTGTTGTAAATAAAACTTGCCTTCCATTTATGAGAGGAGTGTTTGTGTCTGTTGTTCGATTCCTATTCATGTGAATGGCCCAGGCAACACAGGAAAGGTTTCTTACAAATTCAAAGGCTGGATGTACAGCAAATCGAACAGTGTTAGAAGTCAACAGAAATTACCACAGACGGTTACAACCGGGAAAGTAGGCAGGCATGACACTCTGCCAACCGGATTCCTTCCTCCCATCAACCAACCAAGTTGTCCCCTCTACCTGTGTTCACCACCCCACCCCTCTCCCCATCCAAACCTCCCCCCTTACCCCCCCCCCCCCAAAACCCCCTGGTCCTAAAGAAGGGTTACACCCGAAACATCGACTTCTCCACCTCCTGATGCTGCCTGGCTTGCTGTGCCCTCCCAACCTCCTGCTTGTCTGCCTTGGATTCTAGCATCTGCAGTTTCTTTATTTTACCCGTGTCAGGTGGTAAGTAGCCATGGAGCCTAATCCCACTTTCCAGCTCCTAGTCTGCAACCTTCAAAGTTACGGAACTCAAACATAGAACATCAAACAGTCCAGCACAGGAACTGATCATTCGGCCCACTGTGTTGTGCTGAACATGACGCCAAATTAAATTAATCCCTTCTGCCTGCCCTTGGTCCATATCCCTGCATTCCTTCCTTATTCATGTGTTTACCTAAAAGCCCCTTAAACACCCCTATCGTATCTGCTTCCTCTGCTACCCCTGGCAGCACGTTCCACACTCCCACCACTCTGTGTTAAAAAAGAACTTGCCCCTCTCCTTTGAACTTTCCCCTCTCACCTTTAGTTCATGCTCCCCAGTATTAGACATTTTACCTCTGGGGAGAAAGATTCTGACCATAAACCCTTTCTATGGATCCCATAATTTTACAGCCTTCTATTAAGTCTCCCCTCAGCTTCCACCGCTCCAGAGAAAACAGCCTGCGGTTTTCTAGCCACTCCTTATAGCTCGCACCCTCTAATCCAGGTAAACGTCTTCTACACCCTCTCTTAAACCCTCCACATCCTTCCTGTAATGTGGTGATCAGAATTGAACACAGTACTCAAGTGTGGCCTAATCACAGTCTTATAAAGCTGCAACATGAAATCCTGACTCTTGTACTCCATTCCCCGACCAATAAAAGCAAGCGTGCCATGCGCCTTCTTTACAACAAGATGATAGGCAAATTTAAAAAAAAAATGTTGAGGGTTTCTGCCTTCCATCACCCACTATCCTCTGGGTGAAATGAATTTGCTCTCAAAGCCTCCTACCTCTTATCCCCCAGTCTATGCCACTGCGTACATGCTCCTCAGTAAAGGACCATGAGGCTTTCTTGCCCTTATGTTTCTTTTACGTGTCAGTGAGGTGTCTCATCATCACCTTTATACAGGAGGACTTTCAACCACTGTTTTACAGTCAGGTGGCTGGGGAAATAGTCAAAATAACCGAATCTGTAGGCAATGATCTCCTTGTCCACGTTCAGTTACTTTCGCGATAGTGGAAGAAGGACGAGAAATAACCTGGAGACACAGTGGAATGGGTGAGGGTCTGGCAAGGAAAATGAGCCTCAATAATTTTGAGAACTACCTAATTTTTTTTTTAGAAAATGCATAAAATCTCTTTCAAGAGCAAAAGCTGTCACGTAACACTTGTTCTTTGTGATATTTATGGATGTTGGGGTGTTTTGGCACTACGTGAATGCTCTGTTGCATTAGAGGGTGTGTGCAATGTATAAAGGCTAATGTGCTTTGCTACATGGCTGATGAGAGAGAGACCTCCAGTGGTCATTCAGGAAGGTGCAGGTTTACTCCAACAATGCAGAAAGCTTAACTATTTGAGACAATACATCCATCTCCCTACTTCATACCACCCAATCTAATTCTTCTTTCTTCCTTGTCCTTATCTCGTTTTCCTTTCAATCCAGGTGAATTGGCCATACTAAATTGCCCGTAGTGTTAGGTAAGGGGTAAATGTAGGGGTATGGGTGGGTTTCGCTTCGGCGGGTCGGTGTGGACTTGTTGGGCTGAAGGGCCTGTTTCCACACTGTAATCTAATCTAATCTAATCCATACATTTGGGGTCATTTGGCTGGACGGTTGGATTGTGACACAGACAACAGCACGGGTTTGATTCCCACACTGGCTGAGGTCATCATGAAGGACTCACCTTCTCAACTTTGCCCCTCAACTGCCCTCAGGTTAATCCCATCACTGTTGTCTGTCTCTCTCTATGTCCTCTGGGACTATGATAACTCCACCTTTTATTTTCTCAACTATTCCTTGCGGGAATGAGTTCCATTTCCTCGTCACTCTTTTGCTGAAGAAATCTCACCTCAGTTCCATGTTGGATTGATTGGTGGTGATTTTTGTAAAGTAAAATGTCACAGCTTCTAAACTTGTACTGATATTCATTGATACTTCACCTCTGTAGTATTACCTCTGATGCACATCTTCCATTGATCCTTTCAACCAGATTCTGACTTGATTATTCCAATTCCCTTCTGGTTACCCTGGCCCCCCACCTTCTCCAGCGCACCCAGGATCCTGTAGTCAGCACCCTACCCTGCATCAAGTCCCTGTCCTCCATCATCCCCCTGAACTACATTGACTCTCAGTTCTCCCATGCTTGAAAATCAAAAATGATCCCATTGTGGTTAAAGTACTCCATGACCTCACCCCTCCCTGTCTCTCACCACCTCCAGCTTCCATTCCCACTCACTGTGAACCCACAGTTCCCATGGTCCTGTCTCGAAACCCCCCCGCCACCCCCCACATCGTCCTCAGCAGCTGGGCAGTGAGCTGCCTACCTGTGTGCAAATCCCTCCAGGATGGCACATCACCCACACTCCCCTTGGAGTTCTGCCTTCGTCCAAATCTGGATTCTCACATTCCCCTCCTCTTTACCATCACAGCCCTCCCCCGCCCTAAAAGAAAATCCCTCTTTAAAATGGCCTAGCTTTGAAAGCGCCTGACTTAAGAACTCCCTCCTTTGGCTCTGTCATGTGCCTTGCGACTTTCCAAAGGTGTTATATAAATGCAAGTTGTTGTTCTGTGGCAACATGTTGTCGGGCCTCAGCAATTCATCTCTCCGCACATCACACACAGCACCCCCCCACACACACACACACACACACACCCCACCCACACCCCACCCACACACCCCACACATTAACCCCCCCACACAGCCCCCACCCCCACACCCCCCCCACACACACACACACACCACACACACCCCCCACACACACCCCCCCCACACACCCCCCCCCCACACACCCCCCCACACACACCCCCCCACACACACCCCCCCACACACCCCCCCCCACACACCCCCCACACACACCCCCCACACACACCCCCCACACACCCCCCCCACACACCCCCCCCACACACCCCCCCCACACACCCCCCCCACACACCCCCCCCCACACCCCCCCCACGCGCACACCCCCCCCACGCGCACACCCCCCCCCACGCGCACACCCCCCCACGCGCACACCCCCCCCCACGCGCACACCCCCCCCACGCGCACACCCCCCCCACGCGCACACCCCCCCCACGCGCACACCCCCCCCCACGCGCACACCCCCCCCACGCGCACACCCCCCCCACGCGCACACCCCCCCCACGCGCACACCCCCCCCACGCGCACACCCCCCCCACGCGCACACCCCCCCCCACGCGCACACCCCCCCCACGCGCACACCCCCCCCACGCGCACACCCCCCCCACGCGCACACCCCCCCCACGCGCACACCCCCCCCACGCGCACACCCCCCCACGCGCACACCCCCCCCACGTGCACACCCCCCCCACGCGCACACCCCCCCCACGCGCACACCCCCCCCCACGCACACCCCCCCCCACGTGCACACACCCCCCACGCGCACACACCCCCCACGCACACCCCCCCCACGCACACCCCCCCCACGCACACCCCCCCCACGCACACCCCCCCCACGCACACCCCCCCCACGCACACCCCCCCCACGCACACACCCCCCCCACGCACACCCCCCCCCACGCACACCCCCCCACGCACACCCCCCCCACGCACACCCCCCCCCCACGCACACCCCCCCACGCGCACACATCCCCCCCACACTCGCACTCACATGCGCACCCCACACGCACGCACACCCTACACGCACGCACACATACACACCCCCCACACACACACACACACACCCCACGCGTGCGCGGCCACCCCCATCACACATCCCCCCCCCCACACACATCCCCCCCCCCCACACACATCCCCCCCCCCACACACATCCCCCCCCCACACACATCCCCCCCCCACACACATCCCCCCCCACTACACACATTCCCCCCCACTACACACATTCCCCCCCACTACACACATCCCCCCCCACTACACACATCCCCCCCACTACACACATCCCCCCCACTACACACATCCCCCCCCACTACACACATCCCCCCCCACTACACACATCCCCCCCACTACACACATCCCCCCCCACTACACACATCCCCCCCCACTACACACATCCCCCCCCCACTACACACATCCCCCCCCACTACACACATCCCCCCCCACTACACACATCCCCCCCCACTACACACATCCCCCCCACACACATCCCCCCCCACACACATCCCCCCCCACACACACACCCCCCCAACATCCCCCACACACACCCCCGCACACCCCCCACGCGCGCACCCCCCCACGCGCACCGCCCCCACCCCTGCACCCCCCCCGCACCCACCCCCACGCACGCACCCACCCCCGCGCCCTCACCCCCGCCCCCCTGCACACCCCCCCCGCACGCAGACTCTTGCTCTCGCTCTCGCTCTCACACCGGGAATTATAAAACACATAGCTATGTATTCTGGTGCTGCCCTGAACTGATAGCAATAACCCACTGAGATTTGTTTCTCCTTCCTCAAACCCAACTAAACACACGGGATGGTTCTGCAGAGCTCTTTATGATGAGGGTGTAACTGAATTAATTACCCCAGTGACTAATTTGCATCTGTTTATTAAATTGCTGCTAAATGTGTAATTTCGCCCGTACTGTATAATTACTCCTTTGCACCTAATTGGAACAAAACCACATCCTCTCCTATCAAGTTTTGCCTCAAACTATTTAATTGGGCTGGTTTCGAGCTGAGACCAGCTATTAACATGCCTCCTGGCTTAAATATTTTAATTTAAGTTGATTTTAGTCCAGGTACCAATGCAAGATATTCAAAATACATGTACTTTCTTCTGCCACTTTAGCACGACAGTCCTTCACAATCAAGTGACTTCCAGTTGAAAACAAAGCAATGCTCTAAGTATTCAGCACACCACACAGCGCCTTTGGAGAGAAATGAGAGTTACGCTTTTGGGACAATCCTCCCGTGCTCACCACCTCCAGCCCCAACAGAACTGAAGAAAGGTAGCAACAAATATTGAGCTTTTGAATTCGAGCAAGACAGAGAGGCAGGAACAGCAAAAGAGACGTGTTGGGATAGGATGGTGTCCAGGCGACTTTACATTTTTTAAAATTCTCTTCTGGGGTGCAGGCCTCACTGGTTAGACCAGCATTTATTGCCCATCCGTAATTGCCCAGAGTGCAGTTAAGAGTTAACCACATAGCTGTGGGCCTGGAGTCACATGTAGGCCAGACCAGGTAAGGATAGTAGTTTCCTTCCCGAAAGGGCACTAGTTAACCAGATGGGCTTCTCTGACAATTGACAATGAATTCCTGGTCACCACTAGACTCCTAATTACAGTCATAGAGATGTACAGCATAGAAACAGACCATTCGGTCCATGCCAGCCAGATATCCCAACCCAATCTAGTCCCACCTGCCAGCACCCGGCACATATCCCTCCAAACCCTTCCTATTCATATACCCATCCAGATGCCTTTTAAATGTTGCAATTGTACCAGCCTCCACCACTTCCTCTGGCAGCTCATTCCATACATGTACCATCCTCTGTGTGAAAAAGTTGCCCTTTAGGTCCCTTTTATATCTTTCCCCTCTCACCCTAAACCTATGCCCTCTAGTTCTGGACTCCCTGACACCAGGGAAAAGACTTTGTTTATTTACCCTATCCATGTCCCTCATGATTTTATAAACCTCTATAAGGTCACCCCTCAGCCTCTGACGCTCCAGGGAAAACAGCCCCAGCCTGTTCAGCCTCTCCCTGTAGCTCAAATCCTCCAACCCTGGCAACATCCTTGTAAACCTTTTCTGAAACCTTTCGAGTTTCACAACATCTTTCCGATCGGAAGGAGACCGGAATTGCACACAATATTCCAACAGTGGCCTAAGCAATGCCCCGCAACATGACCTCCCAACTCCTGTATTCAATACTTTGACCAATAAAGGAAAGCATACCAAACACCCCTTCACTATCCTATCTACCTGCGACGACTCTTTCGAGGAGCTATATTCTAGACTTTTGTTGAATTCAAATTCCACCATCTGCCGTGGCAGGATTCAAACCCTGGTCTCTGGATTAACAGTCCAGTGATAATACCACTGGGCCATTGCTTCCCTGACTCATGCCTAGTTGCCCTTGAGAAGAATAACAAAATATTTCATGGTACAACAGCCAGACAACGTTAAAAAAAACAAAGCTTATGTCTCAATGTTTGGCGCCATAAAAGAAAACCTGATGGAAAGGATCAAGAAAGAAATTTGCAAAACGCAATGACAAAACAGTAGGCTGTGTTTATGACCAAGGCTGGATGGTACAATAAATGCAGGTTTCATTCATCTTGCTTCGAACGAAATGCTGGGAATACCTAGAAAGTTTGTTAATTTTACACTGTGTTCAGTTATTTTGTTATTAACTGTAATCTCCATTTGAGTTTGCAAACCTGAAAACTGCACCCTTCCTCCTGCGTTCATAATGTTTTCTGTGCACAGCGCTGCTCTCGACGCTGCTCCCTGAGGACCATCAGTTCACATGTTTCGCACCCCCCCCCCAGTCTGAGTGTAAATACCTTGATGCCTCACTCTCTGTTTCCTGCTTTTGGATCTCCTGTGATGTGGTTTCCGAGCTGTCTGTTCCCCAGCATCAGGAGCTGAAGACACTGGCTGTGGAGCACTGTGTGGGTGATACTGAAGGTGTGTGAGCTGTTGGATCACTTTTTGCATTGGGAACAAACCTCCTCCGCAAAACAAAGATTGCACAAAGTACAGGATAGAGGCGGAGGTTATGATCCAAAGTTGTTGAACTCCATACTGAGTCCAGAAGGCTGTAGAGAGTTGAGCTGAAAGATTAGGAGCTGTTCCAGAGCTTGTCTTCATTGGAACATTGACGAGCGTGTGGTACTGGAAAAGCACAGCAGGTCAGGCAGCATCTGAGGAGCAGGGGAATCGACGTTTCGGGCAAAGGCCCTTCATCAATGTCAGGCTGTCATTGGAGCGTGGGCAGCAGGTATAACATTCAAAGTATGAGCAAGACGCAGACCTCAAATGACCTGCTTTTGTTCTTCCTCGGTGAGTGTACCTGCTGGCAGTTTGCAGCACTCATAGCAATTCCTACAGAGTGGAAGCAGGCCATTCAGCCCATCGAATCCACAGCAAGCCTACCCAACCCCCACATTTCCCACGGCCAATCTGCCTCACCTGCACATCTTTGGACTGTGGGAGGGAACCAGAGCATCTAGAGGAAACTGACGCAGCCAAAGGGAGAATGTGCAAACTCCACACACACACACACACACACACACACACACACACACTGGTTTCAAACATGGGTCCCTGGCTCGCCACTGAGCCACTGTGTCTCTGTTTTTGTTTCTCATTTGCACACACAGCAGTACTCGGTGAGCCGGTGGAATTCACTGCAACGGAAACTGGCTGAGCCCAAGACAGTATATGTTTTCAAGCAGGAGGGAGATTTAGCTCTTGTGGCTAAAGTGATATGGGGGGAGGGAGGGGGGGATTTGAATACTGAGCTTGATGATCAGTCATGATCATGTTGAATGGGGGGAAGCAGACGTGAGGATTTGAGTGGCTATTGTCTATGTCTCTTTGTAAATCCCGCAATGGGAAGGTACAGGGCTGTCTGTGATTGTGGCAGAGGTGAGGGCTGTCTGTGATTGTGGCAGAGGTGAGGGCTGTCTGTGATTGTGGCAGAGGTGAGGGCTGCAGATGCTGGAGATTGGAGTCTAGATCAGAGTGGTGCTGGAAAAGCACAGCGGGTCAGGCAGCATCTGAGGAGCAGGAAAATCAATGTTTCGGGCAGGAATATGATGAAGGGCTTTTGCCTGAAACGTCAATTTTCCTCGGATTCTGCCTGACCTGCTGTGCTTTTCCAGCACCACTCTAATCCTGTCTGTGAATGTGTTCTTTAGGGAATGAAAGTGGGGAGCCTCCCCTGATTTGGCTGAGGTGTGATTGACTATTACCTGCCCTCTGAAATGATCTGGCAGCTGACTCAGTTCAGTTTGGATGGGCCTTGCCAGTAATGCCCACATGCCCTGTAAGAATTAAGAAAGAAAAATGCAACGTGCCAGACGTACAATTTTGTTGAACAGATACGTTTTGTTTAATAAAGGAAGAGTTTTAGATTTATTAAACTTCAACTGGTCATAAGTAAAATAACAAAGGGCGATCCACCTTCTGCTCATGTACTCTACATTCACTCCAGTTAGAAGACTATCTCACAGCCAGAAAGTGCTGTCAGGGGGATGAGGAGCTCCTAAAAATGGGAAACGAGAGTCCAGCGACAGTATATTAGAGTGAAAGGCAAGGCTGGTAGATGGAGTGAATGCTGGATGACTAGAAAAGTAGAGACTCTGATCAAGATAAAAAGGAAGCATAGACAGCAGGGATCAAGTGAATCCCTGAAGGAATATAAGGGCAATAGGAGTATACTCAAGAGGGAAACCAGGAGGGCAACAAAGGGGCATGAGGTAACTTTTGCAAACATGGTTAAGGTGAATCCAAATGGATTCTACGAGTAGATTAAGGACCAAAAGGTAACTAGGGAGAGAATAGGGCACCTCAAAGATTAACAAGGCCATCTATGTGTGGAACCACAGGAAATGGGGGAGACACTAAATGAGTATTTGCTGGGGAGAAGGGTATGGAAACTGGGGAACATCGGGGAATAAATAGTGATATCTTGACAAGCTTCCATATTATAGACGAGGAGGTGCCGAAGTTCTTAAAACGCATAATGATTGATCAATCCCCAGGACCTGATCAGGTGTACCCCAGAACTCTGTGGGAAGCTAGAGCAATGATTGTTGGGCCTCTTGCTGAGATATTTGTATCATCGATAGTCACATGCGAGGTGCCGGAAGACTGGAGGTTGGCTAAGGTGGTGCCACTGTTTAAGAAGGGCGGTAAGGACAAGCCAGGGAACTATAGACCAGTGAGCCTGACGTCAGTGATGGGCAAGTTGTTGGAGGGAATCCTGAGGGACAGGATGTACGTGTATTTGGAAAGGCAAGGACTGATTAGGGATAGTCAACATGGCTTTGTGCGGGGGAAATCATATCTCACAAACTTGATTGAGTTTTTTGAGGAAGTAACAAAGAAGATTGATGAGGGTAGAGCAGTAGATGTGATCTATATGGACTTCAGTAAGGCGTTCAACAAGGTTCCCCATGGGAGACTGATTAGCAAGGTTAGATCTCAAGGAATACAGGGAGAACTAGCCATTTGGATGCAGAACTGGCTCAAAGGTAGAAGACAGAGAGTGGTGGTGGAGGGTTGTTTTTCAGACTGGAGGCCTGTGACCAGTGGAGTGCCACAAGGATCGGTGCTGGGCCCTCTACTCTTTGTCATTTATATAAATGATTTGGATGTGAACATAGGAGCTATGGTTAGTAAGTTCGCAGATGACACCAAACTTGGAGGTGTAGTGGTCAGCAAAGAAAATTACCTCAGGGTACAATGGGATCTTGATCAGATAGGTCAATGGGCTGAAGAGTGGCAGATGGAGTTTAGATAAATGTGAGATGCTGCATTTAGGAAAAGCAAATCATATAAGGACTTATAAACATCACGGTAAGGTCCTAGGGGATGTTGCTGAACAAAGAGACCTTGGAGTGTAGATTCATAGTTCCTTGAAATTAGAGTCATAGGTAGATAGGAGTTGGGGTGCTTTCCTTTATTGGACAGAGTTGTGAGTATAGGAGTTGGGAATGTTGCATTGCGGGTGGTGGTTAGGCCACTGTTGGAATACTGTGTGCAATTCTGGTTACCCTGCTACAGGAAAAATATTGTGAAACTTAAAAGAGTTCATAAAGGATTTACAAGAATGTTGCCGGGATGAGAGGACTTGAGCTATAGGGAGGAGCTGAACAGGTTGGGGCTATTTTCCCTGGAGCGTCGGAGGCTGAGGGTGACCTTGTAGAGGTTTACAAAATCATGAGGGGCATGGATAGGGTAAGTGGCAAAGGTGTTTTTTCCAATGAAGGGGGCAAACAAGAGGGCATTGGTTTAAAATGAGAGGGGAAAGATTTAAAAAGGACCTGAGGGGCAATGTTTTTACACAGAGGGTGGTACGTGTATGGAATGAGCTGCCGGAGGAAGTGGAGGAGGTTGGTACAATTGCAACATTTAAAAGGCATCTGGATGGGTATATGAATAGGAAGGGCTTAGAAGCCACAAATGTAGGCAAATGGGACTAGATCAGCATGGACCAAAGGACATGTGTCTGCTGGAGAACTCGTCGGCTCTACGGAGATTTCCAGGAGATTCCCTCAGTGCCAGGACCCTGATGGGTACTGCTCAGACTGAAGTCTGCGGTCATAGATTCAGGAAATTCCGGGGGCTTTAGCCAGTCTCTATTCCTACAATTCCAGAAGGCAGGTGGGCTTTCACAAATGAGGAAGTGGGGAAGCTAACTTCCTGGGGGGTGGGCAGTGGGAGTGATATGCCCCCCCTGGCTGGGAAGGGGCACCTTCCAATATTATCCCCCCCCCCCATATTTCCTGGCGGTTCACAAAAAGAATTGGTGAATCACATTTCCATCCACCTACCCATACCAACCGTGTGAAACCGTCGGAGAAAGTGAGCACTGCAGATGCTGGAGAGTCATGAGTCGAAAAGTGTGGTGCTGGAAAAGCGCAGCAAGTCAGGCAGCATCCGAGGAGCAGGAGAGTCATCGTTTCGGGCATGAGCCCTTCATCGGGAAACTGCCTGATTCCTGATGAAGGGCTAATGTCCGAAACATCGATGCTCCTGCTCCTCGGATGCCGCCTGACCTGCTGTGCTTTTCCAGCGCCACACTTTTCGGTGTGAAACCGTTGCCACGGTAACACTGAGTTCATTTGTGCTTTTTGACTGGGCCTGTGTCCAGCAGAGTTTAGAAGGGTGGGGGGCGCAGGGGGATGGGATGGGATGGTGGGGGATCTGATGGGAATGTGTAAAATTCTAAGAGGACGGACCAGATGCAGGGAGGGGGCTTCCCCTGGTTACGGAGTCTGGGACTCAATGGGGAGAAGCAGAGACAGAGGATGAGCCATGCTCACACTGAGGGGTGGAGCAGACCTGAAGGGAATACACCACATAGCGGGTGGATTACCACTTTCAGCGTCATCCCTCCCTTTATCATGGGAAGTGGTAGACACTAGTGCGGAGATGATGGCTAGTTGTCCAACCAGCCTATACATACCCAAAAACACCCATCCCCACCCCCTGCCAAAACCACACCTGGTCTGACCAGGTATGATGGAGAACAATTTACAGAAAGGTGTGACTATAAAACCGGTCTCAATATAGGGGAAGCTACCATTAATTTCTGGAAAAAAAAAGACCCACTGGGAAGGAAATCTGCCTACCTATAGTTAACTCTTACCGGCCCAATGAAATGTTTTTTTAGATTAGATTCCCTACAGTAGTGAAACAGGCCCTTCGGTCCAACAAGTCTGTACTGACCCTCCGAAGAGTAACCCACCCAGGCTCATTCCCCTAGCTTATATTTACCCCTGACTAATGTATCTATTACTATGTGCAATTTAGCATGGCCAATTTTCCTGACCTGCACATCTTTGGATTGTGGGAGGAAACCCTCACAGACACGTGGAGAATGTGCAAACTCCACACAGGCAGTCGCCCGAGGCAGGAATCGAACCTGGGTCCCTGGTGTTGTGAGGCAGCAGTGCTAACCACTGAGCCACCGTGCCACTCAATGTTCTGGCAAGCCATTCAATTTAAGGATGACTAGGAATAGGCAACATTGGCCAGTCCTGCCAATGATGCCCACACCTCTGAAATAGTTAAAAAAGAAACGTGTGTGGCAATGTGCCAGATGTACCATTTTGTTAAAAAGGATGTTTTATTTATTAAAGAAAGAGGTTAGATTTATTAATCTTCAAGTAAAGCTGGATCCTGAATCACATGATCATCAATACATCTCGCCCTCCCCAGGGTGCTGCAGACTGGAAGCTTACCCACACCCAACATAATAGGCCAGAGGGTGCTCTTCTCCCCCACATCAGTGGGCTGGTACAGCATTAATGGGCAGAAGGGTCTCCTCCTAGCCTGAAAGCTTTCATTTCGGTGTCCAACAAGATCGCATCAGGCTAAACAAAAAAGACTACTCGGGGCAGGTGATGGCCTGGTGGTATTATCACTGAACTATTAATCCAGAGGATCCAGGCTGAGGAAGGGCTTATGACCGAAACGTCGATTCTCCTGCTCCTCAGATACTGCCTGACCTGCTGTGCTTTTCCAGCAACACACTCTCAACTCTGATCTCCAGCATCTGCAGTCCTCCCTTTCTCCTATCTCATTGTCTGTCCACCTTTGGAATGACTGTCACTTTCTTTCTATTAATTTTTAATAGACAATAACACTATTGACTATAAAACGCTTTTGTTTCTATTAATCCAGAGACCCAGAGGAACCTGGACTCGAATTGTCACATGGTGGAATTCAAATTCTGGATTTAAGAGTTTAATGATGTCGATTGCCAGGAAAAAAAGCCCCACCTGGCTCACTAATGTCCCCTCAGTGAAAGAAACTGCCTTCTGGCTTCTCTTGTGACAAAGACTTGGCCAGTGCCAACCTCCAAGAAAGTCAGGGATTGAGCATGGAACGCACGCACGCACGCCAGCTGTGCCCGGGGATGTATGGCTGGTGTTAATTATGGTTGAGGTGTCTTTACCACAGTAACATTGGGTAACCGCTTTTGTGTGAAATGAGATTGTACAACATGGGCTGGCTTCACCAGAGGAGTGCATAGTCACCCAGGGGTTAAATTACAGCTACTCTAAGCCACTTCTATGGATCTAAACAGCGTGGAATCAGGTGTGGGTCTGTCAGATACTCAGCTCTCCTCACACTGTATGATTTGCTATGCCCTGTTTGCCTGTGCTTCTCTCTCTTTCTCTTTAACAATTTCTCAAACCCTGGCAGAAAAAAACAAGTGTAATGTTTCAAAAACAAGTCAATTTATGACACAGGCACTTGGAGCTTTTCATAATGGCCACTTACTTGGGAACATTGCCATCTCTCTCCAGAGTGTTAATACCAGAGGTGTCCATTAATCACTCCAAATTGCTCAGGACGTGTGTGTTTATCTAAGCAAGAGAACACCAGCTCAATGGTCTTGTGTGTTATTAGCGCTTGGATCGAATTAATTAATTGCTTCTGTAAACAATGGTTCGTAGAAGGTAAGCTGTGCCTTCAGAGTCCCAGCTCATTCCTGTTCTAAATGCTGGTTAGCTCCTCACACTGTGAACAAACCATGTCCTCAAAGTAACCCAGGCAACAGATGCAGCTTTCAGTATGTTCCTGCTCTCCACAGGCTGAATGCACTCTGTGTTGCTGTTTATGCAGGGAGAGCATGTCCCTGCAGCAACATGCACTTTCACCTCCATCTTCTGCCTCTGCATCATGACAGTAGTGACTCCAAACATATGACTGACCAGGATTCTCCGTTACTCTTACTGCCTGCCACTAATGTGTGCATTGGCAGCATTTGCAGATCGATAATCAATGTTTGACCCCCAGAGGCAAAGATGCAGCCCACTGCAACAGGAGACCTCACACCCAGAAGATCAACTCTCAGTTCTTCACAGTGTGGGAGCAGACCATTTGGCCCATTGAGTCCACACCAACTCTCTGACGAGTATCCTACTCAAACCCACCACATCCCCATGACAGTGGCACGGTGGTTCAGTGGTTAGCACTGCTGCCTCCCAGTGCCAGGGTCCCAGGTTCGATTCCAGCCTCGGGTGACTGTCTGTGTGGAGTTTGCACGTTCTCCCAGTGTCTGTGTGGGTTTCCTCCGGGTGCTCCGGTTTCCTCCCACAGTCCAAAGATGTGCAGGTTGGGTGAATTGGCCACGCTAAATTGCCCGTAGTGTTCAGGGCTGTGTAGGTTAGGTGCAGTAGTCAGGGGTAAATGTAGAGAAGTAGGGGAGTGGGTCTGAGTGGTTTACTCTTCGAAGGGTCGGTGTGGACTTGTTGGGTCAAATGGCCTGTTTCCACACTGTAGGGGGATTCTATGAACCCCACATTTCCCATGACTAATCGCCATAGCCTACACATCCCTGAACACTCTGGGCAGTTTAGCATGGCCAATTCAGACCTGCTCCAGGTCTGGACTGTGGGAAGAAACCGGAGAACCCGGAGGAAACCCACACAGACACGGGGAGAATGTGCAAACTCCCACAGACAGTTACCCGAGGCTGGAATCGAACCTGGGACCCTGGCACTGGGAGGCAGCAGTACGATGGTGTGATGCAGATTTTTATAATAGGAAAAGATGGCAAGAGTTGGTTTGGGCAGTGGAAGGTCATTGTGATTATGGGAAGGGCTGAGGATGGAGGAGCTAGGGCCTGGGAGGGAGGGGAGTAAGTGGCTTGAATATGCAGCCAGCAACTACTCCCACTGGAATCACTAGGTGAGGAGCAGCAGCTCAGATGATAACGTTCCCTGCCTGAGAGATGGAGAGTGCAGTTGACCTGAAGGGAAGTAGAGGTCTCAGTGGAGACTGAGGATGACCTCGTGGCCCACACAGTCTTCCTGAAGCCCTTCCTGAAGAAGGGCTTATGCCCGAAACGTCGATTCTCCTGTTCCTTGGATGCTGCCTGACCTGCTGCGCTTTTCCAGCAACACATTTTCAGCCCACACAGTCTGTTTGGCTCAGCCACCACAAACAGCAATCTGGTTATTATCATTAAATAAACACTTTAAATATCCTGACTGCCTCCGAACTAGTAACTAACAGGAACCTGGTAGACGATAATCAATAACAATTCCTAACGCTCCCTGTACACCCCATTCAGAGACCTGCTTTTAACCTGCTTCCCTCAGTATTCAAGATGGTCAGTTTTGAGACACCCTCTGCCACACATTGGCTTACTCTAATTATGTGCAGCGTCCTTTCTCATCTTATGCCTGAAACGTTGACTCTCCTGCTCCTCGGATGCTGCCTGACCTGCTGTGCTTTTCCAGCACCACACTCTCGACTCTGATCTCCAGCATCTGCAGTCCTCACTGCCTCCTTTCTCATCTTCTGTCCACCTTTGGAATAATTAAAACGAGGAGGCCATTCATTCCTTCTGACAGGTGCTGGCAGTGGGTGAAGTTGTGAGTCTTTCTCACGCCTGTGAGTTTGCAGTTTTAATTCAATCGCAGGCAGGTTGGCCAACATACCCTAGGGTAGCAGTGCAGAGAGAGGGGGCACCCAACGGCTGCAGTAAGCACAAACAGCCACCAAGTGGCAGCAGATCTCCATTCCTGTGTGTCCCCACAAACTATTCAGTTCAAGAGCAGTGACGAGGTCTGATTTTAACTGTTAAAAATCACACAACACCAGGTTATGGTCCAACAGGTTTGTGTGAAAATACAAGCTTCAACGGAGGAGCAGCGCTTCAAAAGCTTGTGATTTCAAATAAACCTGTTGGACTCTAAGCTGGTATCGTGTGATTTTCAACTTTGAGAAATGAAGGCTGGGTCGGTGGTGATCTAAGAGAAGTCTTCACAATGACGATCGCGAGGAGACAGAGAGAAAGTTTCCTATTGTGGGGAAGAGGAGGACTAGAGGCTAGTGATAGTCCCAAGAAATCCAATAGGGAATTTGGAATTCACCAGGAAGGAAGTCACTATCACGGGGAATGGTTGATGGGGAGAGACAAGGTGGGTTGGAGAGAAGGGTTGGGCACACAGATGAGGAAGAAGCGACCAGAGGGATGTCAAGGTCGATTCAGATCAGCTGCATTCTCGTCCTTCTGTGGAGGAGGTGCAAGTGGTTTGGAATCTCCAGTACGGACCAGATGGGCTGAATGGCCTGCCCCTGTGCTTTATTTCTGGTGTCATTCCCCAGGAGAATGTGCTGAAGCCCTGGCTGGAGGCTGTGAACACAGAGTCGAAGGACACAGCAGGAAGGAGCGCGAGGCAGAATGGAGTGTCCGGGAGAACATCGCCGAGGGAGCGGAGAGAGCTCATTCCCTGATTTCCACAACAGTGGAAATTGTGAATCTTACCCACCTGCCATGGCAGGGATAACTAGACAGTGCAGAATGAACACTCAGTGTCCCAGAGGACATGGTGCACCAGAGCTGAGGAACGATGGAGTTCTCTAGAAGCTGAGAACCAACACCAGGCCCGGTAAACCGCTCAGAACGATGGACCAGCGACCATCCTGAGAGACCGTGGTCAGCCCAGGGCTAGAGAGGTTTTCACAGAGAATGACACTCCTCACCGATAAACCCCTCTTCACATCTTCACCGTACACTCCTCACCAATAAACCCCTCTTCACATCTTCACCGTACAGTCCTCACCGATAAACCCTCTTCACATCTTCACCGTACACTCCTCACCGATAAACCCTCTTCACATCTTCACCATACACTCCTCACCGATAAACCCTCTTCACATCTTCACCGTACACTCCTCACCGATAAACCCTCTTCACATCTTCACCATACACTCCTCACCGATAAACCCTCTTCACATCTTCACCCTGCACTCCTCACCGATAAACCCTCTTCACATCTTCACCGTACACTCCTCACCGATAAAGCCCTCTTCACATCTTCACTGTACACTCCTCACTGATACACCTTCTTCATATCTTCACCGTACACTCCTCACCGATACACACTCCTCACAACTTCACCGTACACTCCTCACCGATACACCATCTTCACATCTTCACCGTACACTTCTCAGGGATACATCCTCTTCACATCTTCAACGTACACTCCTCACCAATAAACCCCTCTTCACATCTTCACCGTACAGTCCTCACCGATAAACCCTCTTCACATCTTCACCGTACACTCCTCACCGATAAACCCTCTTCACATCTTCACCATACACTCCTCACCGATAAACCCTCTTCACATCTTCACCGTACACTCCTCACCGATAAACCCTCTTCACATCTTCACCATACACTCCTCACCGATAAACCCTCTTCACATCTTCACCCTGCACTCCTCACCGATAAACCCTCTTCACATCTTCACCGTACACTCCTCACCGATAAAGCCCTCTTCACATCTTCACTGTACACTCCTCACTGATACACCTTCTTCATATCTTCACCGTACACTCCTCACCGATACACACTCCTCACATCTTCACCGTATACTCCTCACCGATACACCCTCTTCACATTTTTACCGTACACTCCTCACCGATAAACCCCTCTTCACATCTTCACCGTACACTCCTCACCGATAAACCCCTCTTCACATCTTCACCGTACACTCCTCACCGATACACCCTCTTCACATCTTCACCGTACACACCTCACCGATAAACCCCTCTTCACATCTTCACCGTACAATCCTCACCGATAAACCCCTCTTCACGTCTTCACCGTAGACTCCTCACTGATAAACCCCTCTTCACATCTTCACCGTACACTCCTCACCGATACACCCGCTTCACATCTTCACCATACACTCCTCACCGATACACCCTCTTCACATCTTCACCGTAGACTCCTCACTAACAAACCCTTTTTCACATCTTCACCGTACACTCCTCACCGATACACCCTCTTCACATCTTCACTGTACACTCCTCTCTGATACACCCTCTTCACATCTTCAACGTACACTCCACACCGATACACCCTCTTCACATCTTCACCGTACATTCCTCACTAACAAACCCCTCTTCACATTTTTACTGTACACTCCTCCCCGATACACCCTCTTCACATTTTTACCGTACACTCCTCACCGATAAACCCCTCTTCACATCTTCACCGTACACTCCTCACCGATATACCCTCTTCACATTTTTACCGTACACTCCTCACTGATAAACCCCTCTTCACATCTTTACCTTACACTCCTCACTGACAAATCCCTCTTCACATCTTCACCGTCCACTCCTCACCGATAAACCCATCTTCACATCTTCACCGTACACTCCTCACCGATAAACCCCCTTCACATCTTCACCGTACACTCCTCACCGATACACCCTCTTCACATCTTCACCGTACACTCCTCACTGACAAACCCGTCTTCACATCTTCATCGTACACTCCTCAACGATACACCCTCTTCACATCTTCATCGTACACTCCTCACCGATACACCCTCTTCACATCTTCACCGTACACTCCTCACCGATAAACCCCTCTTCACATCTTCACCGTACAATCCTCACCGATACACCCTCTTCACATCTTCACCGTACACTCCTCACCGATACACCCGCTTCACATCTTCACCATACACTCCTCACCGATACACCATCTTCACATCTTCACCGTACACTCCTCACCGATACACCCTCTTCACATCTTCAACGTACACTCCTCACCGATACACCCTCTTCACATCTTCACCGTACACTCCTCACTAACAAACCCCTCTTCACATTTTTACTGTACACTCCTCCCCGATATACCCTCTTCACATTTTTACCGTACACTCCTCACCGATATACCCTCTTCACATTGTTACCGTACACTCCTCACCGATAAACCCCTCTTCACATCTTCACCGTACACTCCTCACCGATAAACCCCTCTTCACATCTTCACCGTACACTCCTCACCGATACACCCTCTTCACATCTTCACCGTACACTCCTCACCGATAAACCCCTCTTCACATCTTCACCGTACAATCCTCACCGATAAACCCCTCTTCACGTCTTCACCGTAGACTCCTCACCGATAAACCCCTCTTCACATCTTCACCGTACACTCCTCACCGATACACCCGCTTCACATCTTCACCATACACTCCTCACCGATACACCATCTTCACATCTTCACCGTACACTCCTCACCGATACACCCTCTTCACATCTTCAACGTACACTCCTCACCGATACACCCTCTTCACATCTTCACCGTACACTCCTCACTAACAAACCCCTCTTCACATTTTTACTGTACACTCCTCCCCGATACACCCTCTTCACATTTTTACCGTACACTCCTCACCGATATACCCTCTTCACATTGTTACCGTACACTCCTCACCGATAAACCCCTCTTCACATCTTCACCGTACACTCCTCACCGATAAACCCCTCTTCACATCTTCACCGTACACTCCTCACCGATACACCCTCTTCACATCTTCACCGTACACTCCTCACCGATAAACCCCTCTTCACATCTTCACCGTACAATCCTCACCGATAAACCCCTCTTCACGTCTTCACCGTAGACTCCTCACCGATAAACCCCTCTTCACATTTTTACTGTACACTCCTCACCGATACACCATCTTCACATCTTCACCGTACACTCCTCACCGATACACCCTCTTCACATCTTCAACGTACACTCCTCACCGATACACCCTCTTCACATCTTCACCGTACACTCCTCACTAACAAACCCCTCTTCACATTTTTACTGTACACTCCTCCCCGATACACCCTCTTCACATTTTTACCGTACACTCCTCACCGATAAACCTCTCTTCACATCTTCACCGTACACTCCTCACCGATATACCCTCTTCACATTTTTACCGTACACTCCTCACTGATAAACCCCTCTTCACATCTTCACCTTACACTCCTCACTGACAAATCCCTCTTCACATCTTCACCGTCCACTCCTCACCGATAAACCCATCTTCACATCTTCACCGTACACTCCTCACCGATAAACCCCCTTCACATCTTCACCGTACACTCCTCACCGATACACCCTCTTCACATCTTCATCGTACACTCCTCACCGATACACCTTCTTCACATCTTCACCATACACTCCTCACAGATAAACCCCTCTTCACATCTTCACCGTACACTCCTCACCGATACGCCCTCTTCACATCTTCACCGTACACTCCTCACAGATAAACCCCCTTCACATCTTCACTGTACACTCCTCACCGATAAACCCCCTTCACATCTTCACCGTACACTCCTCACCGATACACCCTCTTCACATCTTCACCGTACACTCCTCACTGACAAACCCGTCTTCACATCTTCACCGTACACTCCTCACCGATACACCCTCTTCACATCTTCATCGTACACTCCTCACCGATACACCCGCTTCACATCTTCACCGTACACTCCTCACCGATAAACCCCTCTTCACATCTTCACCGTACAATCCTCGCCGATACACCCTCTTCACATCTTCACCGTACACTCCTCACCGATAAACCCCTCTTCACATCTTCACCGTACACTCCTCACCGATACACCCGCTTCACATCTTCACCATACACTCCTCACCGATACACCCTCTTCACATCTTCACCGTACACTCCTCACTAACAAACCCCTCTTCACATTTTTACTGTACACTCCTCCCCGATAAACCCTCTTCACATTGTTACCGTACACTCCTCACCGATAAACCCCTCTTCACATCTTCACCGTACACTCCTCACCGATAAACCCCTCTTCACATCTTCACCGTACACTCCTCACCGATACACCCTCTTCACATCTTCACCGTACACTCCTCACCGATAAACCCCTCTTCACATCTTCACCGTACAATCCTCACCGATAAACCCCTCTTCACGTCTTCACCGTAGACTCCTCACCGATAAACCCCTCTTCACATCTTCACCGTACACTCCTCACCGATACACCCGCTTCACATCTTCACCATACACTCCTCACCGATACACCATCTTCACATCTTCACCGTACACTCCTCACCGATACACCCTCTTCACATCTTCAACGTACACTCCTCACCGATACACCCTCTTCACATCTTCACCGTACACTCCTCACTAACAAACCCCTCTTCACATTTTTACTGTACACTCCTCCCCGATACACCCTCTTCACATTTTTACCGTACACTCCTCACCGATAAACCTCTCTTCACATCTTCACCGTACACTCCTCACCGATATACCCTCTTCACATTTTTACCGTACACTCCTCACTGATAAACCCCTCTTCACATCTTCACCTTACACTCCTCACTGACAAATCCCTCTTCACATCTTCACCGTCCACTCCTCACCGATAAACCCATCTTCACATCTTCACCGTACACTCCTCACCGATAAACCCCCTTCACATCTTCACCGTACACTCCTCACCGATACACCCTCTTCACATCTTCATCGTACACTCCTCACCGATACACCTTCTTCACATCTTCACCATACACTCCTCACCGATAAACCCCCTTCACATCTTCACCGTACACTCCTCACCGATACGCCCTCTTCACATCTTCACCGTACACTCCTCACAGATAAACCCCCTTCACATCTTCACTGTACACTCCTCACCGATACACCATCTTCACGTCTTCACCATACACTCCTCACCAATACACCCTCTTCACATCTTCACCGTACACTCCTCACCGATAAACCCCTCTTCACATCTTCACCGTATACACCTCTCCGATACACCCTCTTCACATCTTCACCGTACACTCCTCACTAACAAACCCTTCTTCACATCCTCACCGTACACTCCTCACCGATAAACCCCTCTTCACATCTTCACCGTACACTCCTCACCGATAAACCCCACTTCACATCTTCACCGTACACTCCTCACCGATAAACCCCTCTTCACATCTTCACCGTACACTCCTCTCCGATACACCCTCTTCACATCATCACCGTACACTCCTCACTAACAAACCCTTCTTCACATCTTCACCGTACACTCCTCACCGATAAACCCCTCTTCACATCTTCACCGTACACTCCTCACCGATAAACCCCACTTCACATCTTCACCGTACACTCCTCACCGATACACCATCTTCACGTCTTCACCGTACACTCCTCACCAATACACCCTCTTCACATCTTCACCGTAGACTCCTCACTAACAAACCCTTTTTCACATCTTCACCATACACTCCTCATCGATACACCCTCTTCACATCTTCACTGTACACTCCTCTCTGATACACCCTCTTCACATCTTCAACGTACACTCCACACCGATACACCCTCTTCACATCTTCACCGTACATTCCTCACTAACAAACCCCTCTTCACATTTTTACTGTACACTCCTCCCCGATACACCCTCTTCACATTTTTACCGTACACTCCTCACCGATAAACCCCTCTTCACATCTTCACCGTACACTCCTCACCGATATACCCTCTTCACATTTTTACCGTACACTCCTCACTGATAAACCCCTCTTCACATCTTTACCTTACACTCCTCACTGACAAATCCCTCTTCACATCTTCACCGTCCACTCCTCACCGATAAACCCATCTTCACATCTTCACCGTACACTCCTCACCGATAAACCCCCTTCACATCTTCACCGTACACTCCTCACCGATACACCCTCTTCACATCTTCACCGTACACTCCTCACTGACAAACCCGTCTTCACATCTTCACCGTACACTCCTCACCGATACACCCTCTTCACATCTTCATCGTACACTCCTCACCGATACACCCGCTTCACATCTTCACCGTACACTCCTCACCGATAAACCCCTCTTCACATCTTCACCGTACAATCCTCACCGATACACCCTCTTCACATCTTCACCGTACACTCCTCACCGATAAACCCCTCTTCACATCTTCACCGTACACTCCTCACCGATACACCCGCTTCACATCTTCACCATACACTCCTCACCGATACACCATCTTCACATCTTCACCGTACACTCCTCACTAACAAACCCCTCTTCACATTTTTACTGTACACTCCTCCCCGATACACCCTCTTCACATTTTTACCGTACACTCCTCACCGATATACCCTCTTCACATTGTTACCGTACACTCCTCACCGATAAACCCCTCTTCACATCTTCACCGTACACTCCTCACCGATACACCCGCTTCACATCTTCACCATACACTCCTCACCGATACACCCGCTTCACATCTTCACCATACACTCCTCACCGATAAACCCCTCTTCACATCTTCACCGTACACTCCTCACTAACAAACCCCTCTTCACATTTTTACCGTACACTCCTCACCGATATACCCTCTTCACATTGTTACCGTACACTCCTCACCGATAAACCCCTCTTCACATCTTCACCGTACACTCCTCACCGATAAACCCCTCTTCACATCTTCACCGTACACTCCTCACCGATACACCCTCTTCACATCTTCACCGTACACTCCTCACCGATAAACCCCTCTTCACATCTTCACCGTACAATCCTCACCGATAAACCCCTCTTCACGTCTTCACCGTAGACTCCTCACCGATAAACCCCTCTTCACATCTTCACCGTACACTCCTCACCGATACACCCGCTTCACATCTTCACCATACACTCCTCACCGATACACCATCTTCACATCTTCACCGTACACTCCTCACCGATACACCCTCTTCACATCTTCAACGTACACTCCTCACCGATACACCCTCTTCACATCTTCACCGTACACTCCTCACTAACAAACCCCTCTTCACATTTTTACTGTACACTCCTCCCCGATACACCCTCTTCACATTTTTACCGTACACTCCTCACCGATAAACCTCTCTTCACATCTTCACCGTACACTCCTCACCGATATACCCTCTTCACATTTTTACCGTACACTCCTCACTGATAAACCCCTCTTCACATCTTCACCTTACACTCCTCACTGACAAATCCCTCTTCACATCTTCACCGTCCACTCCTCACCGATAAACCCATCTTCACATCTTCACCGTACACTCCTCACCGATAAACCCCTCTTCACATCTTCACCGTACACTCCTCACCGATAAACCCCACTTCACATCTTCACCGTACACTCCTCACCGATACACCATCTTCACGTCTTCACCGTACACTCCTCACCAATACACCCTCTTCACATCTTCACCGTAGACTCCTCACTAACAAACCCTTTTTCACATCTTCACCATACACTCCTCATCGATACACCCTCTTCACATCTTCACTGTACACTCCTCTCTGATACACCCTCTTCACATCTTCAACGTACACTCCACACCGATACACCCTCTTCACATCTTCACCGTACATTCCTCACTAACAAACCCCTCTTCACATTTTTACTGTACACTCCTCCCCGATACACCCTCTTCACATTTTTACCGTACACTCCTCACCGATAAACCCCTCTTCACATCTTCACCGTACACTCCTCACCGATATACCCTCTTCACATTTTTACCGTACACTCCTCACTGATAAACCCCTCTTCACATCTTTACCTTACACTCCTCACTGACAAATCCCTCTTCACATCTTCACCGTCCACTCCTCACCGATAAACCCATCTTCACATCTTCACCGTACACTCCTCACCGATAAACCCCCTTCACATCTTCACCGTACACTCCTCACCGATACACCCTCTTCACATCTTCACCGTACACTCCTCACTGACAAACCCGTCTTCACATCTTCACCGTACACTCCTCACCGATACACCCTCTTCACATCTTCATCGTACACTCCTCACCGATACACCCGCTTCACATCTTCACCGTACACTCCTCACCGATAAACCCCTCTTCACATCTTCACCGTACAATCCTCACCGATACACCCTCTTCACATCTTCACCGTACACTCCTCACCGATAAACCCCTCTTCACATCTTCACCGTACACTCCTCACCGATACACCCGCTTCACATCTTCACCATACACTCCTCACCGATACACCATCTTCACATCTTCACCGTACACTCCTCACTAACAAACCCCTCTTCACATTTTTACTGTACACTCCTCCCCGATACACCCTCTTCACATTTTTACCGTACACTCCTCACCGATATACCCTCTTCACATTGTTACCGTACACTCCTCACCGATAAACCCCTCTTCACATCTTCACCGTACACTCCTCACCGATACACCCGCTTCACATCTTCACCATACACTCCTCACCGATACACCCGCTTCACATCTTCACCATACACTCCTCACCGATAAACCCCTCTTCACATCTTCACCGTACACTCCTCACTAACAAACCCCTCTTCACATTTTTACCGTACACTCCTCACCGATATACCCTCTTCACATTGTTACCGTACACTCCTCACCGATAAACCCCTCTTCACATCTTCACCGTACACTCCTCACCGATAAACCCCTCTTCACATCTTCACCGTACACTCCTCACCGATACACCCTCTTCACATCTTCACCGTACACTCCTCACCGATAAACCCCTCTTCACATCTTCACCGTACAATCCTCACCGATAAACCCCTCTTCACGTCTTCACCGTAGACTCCTCACCGATAAACCCCTCTTCACATCTTCACCGTACACTCCTCACCGATACACCCGCTTCACATCTTCACCATACACTCCTCACCGATACACCATCTTCACATCTTCACCGTACACTCCTCACCGATACACCCTCTTCACATCTTCAACGTACACTCCTCACCGATACACCCTCTTCACATCTTCACCGTACACTCCTCACTAACAAACCCCTCTTCACATTTTTACTGTACACTCCTCCCCGATACACCCTCTTCACATTTTTACCGTACACTCCTCACCGATAAACCTCTCTTCACATCTTCACCGTACACTCCTCACCGATATACCCTCTTCACATTTTTACCGTACACTCCTCACTGATAAACCCCTCTTCACATCTTCACCTTACACTCCTCACTGACAAATCCCTCTTCACATCTTCACCGTCCACTCCTCACCGATAAACCCATCTTCACATCTTCACCGTACACTCCTCACCGATAAACCCCCTTCACATCTTCACCGTACACTCCTCACCGATACACCCTCTTCACATCTTCATCGTACACTCCTCACCGATACACCTTCTTCACATCTTCACCATACACTCCTCACCGATAAACCCCCTTCACATCTTCACCGTACACTCCTCACCGATACGCCCTCTTCACATCTTCACCGTACACTCCTCACAGATAAACCCCCTTCACATCTTCACTGTACACTCCTCACCGATACACCATCTTCACGTCTTCACCGTACACTCCTCACCAATACACCCTCTTCACATCTTCACCGTACACTCCTCACCGATAAACCCCTCTTCACATCTTCACCGTATACTCCTCTCCGATACACCCTCTTCACATCTTCACCGTACACTCCTCACTAACAAACCCTTCTTCACATCTTCACTGTACACTCCTCACCGATAAACCCCTCTTCACATCTTCACCGTACACTCCTCACCGATAAACCCCACTTCACATCTTCACCGTACACTCCTCACCGATACACCATCTTCACGTCTTCACCGTACACTCCTCACCAATACACCCTCTTCACATCTTCACCGTAGACTCCTCACTAACAAACCCTTTTTCACATCTTCACCGTACACTCCTCACCGATACACCCTCTTCACATCTTCACTGTACACTCCTCTCTGATACACCCTCTTCACATCTTCAACGTACACTCCACACTGATACACCCTCTTCACATCTTCACCGTACATTCCTCACTAACAAACCCCTCTTCACATTTTTACTGTACACTCCTCCCCGATACACCCTCTTCACATCTTCACCGTACACTCCTCACCGATAAACCCCTCTTCACACCTTCACCGTACACTCCTCACCGATATACCCTCTTCACATTTTTACCGTACACTCCTCACTGATAAACCCCTCTTCACATCTTTACCTTTCACTCCTCACTGACAAATCCCTCTTCACATCTTCACCGTCCACTCCTCACCGATAAACCCATCTTCACATCTTCACCGTACACTCCTCACCGATAAACCCCCTTCACATCTTCACCGTACACTCCTCACCGATACACCCTCTTCACATCTTCACCGTACACTCCTCACCGATAAACCCCTCTTCACATCTTCACCGTATACTCCTCTCCGATACACCCTCTTCACATCTTCACCGTACACTCCTCACTAACAAACCCTTCTTCACATCTTCACCGTACACTCCTCACCGATAAACCCCTCTTCACATCTTCACCGTACACTCCTCACCGATAAACCCCACTTCACATCTTCACCGTACACTCCTCACCGATACACCATCTTCACGTCTTCACCGTACACTCCTCACCAATACACCCTCTTCACATCTTCACCGTAGACTCCTCACTAACAAACCCTTTTTCACATCTTCACCGTACACTCCTCACCGATACACCCTCTTCACATCTTCACTGTACACTCCTCTCTGATACACCCTCTTCACATCTTCAACGTACACTCCACACTGATACACCCTCTTCACATCTTCACCGTACATTCCTCACTAACAAACCCCTCTTCACATCTTCACCGTACACTCCTCACCGATACACCCTCTTCACATCTTCACTGTACACTCCTCTCTGATACACCCTCTTCACATCTTCAACGTACACTCCTCACCGATACACCCTCTTCACATCTTCACCGTACACTCCTCACTGACAAACCCGTCTTCACATCTTCACCGTACACTCCTCAACGATACACCCTCTTCACATCTTCATCGTACACTCCTCACCGATACACCCTCTTCACATCTTCACCGTACACTCCTCACCGATAAACCCCTCTTCACATCTTCACCGTACAATCCTCACCGATACACCCTCTTCACATCTTCACCGTACACTCCTCACCGATAAACCCCTCTTCACATCTTCACCGTACACTCCTCACCGATACACCCGCTTCACATCTTCACCATACACTCCTCACCGATACACCATCTTCACATCTTCACCGTACACTCCTCACCGATACACCCTCTTCACATCTTCAACGTACACTCCTCACCGATACACCCTCTTCACATCTTCACCGTACACTCCTCACTAACAAACCCCTCTTCACATTTTTACTGTACACTCCTCCCCGATACACCCTCTTCACATTTTTACCGTACACTCCTCACCGATATACCCTCTTCACATTGTTACCGTACACTCCTCACTGATAAACCCCTCTTCACATCTTCACCTTACACTCCTCACTGACAAATCCCTCTTCACATCTTCACCGTCCACTCCTCACAGATAAACCCATCTTCACATCTTCACCGTACACTCCTCACCGATACACCCTCTTCACATCTTCACCGTACACTCCTCACTGACAAACCCCTCTTCACATCTTCACCGTACACTCCTCACTGATACACCCTCTTCACATCTTCATCGTACACTCCTCACCGATACACCTTCTTCACATCTTCACCATACACTCCTCACCGAATAAACCCCTCTTCACATCTTCACCATACACTCCTCACCGATACGCCCTCTTCACATCTTCACCGTACACTCCTCACCGATAAACCCCTCTTCACATCTTCACCGTACACTCCTCACCGATAAACCCACTTCACATCTTCACCGTACACTCCTCACCAATACACCCTCTTCACATCTTCACCGTACACTCCTCACCGATAAACCCCCTTCACATCTTCACCGTACACTCCTCACCGATACACCATCTTCACGTCTTCACCGTACACTCCTCACCAATACACCCTCTTCACATCTTCACCGTACACTCCTCACCGATAAACCCCTCTTCACATCTTCACCGTACACTCCTCTCCGATACACCCTCTTCACATCATCACCGTACACTCCTCACTAACAAACCCTTCTTCACATCTTCACCATACACTCCTCACCGATAAACCCCTCTTCACATCTTCACCGTACACTCCTCACCGATAAACCCCTCTTCACATCTTCACCGTACACTCCTCACCAATACACCCTCTTCACATCTTCACCGTAGACTCCTCACTAACAAACCCTTTTTCACATCTTCACCGTACACTCCTCACCGATACACCCTCTTCACATCTTCACCGTACACTCCTCACTGATAAACCCATCTTCACATCTTTACCGTACACTCCTCACCGATATATCCCTCTTCACATCTTCACCGTACACTCCTCACCGATAAACCCTCTTCACATCTTCACCGTACACTCCTCTCCGATAAACCCTCTTCACATCTTCACCGTAGACTCCTCACTAACAAACCCTTTTTCACATCTTCACCATACACTCCTCACCGATAAACCCCTCTTCACATCTTCACCATCCACTCCTCACTGATAAACCCCTCTTCACATCTTTACCGTACACTCCTCACCGATATATCCCTCTTCACATCTTCACCGTACACTCCTCACCGATAAATGACTCTTCACATCTTCACCATCATCTCCTCAACAACAAACTGCTCCTAGCAATAAAAAAAGTCTTGTTGTCTGATTGGAGTTAAAGGAAATCTGGAAATTTGGAAATTTGGAACAGTGAGAATGCAATTGAGCCCAACAACCAATGTCCTTTCACATGTCTTGGTTCCCCCCAACTCTTTGTCTGCTTTCTGGTCTCTCTCTCACCCCCGCTCTGTCTGTCCCCTCTGTCTGTCAACCCCCCCTCTTTCTGTCTCTCCTCCCTTGCTCTGTCTCCCCCCCTTCTCTCCCCCTCTCTCTGTCTCCCCCCCTCTCTCCGTCTCTCCCCCTCTTTCTCTCTGTCCCCCGTGCTCTCTCTCTGTCCCCTCTGTCTGTCAACCCCCATCTCTATGTCTCCTCCCTCTCTCTGTCTCCCCCTCTCTCTGTCTCCCACCTCTGTCTCTCCCCTCTGTCTGTCTAAACTCTGTCTCTGTCTCTCCCCTTCTTATCTCCCCCCCTCTTTCTCCCCCATCTCTCCCCTCCCTCTGTCTCTCCACCCCTCCTTCTCTCCCTTTCTCTCTCTCTCCACCCACTCTGTGTCTGTCTCCCTACCGTCTCCCCACTCTCTGTCTTCCCCCTCATCTCTCCCCTTATTGTCAGTGATACCAGTCTGTGCGTGTATGTGTGTATTTGTGTGTATCTGTTTGCCTATGTCTGTGTCTGTCTGCCTGTGTGTATCTGTGTCTGTGTGTATCTGTGTGTCTGTGTGTATCTGTGTGTGCCCCAAATCCCTTCAGAAATATACCAGTGAAGCAAAACAAAAGGACTGTGGATGCTGGAAATCAGAAACAAAACCAGAAGTTGCTGGAGAAACTCAGCAGGTCTGGCAGCATCTGTGGAGAGAAAGCAGAGTTAACGTTTTGAGTCCTATGACGTTTCACCAGATTGTGTTGAGTTTCTCCAGCACAGAGTCACTAGTTACTGTCCATCTGTATTGGTCGGTCTGTACCCACCCCATCATACAAGATTTTTCAAAGAGAGCTCTCTTACACTGAGCTCTGTCATGGCCAGAGTAAACGTCTCCTGGGCCTCCTCCACACCTCACTGAGAAAACACAGTGTTCCTAATGACTCAAGAGAATCTCTTACCCTGGAATACCCAAACTCCCGTAGTGGCAAATATCTCAAACATCTGCAACACACTCAATGTAGGTCAAGGAGGAGGGGAGGGGAGAGGGGAGGCAGTGAAAATCTGAGCATCCAACCTAGCAGCTTCAGCAACCCCCAGCAGGGGGCACTCTGTACTGAACTGTACAGTCACCTCAAGCCTGGAAGCATGATACTGATGGAGTTTGGGACAAACCCATTTTGTTCGCCTCCATTTGAATTTTAATTAGTTGAACAAACACATCCTGTCAGACAATGTGATCCTTAGAGAAAGGGCCCAGCGGTTGTCTCAGTTTGGAGCTGAGAGGATTTATTGACTGTCAGACAGTGTTAATGAATCTCACAGCTTCTGTTACAGCCACTCTGGTACTGCTCCCTGACTCCTGGAGATTTATCTCTAACACCAGGCTTGAGTTACTAACTCTCAGGGACACCCCAGCTTCCAATGGTGTCTGATTCATAGACTCAACACTGGGCAGTGACCAGTCAATACAGCAGTTGAGAGGGTGTTGCTGGAAAAGCACAGCAGGTCAGGCAGCATCTGAGGGCGCTGAGCTGGAAGGTTGTTTTCAGATGTTTCATCACCATGACTAGGTAACATCACCAGTGAGAGTCTCTGAGGAAGTGCTGGTAGCATGGCCTGCTCTCTATTTATGGGTCTTGGTTTCTTAAGGTGGGTGATGTCATTTCTGGTTCTTTTTGTCGAGGGAAGATAGATAGGGTCAAAATCGATGTGTTTATTGATGGGGTTCTGGTTAGAATGCCATGCCTCTAAGAATTCTCGTGTGTGCCTTTGTTTCACCTGTCCTAGGATGTGTGTGTTGTCCCAGTCAAAGTGCTGTCCTTTTTTGTCTGTATGTGTGTCTGAATGCCTTTTATACTGTGAACTATCTTCTTGAGTCTCTGTACTTGTACAAGTTGGGGTTCAAACAACAGACGGCAGAGTTATCAATCGGGGTTTTCAACATTAATTTCCTGGTCATTTTTACTGTTTTATTTCAGCTGCACTCAAAGTTTCTTGTACTGACTTCGCATCGTTTAATCCTGTTTTCTTCTGGATTCTTAGTCTAGCCATTGGTCAGCATTCTGATGGAAGGGCATGGGTATGGAACATTAACTTGGCATCTCTCTCTCTCTCTCACTGCAGAAACTGTCAGAGCTGCTGAACAGTTTCACTTTTGATTTTCTCATTTTGGTTTTCCAGCATCTGCTTTCAGACCAGCTGCAGAGTACAAAGTCCTTGACTCTGAGCTGGTTTGGATCCAATGTTTGCTCAAGGTATGATGAAACTTTACAAAGTTGGCAAATGCCATACTATCAAGGGAGTGAAGACAGTGTATTTACAGCAGGAAGCTGCAAATGGCAAACACTTTACACTGACAGGAAATTTTAACAGCGTATACCAACTGTACACAGTGAGGATGAGCAGAGAATCCGTGGGCCCTGTTACCCCAGGAAGGTGAGACCTTGTTGTTTGACCATTCCCAGTTCACAAGGAGCCTTGATACCCACCTCCAAAGGGTTACCAAACCTGATGGTTATCTCCAATCCCCAACCCTACCGCTCTCATCCCTTAGCTAGCCTGGACAGTGACTTACCTTACCCCTGGCCTGCTCCACATGGGAAACAGAGAGGAATTTCACTGTGAAGGTGATTATGACTGCTCGATAAACTGAGATGTCGAACAAGCGATGGGTTCGGGAAGGTAGTGCAGATTCACAAAGTGTTATCTCTCTGGTCAGGATATGACTAGGCCATCACTGCATCACAGCATGTGACCTGAGGGCATTAAGGTCTCGGACTCTATCTTACCCAGGGATCACTTAAAGCATGGCACACTACTGGAGGCTTGCTTCTTGTGGTAAACCACTGGCTTAATATTAACCCAGACACTTATGTCCCTGACGACTGTAACATTTGTATATAATTGCTAGTCGCAATAAATATCCACTGAAACCTTCAACATCATGATGTCCATGCTCCGTTTCTTATGTTACGAGAGATAAATATAAATATTGTCGTATCAGGTAAAACATCTGGTGTGGATAAAGTTCATGAAGTTGAGGATTGTCATTCTGAAGGTTCTTGGAATCAAAATGTTATCTCAACTTTCTCTCCGCAGGAGCTGTCAGACTTATTGACGCAGAGCATCAGCAATTTCTGCCTTTCTTTGAGATCCATAGTTCCTGGTTGTATTATATTGAGGGTTGTAAGCTCAGCCATGATGTCATTGAATGGCGGAGCTGACTTCAGGGGCTGAATGGACCACATCGCCCCCTGCATCTTATAAAGCACTCCTTACTTTGTTAAATGCCAGTCCTAACTTACTGCAGCAGGATGCATTTCCTTTGAGAGTGTAAGTGCAATGGGTTATTTGAAAGTGCAAGAGCAGATCAAGGAAGACTTGCATTCGTCCAATGCTCATTATGACCACTAGATGTCTCAAAGCTCTTTACAGCCAATGAAGTGCTTTCAGGGTGGTGTCACCATGGGACCGTCAGAAATGTGGCAGCTAATGTGTACACGCGAAATCCCCAAAACAGCCACGGGATAACGACCAATTTGTTTTAGTGATGTTAAACTGTTAAATATTATTCCAGACTCCAGGAATAATTCCCTCGCTCTGATTCAATGTATCATCACGGAATCCAGAATATCCCCCTCTGACAGTGCTGCACTCCCTCAGTACTGACCCTCTGACAGTGCTGCGTCCCCTCAGTACTGACCCTCTGACAGTGCAGCACTCCCTCAGTACTGGTCCTCCGACAGTGCGGCACTCCCTCAGTACTGACCCTCTGACAGTGCTGCGCTCCCTCAGTACTGACCCTCCGACAGTGCGGCACTCCCTCAGTACTGACCCTGTGACAGCGCGGCACTCCCTCAGCACTGACCCTGTGACAGTGCGGCACTCCCTCAGTACTGACCCTCCGACAGTGCTACGCTCCCTCAGCACTGACCCTGTGACAGCGCAGCACTCCCTCAGCACTGACCCTGTGATAACGCGGCACTCCCTCAGTACTGACCCTCCGACAGTGCTGCGCTCTCTCAGCACTGACCCTGTGACAGCGCAGCACTCCCTCAGTACTGACCCTGTGACAGTGCGGCACTCCCTCAGTACTGACCCTGTGACAGCGCAGCACTCCCTCAGCACTGACCCTGTGACAGTGCAGCACTCCCTCAGTACTGACCCTGTGACAGCGCAGCACTCCCTCAGTACTGACCCTGTGACAGCGCGGCACTCCCTCAGCACTGACCCTGTGACAGCGCAGCACTCCCTCAGTACTGACCCTGTGACAACGCGGCACTCCCTCAGCACTGACCCTGTGACAGCGCAGCACTCCCTCAGTACTGACCCTGTGACAGTGCGGCACTCCCTCAGTACTGACCCTGTGACAGCGCAGCACTCCCTCAGCACTGACCCTGTGACAGTGCAGCACTCCCTCAGTACTGACCCTGTGACAGCGCAGCACTCCCTCAGTACTGACCCTGTGACAGCGCGGCACTCCCTCAGCACTGACCCTGTGACAGCGCAGCACTCCCTCAGTACTGACCCTGTGACAGCGCGGCACTCCCTCAGCACTGACCCTGTGACAGCGCGGCACTCCCTCAGCACTGACCCTGTGACACTGCGGCACTCCCTCAGCACTGACCCTGTGACAGCGCAGCACTCCCTCAGTACTGACCCTGTGACAGTGCAGCACTCCCTCAGTACTGACCCTGTGACAGCGCAGCACTCCCTCAGTACTGACCCTGTGACAGTGCAGCACTCCCTCAGTACTGACCCTGTGACAGCGCAGCACTCCCTCAGTACTGACCCCGTGACAGCGCGGCACTCCCTCAGCACTGACCCTGTGACAGCGCAGCACTCCCTCAGTACTGACCCTGTGACAGTGCAGCACTCCCTCAGTACTGACCCTGTGACAGTGCGGCACTCCCTCAGTACTGACCCTGTGACAGCGCAGCACTCCCTCAGCACTGACCCTGTGACAGTGCAGCACTCCCTCAGTACTGACCCTGTGACAGCGCAGCACTCCCTCAGTACTGACCCTGTGACAGCGCGGCACTCCCTCAGTACTGACCCTGTGACAACGCGGCACTCCCTCAGTACTGACCCTGTGACAGCGCAGCACTCCCTCAGCACTGACCCTGTGACAGTGCAGCACTCCCTCAGTACTGACCCTGTGACAGCGCAGCACTCCCTCAGTACTGACCCTGTGACAGCGCGGCACTCCCTCAGCACTGACCCTGTGACAGCGCAGCACTCCCTCAGCACTGACCCTGTGACAGCGCGGCACTCCCTCAGTACTGACCCTCCGACAGTGCTGCGCTCTCTCAGCACTGACCCTGTGACAGCACAGCACTCCCTCAGCACTGACCCTGTGACAGTGCGGCACTCCCTCAGTACTGACCCTCTGACAACGAGGCATTCCCTCAGCACTGACCCTGTAACAGTGCAGCACTCCCTCAGTACTGACCCTGTGACAGCACGGCACTCCCTCAGCACTGACCCTGTGACAGCGCGGCACTCCCCCAGCACTGACCCTGTGACAGCGCGGCACTCCCTCAGCACTGACCCTGTGACAGCGCGGCACTCCCTCAGCACTGACCCTGTGACAGCGCGGCACTCCCTCAGTACTGACCCTCCGACAGTGCTGCGCTCTCTCAGCACTGACCCTGTGACAGCGCAGCACTCCCTCAGCACTGACCCTGTGACAGTGCGGCACTCCCTCAGTTCTGACCCTGTGACAACGCGGCATTCCCTCAGCACTGACCCTGTGACAGCGCGGCACTCCCTCAGCACTGACCCTGTGACAGCGCGGCACTCCCTCAGTACTGACCCTCCGACAGTGCTGCGCTCTCTCAGCACTGACCCTGTGACAGCGCAGCACTCCCTCAGCACTGACCCTGTGACAGTGCGGCACTCCCTCAGTTCTGACCCTGTGACAACGCGGCATTCCCTCAGCACTGACCCTGTGACAGCGCAGCACTCCCTCAGTACTGACCCTGTGACAGCGCGGCACTCCCTCAGCACTGACCCTGTGACAGCGCAGCACTCCCTCAGTACTGACCCTGTGACAGCGCAGCACTCCCTCAGTACTGACCCTGTGACAGCGCGGCACTCCCTCAGTACTGACCCTGTGATAGCGCGGCACTCCCTCAGTACTGACCCTGTGACAGCGCGACACTCCCTCAGTACCGACCCTGTGACAGCGCGGCACTCCCTCAGCACTGACCCTGTGACAGTGCAGCACTCCCTCAGTACTGACCCTGTGACAGCGCGGCACTCCCTCAGTACTGACCCTGTGACAGCGTGGCACTCCCTCAGTACTGACCCTGTGACAACGCGGCACTCCCTCAGCACTGACCCTGTGACAGCGCGGCACTCCCTCAGCACTGACCCTGTGACAGCGCGGCACTCCCTCAGCACTGACCCTGTGACAGCGCGGCACTCCCTCAGTACCGACCCTGTGACAGCGCGGCACTCCCTCAGCACTGACCCTGTGACAGCGCGGCACTCCCTCAGTACCGACCCTGTGACAGAGGGGTCAAAGGTTATAGGTTAAGGAAATTTTCATCAAAAGAAATTTCTCAGTGCTTCATCTGCCACATTCTCTCGGCAATTCCCTGACACCATTTTCTATCTGAAGGAAAGGCTCCAGCTGTGTTAACTGTATAATTCCTGGTTTGAACTGTTCTCCCCATTGTCTCCCCCCAGTTGTTGAACTCCTTTCATTTTCCATATGCTGAGGAACCCCTCAGTGCGATATCATGTTGGCTCCAGTGTTCAAATATCTCCCTCCCCCTCCCCGTTCCTTGGTGATCATGACTGAACACCATCACAAGGGTGTGGCCGCCGTACATCGGACCCTGACTTCCCTTGATCTGGAGTCTGAGCTCTGGGGATCTCGGTGATGTGTAGCAGATTGCTGCATGTACACTGGCAAAATAGCTCAGTCCCTCAGTCAATTTAGATTTCTTGGGTTATTTGCACTCCATCTGTTTGGATACGAGGAATAAAGTGCGTCTTCCATCTGCCACCCATTATTCCCTCCTGTGAACAATACTTTACACATGCCTTCATTTATGGAATCATAATTATATAGCACAGAAACAGTCCCTTCGGTCTAACCCGTCCATGCCGACCAGATATCCTAAATTAATCTAGTCCCACCTGCCAGCATCCTGCTCATATCCCTCCAAACCCTTCCTGTTCATATCCCTATCCAGATGCCTTTTAAATGTTGCAATTATACCAGCCTCCACTACTTCCTCTGGCAGCTCATTCCATACACGTACCACCCTCTGCGTGAAAAAGTTCCCCTTTAGGTCCCTTTTAAATCTTTCCCCTCTCACCCTAAAACTCTAGTTCTGGACTCTCCCACCCCAGGGAAAAGACATTGTCTACTTACCCTATCCATGTCCCTCATGATTTTATAAACCTCTATAAGGTCACCCTTCAGCCTCTGACGCTCCAGGGAAAACAGCCCCAACCTGTTCAGCCTCTCCCTATAGCTCAAATCCTCCAACCCTGGCAACATCCTTGTAAACCTTTTCAGAACCCTTTCAGGTTTCACAGCATCTTTGGTTTCAGCTGCCATTGCCTGGCTGTTGACTCTTGGAACTTGCTGTTATCTCTTGGAGTTTTCCTTTAACTCTATCATACTGGTTGAATTTGCAGTCATCTGCATTCCTGAGTCCATTACTTCAACTGGAAACAATCTTGGTGTTAACACTGAGGCCTAAAGCAGCTCTGAATGTAGTGGCCTATACACCTCTGAGTCGGAAAATTCTGACCTTGAGTTCCAGCCTGTGCCCACAGCAGTGCAGTGCTGAGGGAGTGCTGCCTTCTCTATCCAAGGGCCTGTCTTCCGTCTAAGGTGGAGGTAAAAGATCCCAAGGCAAAGTAAAAGGGGGCTGTTCCTCTCAGTATCCTGGATGTTAGTTAACCCTTAACCAATCCATTTAAAAGTATTGACATGCTTGACGGGCTCATGAAGAAGGGCTCATGCCCGAAACGTCGATTCTCCTGCTCCTTGGATGCTGCCTGACCTGCTGCACTTTTCCAGCAACACATTTTCAGCTCTGATCTCCAGCATCTGCAATCCTCACTCTCTCCATAGAGAGAATGTTTCCCCATGTGAGGCAATCGAACAGGATATCATAGCTTTAGGATAAGGGATGGCAGATTTAAAACAGAGATGAGGAGAAATGGTGGCTCAGTGGTTAGAGCTGCTGCCCCTTAGCACCTGGGACCTGGGTTCAATTCCAGCCCCGGGTGACTGTGTGCGTGGAGTTATCTGTGTGGGTTTGCTCCAGTTTACTCCCACAGTGCAAAGGTTAGGGTGGGTTAACCATGGGAAATGTTTGGGTGGGATGCTGGTCAGTGTGGACTAGATGGGCTGAGTGGTCTGCTTCCACACAGTTGGGATTCTGTGTAGACACTGTTGGTTTTGTTTGATGTAACTAAGTGTGCAATAACCTAATTACTGAGCAGGTCCAGTCAGCTGCTCATGGAGCAAGTGGAAAAGGAGGTGATGGTTGGCTCAGTATTGACACAGAAGGATGAGATTGTGGGAGGCAGGCGTGGGAGGGGGTAAGATGTCGTGGATTCTTGACAAGTTTAATTTTATCTCCTCCTCCCACCTGAAAATCTTCACTTCAGTAAATCGTACAGATCCTGAGGGAGGAATGCAATTTGACTTTGACATGAAACCACTCACCGAATTTCTGAGTTTGGACTCAAAGAGAGCAATATCAGTCCTTGCCCATGCCCAACTGGCAAATAACGGGGGTTTGAATTGGTTGAGAGATGTAATTGCTGTTGTCCTTGTCAAAATCTGTCTGCCCAATGCTTTGAATCTGAACTTGCTCCTCTCAACAGGCATTATTAAAGGACGCTCTAGATTAGAGTGGTGCTGGAAAAGCACAGCAGTTCAGGCAGCATCCGAGGAGCAGGAAAATCAATGTTTCAGGCAAAAGCCCTTCATCAGGAATAGAGGCAGGGTGCCTGAAGGGTGGAGAGATAAATGAGAGGGGGGAGGGGATGGGGAGAAAGTAGCATAGAGTACAATAGGTGAGTGGGGGTGGGGATGGAGGTGATAGGTCAGAGAGGAGGGTGGAGTGGATAGGTGGGAAGGAAGATAGGCAGGTAGGACAGGTCATGAGGGCGGTGCTGAGCTGGAATAATAAAGGACACCTCAGGCCATCTGGGGTCCTTCTTTAAATATGTCAGAGGTGTTCTAAGGATGTCATCAGGGCAGAATTGCAGTCTTAACCCAGTGAGGTTGTACTGCCAAGTGAGATTGAAGATCGAGGTTAGACTGGGCCTACGCAGTTATAGAGTCATAGAGTCGTGCAGTCGTGCAGAAACAGACCCTTCAGTCCAACTCATCTATGCTGACCAGGCTTCCCAAACTAAGCTAGTCCCATTTGCCAGCACTTGGCCCATATCCCTCCAAACCCTTTCTATTCATATACCCATCCAAATGCCTTTTAAATGCTGTAATCGTACCAGCCTCCACCACTTCCTTTGGCAGCCCATTCCATAAACACACCACCCTCTGTGTGAAAAAGTTGCCCCTCAGGTCTCTTTTCAATATTTCCCCTCTCACCTTAAACCTATGCCATCACATTTAGAGCTTCCCCACCCTGGGGAAAAGACTTAGCTATTCCCACTATTCATGCCCGTCCATGATTTTGTAAACCTCTATAAGGTCACCCCTCACCCCAGGGTGGCCAGGACAGTGCACAATACTCCAAAAGTGGTCTCCTTGTTGTATCATGCAGTTGGTCTGAAGGGGTTAACTCAGAAGCTTTGGAAAATCTCCATCCACTGATATACAAAACGACTATGCCTGGGAAGAACTGGTTAGTTCTAAGCTGTGATTCTAAGTAGCACTTGGAGTTTGTTGCGGTACTTAGACAGTTTACAACCACATAGCACAAACCTTCTTGCTATCTTTCGGAGATAATAACATCTATGACCAAGTGTAATTTAGTTAAATCGGTCTCAAGCTAATTTAATCTGTTATCTTAATATATAATAAACTATCGTTAAACTATAAACTGTTCTCAAGTATGTGGTTCTTCTGTCACAGTGGTTAATCCTTCACCACTTAATATTTGTAAAACCTCATAACCAGAGGGCAGCACAGTGGCTCAGTGGTTAGTGTACAGTCGTAGAGCTGTACAGCTCAGAACAGACCCTTTGGTCCAACTTGTCCATGCCGACCAGATATCCTAATCTAATCTAGTCCCATCTTGGCCCATATCCCTCCAACCCTTCCTATTCATGTACCCATCCAGGTGCCTCTTAAATGTTGTAATTGTACCAGCCTCCACCACTTCCTCTGGCAGCTCAATCCATACATTCTCAACCCTCTGCGTGAAAAAGTTGCCCCTTAGGTCCCTTTTATATCTTTTCCCTCTCACCCTAAAGCTATGCCCTCTAGTTCTGGACTCCCCCACCCCAGGGAAGAGACTTTGTCTATTTATCCTATCCATGCCCCTCATGATTTTTTAAACCTCTATTAGGTGACCCCTCAGCCTCCGACTCTCCAGGGAAAACAGCCCCAGCCTGTTCAGCCTCTCCCTGTAGCTCAAATCCTCCAACCATGGCAACATCCTTGTAAGTCTTTTCTGAATCCTTTCAAGTTTCACAACATCTTTCCAATAGGAAGGAGACCAGAATTGCACGCAATATTCCAACAGTGGCCTAACCAATGACCTGTACAGCCGCAACATGACCTTCCAACTCCTGTACTCAATACTCTGACCAATAAAGGAAAGTATACCAAATGCCTTCTTCACTATCCTATCTGCCTGCAACTCTAATTTAAAGGAACACTTTTGTCTCACAGCATCAGGGACATGCGTTTGATTCCAGCCTCGAGCAACTGTCTGTGTAGAGTTTTCACATTCTCCCTGTGTCTGTGTGTGTTTCCTCCAGGTGCTCCGGTTTCCTCCCACAGTCCAATGATGTGCAGGTTAGGTGGATTGGCCATGCTAAATTGTCCCATAGTATGCAGGGATGCGTGGTTAGGGGCATTAGTCAGGGATAAATGTAGAGTAATAGGTGTAGGGGAATGGGTCTGGGTGGGATACTCTTTGGAGGGTTGGTGTGGACTTGTTGGGCCAAATGGCCTGTTTCTACACTGTAGGGATTCTAAACTTCTAAACAGAGGGATTTGTAGCAAATTTTGAGAAGGAAATAACATCACCACAGGAAATGACATCACCAACCCAAAGAAACCCAAACATATAAACAGAAAGCAGGAATTTTCAGCATTGCTTCGCCTGAGGTCCACTGAAGATGTTGCCTAGTAAGGTAACGAAATGTCTGGAAATGAACCTTTCAGCTCAGCGAGCAAACCTACATCCAGAGGGGTTTGTGGTAGCAAATCTCTCCGAAGGTGATCACAACAGAATGAGGTACTCACTGCAGGCATCTCCTGTTTAAACCTTTGTTTAGTGAAACTGTTTCTGTGGGCTTGACAGAATGAGAACTAATTCGTGACTGGGCCTCCACAGATAAAGAACTGATAAAAAAAAAACATGTTTTCATTATTAGATCATAAAGATGATTGAAGATGGTGCGTTTGAGCCTTTTACTCATCTCCTGGAATGAAAGCCATTCTTGATTAATGCACACTCCGTTGCCAATTCTTTCAGATTTATTCCAATTAAAATAATTCCAGCCTTAAATAATGAGTCCAGGATATCAGGTGCTTTTACAGGAGAATCTCTCAGGAAGGTTTGGAGGAATAGTCAGCGTTGAGTTGTGATTGGGGATGTGGCATTCTTGGAAAAGTGTTTCTCAAAGCTTTGATTTTCCCCACTCCATCCACTGAGGTAAGGTGCATCAATGAGCTGGTACCAAGGCCGAAAGAGTCAGTCCTTCACCCCCACCTTCTCTCTGTCTCAGGTGAAGACCATTGCTCCTGCTTTACTTGCTTCTGGTGTTACCAAGTATGGTGCTAGAAAAGCACAGCAGGTCAGGCAGCATCCGAGGAGCAGGAGAATCGACATTTCCTGCATAAGCCCTTCATCAGGAATGCTCCTTGTTTCCCTAATATGACAAACGGAGGAAAAGAGCCAGTACGCCAGACTGTTCTCAGAATCTCAGCCTTGGCCCAGGGCAGGCAGAAGCCTTTCTGCCCATTGTGTCTATACTGGCTCATCAAATCAAGGTCATTATCTAGTGCCAATTTCCTGCTATTTCCCCGTGCCCTTACACACTATTTTGAGCAAATGAGCATCCAATGCCTTTTTGAATTGGGCGATGCCTGTTTGCTGAGTGCTTGCTGTCTGGGAAAAGGCAGGAAAGTGGAATTGAGGATTGTCAGATCATGATTTCACTGAATGGAGGTCAGACATTCTGAATCTGTGCAGAGAGAAGCAGAGTTAATATTTACCAGACTCGAAGCATTAACTCTGTTTTTCTCTCTCCACAGATACTGCCAGACCTGCTGAGTTTCTCCAACACTGTCTGTTTTTGCATGTAATAGACTTTCCACTTCCTTTGGTTTATATTATTGGAGTTTGTGGGAAGTTTTGTTTGTTTCAGGAATGCAGCTGATGGAGAAAACATGTCAAATTGGACAGTTGGACATAGACCGCCCAGAACATCAGAAAGCCCTGTGTACTATCAGTATCCTGTGGAATCCGACCCAGTGGCCCAATCCCACCAGGACAGTTGGGTAATTTAAAGTCACATTCAACAGAGTAAAATATAATGTATGGAATAAAGAAGAGCATCTCAGTTATGGTGATTGTGATTATAACAAAAATCCTTTGGAAAGGTAACTGCTGACCTTACCTGGTCTGACTTACACATGACTCCAGACTCACAGCAATGTGGTCAACTCTTAATGCCCTGGCAAGGCACACAGGAATAGGCAATAACTGCAGGCCCAGCCAGTGACACTCAGATCCCATGGAACAGTGAGATAGTGAGGTACTAGCCTCCTTAACTGACCCTCATCACTGAGACTTGGGAATCACCTTCATTACCTCCTCTGTCCTGCAACTCCTCCTGGGTAATAGGTAACCCCACAGGCCTGCAGACCCAGCACCTTCCAGACCCACAGCCACTTCCATCTAGAAGGTCAAGGGCAGAGGATATATGGGAACACCACCCCCTGCAAGTTCCCCTCCAAACCACTCCCCATTCTGACTTCACAGTCACTGGGTCAGAATCCTGGAATTCCCTCCCTAAGGGCATTGTGGGTCAACTCACAGCAGGTGGGCTGCAGAGGTCTAAGGAGGCATGACCACCTTCTCAAGGGCAACCAGGAATGGGTAATAAATGCTGGCAGTGCCTATATCCTGGGAATGACTAAAGAAAGAAACATCTGAGTGGCTCCCTTCCCATTGCCTGTGCTTTTAACTCGGTGACATTAACTTGAGGACTGGCTTCAGGGAGAAAATATCTGAAACGCAGGAGAAAGCAGATGGTATTGCTGTCTGTGAAATGCTTCATTCTGTGTCAGTTTGACAGGGCAATATAACGTCACTTTGAAAGGAAGCTTAGACTCTCTCCTCAGATACTGGGGAACGTGGATGTTTCTTGAGTTGGAAATTTGTGATGTGGTAAATTATCCACCAATGAATAGTGTGTGCCTTCACACCCAAAAGCATCTGCCGGGTGTGTGTGCCTCTGTGTGTGTGTTTATGAAAGAGAGAGAGTGTGTGTGTGTGTGTGTGTATCTATGTGTGTGTGTGCGCGAGAGTGTGACTATGTGTGTGTGTGTGAATGAGTGTGTATGTGTGTGTGTGAGATTGTGTCTGTGTGTGTGTGTGTGTATCTGTGTATTTGTGTATGTGTGAGTGAGTGTGTGTCTGTGTGTGTGAGAGAGTGTGATTGTGTGTGTGTGTCTACGTGTGTGTGTGTGTGTGTATATGTATATGTGACCGTGCGTGTCTGTGTGTGCGCACTCGTGTGCGTTTTGAGTGTGTGTGAGAGAGAGCATGTGTGTGTGTCTATGTGTGTGAGTGAGTGTATGTGTGAGTGAGTGTGTGTGTGTTTGTGTGTGTGTGAGAATGTGTGTGTGTGAGAATATGCCTGTGTGTGAGAGATTGTGTGTGTGTGTGAGTGTGCGTGTGAATGAGTGTGTGGGAGAGTGTATGTGTGAGAGTATGTGAGTGAGAGTGTGTGTGTGTTAGTGTGTGTGTATGTGAGTGAGGGTGTGTGAGTGTGTGTGTGTGTATGTGAGTGAGGGTGTGTGAGTGTGTGTGTATATGTGAGTGAGAGTGTGCGCGTGTTAGAGTGTGTGTGTGTGTATGAGTGAGTGTGTGTGTGTGTATGAGTGAGTGTGTGTGTGTGTTAGAGAGAGTGTGTGCGTGTTAGAGTGTGTGTATGTGAGTGAGAGTGTGTGTGTGTGTATATGTGTGTTTGTGAGAAAGTGTGTGTTTGAGTATGTATGTGTGAGTGTGTGTATATGTGAGTGCATGTGTGTGTGTGATTGTATGCGTGTGTGAGTGAGAGTGTGTGTACGTGAGTGAGAGTGTGTAAGTGTGTGTGTCTGTGTGAGAGTGTGTGTGTGTGAGAGATTGTGTGTGTGTGTGAATGAGTGCGGGTGTATGTGAGTGAGTGTGTAAGTGTGTGTGTATGTGTGTATGTGAGAGTGTGTGTGTGTGAGTGTGCCTGTGTGAGAGTGTGTGCGTGTGAGAGATTGTGTGTGTCTGTGAATGAGTGTGTGTGAGAGTGTATGTGAGTGAGTGTGTGTATGAGTGTATATGTGTTTGTGAGAAAGTGTGTGTTTGAGTATGTGTGTGCGAGTGTGTGTAAATGTGAGTGCGTGTGTGTGTGAGTGATTGTGTGTGTTTGTGAGTGAGAGTGTATGTGAGTGAGTGTGTGAGTGTGTATGTGTGTTAGAATGTGTGTGTATGTGAGTGAGAGAGTGTGTGCATGTGAGTAAGAGTGTGTGTGTGTGTTAGAATGTGTGTGGGTGTATGTAAGTGAGTGAGTGTGTGTGTTAGAGAGAGAGTGTGTGTGTTAGAGTGTGTGTGTATGTGAGTGAGAATGTGTGAGTGTGTGTGTGAGTGAGAGTGTGTATGTATGTGTGTGTATGTGTGTGTATGTGAGTGAGAGTGTGTTGTGTTAGAGAGAGTGTGTGTGTATGTGAGTGAGAGTGTGTGTGTGAATGAGTGTGTGTGTGTATGTAGTGTGTTAAAGTGTGTGTGTGTATGTGAGTGAGTGTGAGTGTGTTAGAGAGTGTGTGTTAGTGTGTGTCTACGTGAGTGAGAGTGAGTGAGTGTGTGTATGTAGTTTGTTAAAGTGTGTGTATGTGTATGTGAGGGAGAGTGAGTGTGAATGAGTGTGTGTGTAAGTAGTGTCTTAAAGTGTGTGTGTGTATGTGAGTCAGTGAGTGAGAGTGTATGTGTGTATGTGAGACTGCTCTCAGTGACCAAGTCTGGAGGGGTGCTGTGTCTGAGCTGCTGTTCCAGCTGTTTCACTCACTGCTTTCCGTACATCAACTGTCAGCTTGTTTAAAACCTGGGACCCTCACTCATTCCCAAGGGACCGGGCGCCACTAATCCTGGGGTTCCTCTGTGTTCCTGCTGTCTGGCTGGCTATCACAGTCACTGACCCCTGGCTGTGAGCTCCCAAACTCAGGAACATACACCATTCCTACTCATTGTGGCCGCACTGCTCTCCCCTTGCCCCATGGCCCTCAGAAGCCAGGTCCCCCTCTCTTCCCTTCAGAGGGGGGTGGGGTCATTCCCTGTCCTGTACAACATGACCTCGCAGCACCTATACTCAATACGCCGACCAATAAAGGAAAGCATACCAAACGCTGCCTTCACTATCCTATCTACCTGCGTTTCCACTTTCAAGGAACTATGAACCTGCACTCCAAGGTCTCTTTGTTCAACAACACTCCAAAGACATCGAGGAATTGTTTTGGCTAGGTGTGTGGAAACAAGCATGTTGTGTATACTGTGCCAGAAGAGTCAGAGATAGGGCAGCGAGATACCAACGTTTACTGCAGGGTAACATTACACATCACAAGGCACCGCTAGTCTAGAGCACACATTTAATCCTGGGGTAAACAGGTATGGTTCCACTTAGATTACAGTCCTGATTATTTCATGCTGTGCTCTGCTTGTGTTCCTAGGTCTGGCTCAACAGCCATAGAAACTTTGCTGTGTGTGAATATTGGCAAGTTCTACAAAGAATGGTCCGCATTGACATAGCACCTTTCAAAACCTTAAGGTGACTCGCAGGCCAACTTTGGCAGGTGCACCAACCGCTGCAGTCTGGGAAGCGCACAGCAAGATCCCACAAGTGACCAGTTACTTTCCTTCCTTTTACTTTTGGTGACGTTGATTGAGAGATAACAGTGGTCAGGATACCAAGGCCAACTCCCATTCCTCTTCCTCGGAAGATTTCATGGGATCTTTAGGCAGTCCCAATAGCTTCAGATTGACACCTGAATGAAAAGGTGGCTTCTCCCATGCTGTAGTTTGGGGGAATCTCTCTACCGCGGTGAGGTGTGGATGTGAAGCAAATAGCATTATTTCAGGAATAACTTAATGCCCAAGTTCTGTCTCATTTAATTTTCCAATGGGCTTCCTGATAGGTAGCCAGATCTCAGCACTATTGCAGAAAGAGGCCATTCGGACAAATGACAGATTCCTCCCCCAAAGAGCACCCAACCCAATCGAGCCACACCACCCCCATAACCCCACATGGGGCTTTTGTTTACCCAGTCTAACCCAGCTAGCCTGCACGATGGGCCGACCTACCTAACCCACACATCTGGGACTGTGGGAGGAAACCAGAGCAAACCCAGGCATGGAGAGACTCCACTCGGTCACCCCAAGGCCGGAATTGAACTTGGATCCCTGGCGCACAGCTGGTCTCCTGGGACTGTGCCTGAGCGGCTGTGCTTTCCCAGCGCCACACTGTTTGACTTAGGGCATAGAACATCGAAAAGTACAGCACAGAACAGGCCCTTTGGCCCACGATGTTGTGCTGACTTGAAACACCGCACCACCTCCCCACCTCCCCCCCACCCTCCGCCCAAATTGACAAATTGAAAGCAAGGCTGATTGTTGCTTGTAGGATCACAACATGATAAGAGCGCTGCCTGGTTTTCAGTCCAGGAAGGACAGACTGTTAGAGCGGGTTATCATCCATGCGGCAACTCCGCAGCAGAGTCCTGCAGCCTCCCTGGGGAGAGAGTAACAAGACTTAACGTTTCCAATCTGGAAAGATTGTCCTTCAGAACTTCAGTGAACGTTCCCAGCGTCCGGAATATTTAGACTTGCTACGTTGTTAGCATCTCTCATCCCAAGATGAGCAAACCCAATGCAGATGATCGATGGAACCCTGGACCTTCCTGGTTTCCATGTGAACCACGGCCCATTGCTATCCCATATCCAGCTACATCTGTTTATAAACGGACCTGCAGGCTCTCAGTGCTGTGCTGGTTGCCTTGACAACTTAAAGTAACAAACCCCAGGCGTGGGTTGAGGGGTTTTCAACATGGGATACCAATGGGTTCTTGGTACCTATTAGGCGTTCTCAAAAACACTCGAGAGAATTAAATGCTATACTTAGCTCTGCTATAAATGGACGTAATAAGTTTGATCAAAGTTGGTTTCCTAAGTGCCCTTTTACATGGTACTTTGCATTGATATGACAATGGAAGTCCAAGGCTGACAGGGATATATTTAGTGCTGGAGTCTTGAAACTCTACAGGCAATGCATACTTAATAAAGTGTTACATAGCATCTGTGTCGACTCTCAAAATGTTCATAAATCTCCGTAGAGAGGCTTGCAGTGTGTCCTAGGAGACTCTATACACAATGTGTCTCTTCTAACAAAACGGCGTACTTCATTAGTTTAATCAAACAAGTCAGAAAACAGAACTAAGTGCCAACATCAAGAAAGATCCGACCAAGGGAACCATTCGCCTTGCTGCGTATTGGCTGATCCAAGTATAGAGATTCTCATGGATTGGCTGACATGTCTAAGGTTCCAATCGCTGTTAACATTTCTGGTAAAGATGACGAGATGTTTGGGAAGAAACGAGACCAGTGCCTTGGGTTTTCCAACTCGTTAATGCTTGGAATAGTGAGACATTATGCAGGGTGTGAGCATTGAGTATCTGTTTTAACATTTGGCCCATTCCTGCGTGCAGAACACTGGTGGGCTCTCCAATTCTCCACCCATTTTTGCATGTCTCCCTAAAGCGGGATGACCACATTAGTGCAAATTCATGGAGCAGCTGTACGTTGGCACAAGTGCCCACTCCTGAGGTGTTGCCAATGAGAAATTGGGCTTCAGAATAATATTGGATGGTAATTTTTAAAAATGCATTGTCAGGATATGGGCGTCACTGGCTAGGCCAACATTTATTACCCGTCCCTAATTGCCCAGACGAGAGTCAACCACACTCTGGTGGACCTGGAGTCACACATAGGCCAGACCAGCAGTTTCATCCCCATAAAGTATATAAATGCACTAATGTTTTGTTTCTAACCACGGTTGCACAGTCATCATTAGGTTCTTAATTGCAGATTTTTATTGAATCCTAACTTTGCAATGGGAATTGAACCCAGGTCCCCAGGACATTACTTGGGTCTCAGGATTAATAGTCCAGTGATAATACCACTCAGCCGTCGCCTCCCCACTTTTATGACTGGGATGGTCCACTGTCTGTCCGTGTAGTTAGCCATCACTTGAATTGGCTTCAGTCAGGCAGCTGGTCCCCAGCAGGTTTGTCAGAGGTTTAACACAGGAATGGTTGGTTTCTGACCAGGGACAGTGTCAATGTCCCGCTGTCTGTTGACTGACAAGAGGGCATCAGCCAAAGGGCAAGAGGACCATCTGATCATGGAGGCTGAGTTATCAGTTAGTGCCCCCCATGTCAAACCAATGCCCCCCGATTCTGGTTGAGGTGTGTCTGCAGCCCCCCTGCTCCAGGTAACTCACTGCATCGGGTAACGTGACCAACACCGTTATAGAAACAGTACAAACACAAACAGGGAGAAATGGCATCTGATCGTGTTTGTGGGTAAATACTCTGCTGCTGAATATAGCAGCACTGTATTTGTTATAATGTATGTGTTTGATACAGTTTGGATAGGACTTGTTTATATCCAACACAACTCAGCACATGCCAATCTCACTTACACATGGATCACGTGCAAAGCATTAGGTTCCTGTAGTCCAAGGTCACCCTTCATTGAGGCTTCCTCACTCTTCTCCTCCAAGATTTTGGAAATTTGTTATCGGGGTGGGTGTATTTCTGTTGAGGTGTTCCTTGTTTATGACATTCTCCTGGGTGACCCCTCCTTGTGCTGCTCAATCTTGAACCCTTGACAACGCTTTTAGGACAATGGGATATCTTGCTGTGTCTCTTCCAAGACTAGTGCTAGGGGTTGCTGTGGACTGGAGTCACATATATGCCCAGCTCTGGTGGCAGGTTTAATCCCTTAGAGGACATTAGTGAACCAGTTGGGTTTTCACTGTGACACCATTATGATCACCTTAACTGGTATTGGCCTTCTTTTCCCAGACTTGTGCCCATCCTTCCATAGTTGATACGGTCCTGTAGGCATTTATCTCCCTGTGAGATAGAGAGAGAGAGAGAGAGAGAGAGACACACACACAATCACACACGCACAATCTCTCTCTCTCTCACACACACACACACACACACAATTTCTCTCTCTCTCTCACATACACACACACACAATCTCTCTCTCTCACACACACAATCTCTCTCTCACACACACCCACACACACACAATCACACACACACACAATCTCTCTCTCTCACACACACAATCACACACACACAATCACACACACACACAATCTCTCTCTCCCACACACACACAATCACACACACACACAATCTCTCTCTCACACACAATCACACACACACACTCTCTCTCTCACACAATCACAATCACAATCACACACACACACACACAATCACACACTCACACACACAATTTCACACACACACAATCACAATCACACACACACAATCTCTCTCGCACACACACAATTTCTCTCTCTCTCACATACACGCACACAATCTCTCTCTCACATACACACACACATTCTCTCGCACACACACACACACACAATCTCTCACACACACAATCTTTCTCTCTCACACACACCCACACACACACAATCACACACACTCAATCTCTCTCTCAATCGCACCCACACCCACGCAATCACACACACACAATCTCTCTCTCACACACACAATCCACAATCACACACACACACACACTCACTCTCTCTCTCTCACACACACAATCACACACTCACACACTCATACACACACAATCTCACACACACAATCACAATCTCATAGACGCTCACACACACACACAATCTCACACACACACACACAATCCCACATGCACACAATCACACACACATACACACACACAATCTCTCTCACACACGCACACACAATCACACACACACAATCTCTCTATCACACACACCCCCACGCACACAATCACACACACTCACTCTCTCTCTCACACACACACAATCACAATCACACGCACACAATCCACAATCACATGGATACCACATCCTGGATAGAGTCTCGGGGGCAGGGAAAAGAACTGGTCACCATCCAGACCCCCCCATCACAGGCTGTTTCCTTCACACTGGCTCCAAATGGAAACCAGTTGTTGCACAGGTTAATGGAGGTTTCATGACATTCCCTTCCCTGTCTCACCGCCTCACAACCCACTCCACTGCCCCAGACCCTCAGCGGTCAACTGATCCATCCGGAATTGGCACCCCAGCCTCACACAGCCAATCACAAACCAACCAGAAACACCATTAGCTGATTAAATGATTCTCAACGTCAATCCCCTCTCCCTGCTGACTGTTAGTTATTTGGATAGTTCTACGGGAGGCTAAGTCCACACTCCTAAACCTTTCAGGTCTTGTTTTATCCTTGGTAATCTATGTTTGTACATAGATCCCTGAGAGTTGCCACCCAGGTTGGTAGGGTCGTTAAGAAGACATGCGGTGTGTTAGCCTTTAATGGTAGAGGGATTGAGTTTCGGAACCATGAGGTCATGCTGGAGCTGTACAAAACACTGGTGTGGCTGCACTTGGTTCTGGTCACCACATTATTGGAAGGATGTGGAAGCTTTGGAAAGGGTGCAGAGAAGATTTCCCAGGATGTTGCCTGGTATGGAGGGAAGGTCTTATGAAGAAAGGCTGAGGGACTTGAGGCTGTTTTCATTAGAGAGAAGAAAGCTGACAGATGACTTAATAGAGACATATAAGATAATCAGAGGGTTGGATAGGGTGGACAGTGAGAACCTTTTTTCCTGGGATGGTGACGGCGAGCATGAGGGAGCATAGCTTTAAATTGAGGGTGATAGATATAGGACAGATGTCAGAGGTGGTTTCTTTATTCAGAGAGTAATCCGGGCGTGGAACGCACTGCCTGCAACAATAGTAGACTCGCCAACTTTGAAAGCATTTGAATGGTCATTGGATAGGCATATGGATGAGAATGGAATAGCCTGGTTAAATAGGCTTCAGATTGGTCTCACAGGTCGGCGCAACATCGAGGGCCGAAGGGCCTGTGCTGCACTGTAATGTTCTATGTTCTATGTTTGCGCTTTCCCTAACAACATGATTAAACACAATGCCTTGGTTTTCCCTCTGGATACCAGTGTGGGTGTTGGCAGGCCTGGTGAACAGCACTAGCAAATACCTAGCCTTCATTCTCCGATCCATCACTTGTACCAGCTGACCCAGCCTCACCAGGGGCACCACCTGTGTCTGGGGCATCATTCTAAACAGAAAGGACCAGCAAAGACTTTTTAAAGGGGTTGGGGAGATGTGGGGTGTTATCTTAACAATAACCCATCACCTTTACACTGGCAAACTGAGTGAAAAGGGGAAGGTTCCCATCATGGGCCCTAACTGGGAGAATGAGAATCGGCAAAATATTTTCCTTCCATAGTAACCATTTGCAACAACAGGCCCTTGTGTTTACTGACTTCACAATTCAACGATGTGGCACGTCAGCATTAGACCCCTGACATTACCAAGTGAGATCTGGAACGTGTGAGTGACGTGACTTGTATCTACTGGAGCTTTGCCATCTGTTGAATATGGGACCAATGCAATCTCCAGACCAATATCAGCCCCTTTAATGTGTAACAGGCTGGGTTTTAATCCAACAGGACATGATTGATTCATAACCAAGAGCATCTGCTTACAACCCCGGACTGGGTAAGGGTGTAGCTGAATACATAGACCCCGGTGGGTCCAGGGTGCCTTGCTCAGTTATAGACAACACAACTGACAAAACAAAACACAACCCATAACAAAACAAAATGAGTAAGTGCTGGAAATGTATGGCTTGGGATCTCTGAACGGGAAATTGACTAAATTTCAGTGAATTGTGGAAATCAGGTCTTTCTAACAAAACTGGCAAATTGTGAGGAACTGGAATGCAGGGTCTGGGAGTGATGTGGTTGCAGGGTCAGTCTGGTCTGGGAGTGAGGTGGTCGCAGTGTCAATCTGGTCTGGGAATGAGGTGGTCACAGGGCCAGTCTGGTCTGGGAGTGAGGTGGTCACAGGGTCAGTCTAGTCTGGGAGTGAGATGGACACAGGGTCAGTCTGGTCTGGGAATGAGGCAGACGCAGGGTCAGTCTGGTCTGGGAGTGAGGTGGACACAGGATCAGTCTGGTCTGGGAATGAAGCAGACACAGGGTCAGTCTGGTCTGGGAGTGAGGTGGACACAGGATCAGTCTGGTCTGGAATGAGGTGGATACAGGATCAGTCTGGTCTGGGAGTGAGGTGGACACAGGATCAGTCTGGTCTGGGAATGAGGTGGATGCAGGGTCAGTCTGGTCTGGGAATGAGGTGGATGCAGGGTCAGTCTTGTCTGGGAGTGAGGTGGACACAGGATCAGTCTGGTCTGGGAATGAGGTGGATGCAGGGTCAGTCTGATCTGGGAGTGATGTGGTTGCTGGTTCACTCTGGTCTGGGAGTGAGGTCAGAGCCCATGGATTGTGCTCAAGTGAATAAAGGGTGACCTGGTGATATGGTGACGTGGTGACCTGGTGACAGGATACCAGGCTCGGTGCGGTGATTTCACCATCTTTCCCAGTTGGTACTTTTACAGCCTTTTGGGTCATAGGTCAGTGAAAACTCAAAGCACAATTCCCTCATAAATCATCTCTGTTACTTAGATCAAGAGCATATCACAAGCAGGGATTAAGAATGTATTGAGGTATCTGATCCCATGTAGCAACAACATTAAAACAAATCTATAGCTAGAGTTAATGTTGACAAGTCGCAAGACATTCCAATGTTGGGCATTCCCAGGAAATCCGTTAAAGAACAATACGGAGAATGAGTTGGACTTTTCCCAAAAATCTAATCACTCCTTTATTGGGCATAATCTTTTATTGACAGTTTCTAAATAAAGTGGACACAGCTCTGGATGCTCAGTGTGCTATGTGTATTCACATTGCCTATATTGCTATGACATCGCTGAGGTAAATATAAAGCCACCATCACTGTCCCAGACCTGGCTGCTTTCTCATTAGAGATAGAGAGATGACCTAAGGGTCACCAATGCCTCGGCTGAGGGGAGAGGTTGACAAGGAGAGACCTTCATGGTAAACTCAGCAGGAACTGAACCCACGCTGTTGGCATCACTCTGCATCGCAAACAATGTCAGCTATGTTAGGATATTTCAAGTGTGTATATTCCTTCAGAATTCAAATAGCAGATTCTCCCTCCAGTCTTGGCAAAGGCTGACTGACCTGCTGTAATTTGTCTGCCTTAGTCAGGAGGGTGACGGAATACTCCCCAGTTGCCTGGATGGATGCAGCTCCAACAAAGATCAGGAAGTTTGACTCCATCCAGTTCAAAACAACCCAAATGATTGGTGCCACGTCCTCAAGCATTCACTCACTCCACCAACTCATTAGCTGCAGTGTGTACTACCTGCACTGCAGAAATTCACCTTCCAAACCTATGACCACTTCCATCTAGAAGGACAAGGGCAGCAGATACATGGGAACGGCAACCCCTGCAAGTTCGCCTCTAAGCCACTCACCATCCTGATCTGGAATTATATTGCCGTTCCTTCACTAACGCTGGGTCACAAACCTGGAACTCCCCCCTTAACAGCATTGTGAGTCTGCCCATAGCACATGGACTGCAGCGGTTCAAGGAGGCAGCTCACCCTTACTTTCTCAAGGGCAATTAGGGCCAGGCAATAAACGCTTGTGACCCCATATCCCATGAATGAATTTTTTTTAAAACATAGAGGAACTTCACTCCAGCCTCAACTGTTTGAATTTATGATTCATTGTCTCCTAGTTTGTTTTCCTTGGAGTGTGGAGTACAATGTTATCATCCTTTTCCAAGTCCGATTGTGTGTACTCTGGCAGTTATGATTGTCCAAATTCTCTCAGTTCTAGCAATTTGAAGAATACTCTTCAAACTCATCCAGCTCAGAAAGTAAGAGACTACTACACTCTTCGAACAGAAAGTAACTGGTTTCCCTGAACTGAATTGGCAAAACTTGCTCCACTGCTCGAGTCCTCTGAACTGAACTTGGGATTCTTCTGAATTGAAACCTCGACTATTGTGTTCTGAAGTCAAAGGAATGGATTTCAGGGCTGTGGTAAACTCAGCAATAAATGCATTCCATTCATTAACACCCAAAGAGGTTCCCCCCAGCATTTGATGCAGTCATAGGTTTCCTTGGAATTGATGTATCCATTGAATCCCTACAGTGTCGAAACAGGCCCCTTGGCCCAACAAGTCCACACCAACCCTCCGAAGGGTAACCCATCCAGACACATTCCCCCTACCCACTGCACCTAACCTACATATCCCTGAACACTAGGGGCAATTTAGCATGGCCAATTCACCCTGACCTGCACATCTTTGGACTGTGGGAGGAAACCCACGCAGACACAGGGAGAATGTGCAAACTCCAGACAGACAGTCACCCGAGGCTGAAATCAAACCCAGGTCCCTGGCGCTGTGAGGCAGCAGTGCTAACCACTGAGCCACCGTGCCACCAGTGATGTACTGAGATCACTGTTCCAAATAACTTTCTGGCCAATTTAACAAAGAATCCTTCACAGAACTAACCCACATTCATACAGCCTTTATTTTACCCTCCGTAATCCAAACCGTAATGTACACCTTTTCTCACAAGAATCACACAGCTCCACAATCTCCTTTTCAAAGAATGATCCGAATTGTCTCATTCTCCTTTCCTTTTAAAAATGTTCTCAACATTCGGGAAGTAGCAAAGAGTCTCACAGCAAAGGAATTAGCTGCAGACGTTATTTTTGGATAAATGAGATCCAGGAGCCTGAGTTTCTTTGTATGTATTTTTGTCTTCGCTCCTGTTCCCATTAGCCGGAATATTGAAAATATTTGTTTGTTTTGTTGTGGAATTATCCAGAAAAAATAATTTCTGTCTTTTTTTGCCCTCCTGTGGAATGTGTTTATGCAAAATAGCAGACTCTTTGGATTGTGCTGGGTAAACACGATTAAAACAGTGTCAACACTGGTTACCATGGTGACTCAGAAACTTCCTCAGTGTTCATGATGTGGAGGTGGGGTGTTGGACTGGGGTGTACAAAGTTAAAAATCACACAACACCAGGTTATAGTCCAACAGGTTTAATTGGAAACACGAGCTTTCTGTGTCTTACAGTGGTGTACTCCACAACCACCTGATGAAGGAGCAGCGCTCTGAAAGCTAGTGCTTCCAAATAAACCTGTTGGACTCTAACCTGGTGTTGTGTGATCATTAACTTTATGAGAGAGAGTGTATATTCAAGCCATGACATCGTCCTCTGTGAGCCATTCATCACCATCAAACCTGCTGCTGATTCCAGACTTCTCTCGGACCACACTGTGTGGAAACTGGCCGATTTGCAAGATGGTTTTGGAAATAATATTTCAGTTTTCACAAATCATCTGTTTTGTCCCCTTGCAAGCTGTAAAAATAAATACCCAGTGGCAGATGTTAGAAAGTATGATTGAAGACAGTCATGGGGGAAGCTTCTCAATACATTAACTTGGGCGACATAGTGGCTCAGTGGTATTGCCTCACAGTATCAGAGATCCAGGTTCGATTCCAGCCTCGGCTGACTGTCTGCGTGGAGTTTGTATGTTCTCCCCGTGTCTGTATGGATTTGCTCTTCCTCCCTCTCACAGTCCAGTGATGTGCAGGTTAGGTGGATTAGTCATGGGCACATAACTCTGGGTGGAATGCTCTTGGAAGCTTGGTGTGGATGTAATGGGTGGAATGGCCATATCGAAGGGATTCTATGAACTTGGAGGTGAAGGGCTTATACCCGAAACGTTGACTTTCCTGCTCCTCGGATGCTGCCTAATCTGCTGTGCTTTTCCAGCACCAATGGGGGGGGGGGGCTCCAAGGGGGCTGAGAGATATATCGGAGGGGGGTGGAGTTGGGGGAAAGGTGGCATGGAATACGATAGGTAGGTGAAGGTGGGGGGTGATGGTGATAGGTCGGAGGACAGGGTGGGCGGATAGGTGGGTAGGAAGATGAACAGGTGGGACAGTTCATGAAGGCGGTGCTGAGTTGGAGGGTTGGATCTGTGATGAGGTGGGGGGAGGGGAGATAAGGAAACTGATGAAATCAACTTTGATGCTTTTTGGTTGGAGGGTCCATAAGCAGAAAATGAGGTGTTCTTCCTCCAGTGTCAGGTACAAACGTCAACTCTCCTGTTCCCCGGATAATCGCACAAGGCCCCAGCTTCCAAGAGCTGAGTGGTTAGGGTGTGGGAAGCCCTCTTTGTGACTGTGGGCAGTGAGGGACAGAATCAATTGTGGCCTTCAAGTGGAACTGGATTCTTGAAAGAGAGGAACTGTGAAGCCATTGGGGAATGGGACTGGATGAGCTGCTCCTGCAGGTAGCATGGAACCATCATTCAGCAAGACCTTTACAACATCCAGGCTTGGGCTGACAAGTGTGTGGGAAGGGCCAGGCAATGACTATGCCCAAGAGGGGAGAATCTAACCATTGCCCGTTGACACTCAATGTCGTTATCGTGACTCAATCGCCCAAGTGTCAACATCCTGGGGGTTACCATCGACTAGAAACTGAACTGGAGTAACCTCCATTGTTCTCTGGGGTCGAGAATTCCAAAGATTAATTACTCTTTGGAACACAGGCGCAGGAAGAGATCATTCGGCCCTCTGCTCTTTCTCCCCCATTTGTCAGATTTGGGCTGAGTTGATATAGTCTCAACTGCACTTTGCGTGTTTTGCTGACAGAAGTAATTTCTCCTCATCTCTGTTGTTAAACTGGGCCCTAATTCTAGATACCTTCTCAGACAGGAGACATTTTCTCAATAACTAGCCTGTCAAGGCCCTGTAGAATCTAATTGGTTACAATAAATTTGTTTCTCGTTCTCCCAGACTCTGGTGTGTATAAGCCAACCTACTTAACCTGTCCTCATGAGAAAATCCCTTCCTCCTGGGAAGCAGCCCAGTGAACTTTCAATGTTAATGTGTCCCACTTCATGTCAGGAGATCAAAACTGCACACTGTACTTGAGGTGTAGTCTCACCAATGTCCAGTAGTATTGTAGCAAGACCTCCCTGCTTTGATTCTCTTGCAATAAAGACCAAGCAGGCCATTCAGCCCTTTGAAGAACATCCCACCCTTTCCCACCTCAACCCTGTAACCCCTCACTTCCCATAGCTAACCCACCTGGCCTACACATCCCTGGACACTATGGGCAATTTAGCATGGCCAGTCCACTAACCTGCACATCTTTGGACTGTGGGAGGAAACCGGAGCACCCGGAGGAAAGCCACGCAGACACGGGGAGAATGTGCAAACTCCACACAGACAGTCACCCGAGGTGGGAATCAAACCCAGGTCCCTGGCGCTGGGACGCAGCAATGCTAACCACTGCATGGGTGTGACACAGATTTGTATAATAGGAAAAGATGGAAAGAGTTGGTTTGGGGATGGTTTACATTAGCAGTGGAAGGTAATTGAGATTATGGGAGGGTCAGAGGATGGAGGAGCTAGGGCAGCAGTGCAAACCACTGAGGCCCCTGTGTCTCTATTCAAGGAATAGCCACTTTTCTACACTTGCTGCCAAAGTTGACAACTGCAGCATGGTGTAAGTAGAGTTGGAGAGGTGGGAGGAGATGCAGAGGGAAGGGATTATACTCAAAGTTCCAATAGCCTGCCCATATCACTAGGGATCACATACGGCAGATTCTGGAGAGAGGTGATTAAATAATGGCCCTGTCCACTCTCTCAGGTGTACACCAAACATCCAATGGCACTGGTTCAAAGTAAAGCAGGGGATTTATAAACTGGGATCAGGTGCTGGAAAAGCACAGCTGGAGGCAGCATCACGAAGCAGGAGGATTGACGTTTGGGGCATAAGCCCTTCATCAGGAAGAGCCCTCATCAGAAACCAGGGCCTCATTACTCAATCAATATCATTCAATCACAATATCAGTAATTTTCACATGGACGATTTGCAGGAGTTTGCTACACCATCAAATTAGCCAGTAACGTCTGACTTTACAAAAACGGCCACACCATAGAAGGTGATTTATTGTTTGGAAAGCGCGATAGGGCATTGTGCACTTGGTTCCATCCAAATGCAGGCCCCTGATTGTGTGGGACAATGTTGGATTTTACCTATATGTTCTTCATACTCCCACAGTTAGCACACATCCATTCTCCAGCCACCCAGCTCCCTTCGTTCTCAAGGATAAGTATAGTTCAGCGTTCGTTCACTGTGGGCAAGAGATCATCATTTATTATCGCAGAAATGTGTAATCTGAACTGAAAGGGCGCAATGCAGTAATAGCTGAAGGCCAGATTGAATCCAGGGTCATTTATTTACAGCAGAACCAAAGTTTATTCAAGTAGTTTTGTTTCATGATGTCTTAATGAATCATCTAACGTAGTGACGAATATCTGTCATGTACAAATGTTGCCAGGGGTTGAAGGTTACAATGGTCAGATGTCTATCCAAAAGGGCTCCAGTACTGACTCAGAGTGGGTTCCAAAGGTGAAAGAGTGGCCTTTTATTTTGTCAAAAACCTGACAAAAAAGGATTGAGGTGATCATCTCATGAGGGTGTTTGGGGCCCTCATGTTGATGTGTTTTTACAGAATTGAACCCATTAAAGCCTCTCCCTATCCACGGGAGTCCTTCTCTGTTTGAGGACAGAATTGACACATTAAAAAAAAAACACAGGAATGCATAAATTAATAACCAAGGTTGGAAAGGTGCTTCGCAGCCAGACAATACTTGAAATTCAACTGCAGGAGATACGAGAGCAGATCATGGAGTCACAATCTGCCAATAGGAAGCTCACAACAACAGCAGAGAGACCACCTGAGGCGAGGCGATGGCCTAGTGGTATTATCAATGGACTGTTAATCTGAGGACCTGGGTTCGAATCCTGCTGTGGTAGATGGTGAAATTTGAATGTGATAAAAATCTGGAATTGATGCTAATACTGACCATGAATAAATTGTCAGGGGCAAAAAGCCCATCTGCCTCACGAATGCCCTTCAGGGAAGGAAACTGCCATCCTTACACAGTCTGGCCTACATGTGACTCCAGACCCACAGCAAGGTGGTTTGGTTCTTAATTGCTCTGTGGGATGGCAGGTAAACCCTGGCCCAGCCAGTGATGCCCTGATTCTAGCACTGAACACGGCCCAGGCAATGCAGTGGCAGCTGAGTGCCCATTGGCTTGTCCATGTTAAGAGTTACAGTGAAGGGGATAAGCAGATCTTTAACAGGTGTACAACAAGCCAGGGCAAGTTAGAATATTGCGCTCAATTCCAGTCACCCTCCTAGCGGAAGGATAACATGAAACGTGAGAGGGTGCAGAAAAGATTTACAAGGGTGTTGCCAGGGTTGGAGGATTTGAGCTATAGGGAGAGGCTGAACAGGCTGGGGCTGTTTTCCCTGGAGCGTCGGAGGCTGAGGGGTGACTTTATAGAGGTTTATAAAATCATGAGGGGCATAGATGGGGTAAATAAGCAAAATCTTTTCCCTGGGGTGGGGGAGTCCAGAACTTGAGGGTGAAAGGGGCAACATTTTCACACAGAGGATGGTGTGTGTATGGAATGAGCTGCCAGAGGAAGTGGTGGAGGCTGGTAGAATTACAACATCTGGCAAATGGGACTATCGGGTCAGCATGGCTGAGTTGGACCAAACTGTTTCTGTGCTGTATAATTCTATGGCTTTAAGTACTTCGTTGTACTTAACAGTCAGTCATTAATCAAAGCAATCTTCTCATGGGGGCAAGTCCGTGTAACTGCTGTGAAGTGAGTATATGACCAGGAGCAGAGACAGCAACAAAGGGAATGGTCTACAACCTTTGAACTGAACAATGTCTATGGCAACCAGAAAGGTTATAGGTCAAGGACCTATTAGAAAAAAGAATCATGCCTTTTACAGAGGAACCTCAATTATCCAAAGGACATGAATGGGCAGTATTTAGTTTGGTTAATTGAATTCCGGATAATCGAATGCTGGATAACATAGTTTAGCCGATCATCGGGACTTTGCAATCTTGCCGGATAATCCGATATTCGGATAATTGAGGTTCCTCTGTACATTGTGAATTCCTGTAGCCAGGGTTATAAGTGTACCGAGGCTTTGGGGTGGGAAGGGGTGAAGCTAGGGTTATTCTCAGAGCTGAGCATGTTTAAGGGCAGCATTCATTTCAAATCTTGAAGAGTAAAGGGTAAAGTTGCGATAGTCCTACTCTCTCATTAATGAGAGAGATGACTGGGGATGGTTTAATCTGAGGGTCACTATGTCTCAGGCAAGGGGAGAGATTGAGAGGGAGAGGCCTTTATGATGTGGGAATTGAAGATGCTGCTGTTGGCGTCATTCTGCATCAGAAGCCAGCCATCCAGCCAAATGAGCTAACCAACTTGCAGTTGTTAGGTCAAAAAGGAGAAACTGTTTCTGGTGGCAGTGACTTGAGGGAATTGTTGAAAGAATCAGAGGGCTATAGATTTGTAGACGGAGCAAAAATATGATCTACAATTCCACTGGATCTCCAAGGATTGAAATATGGAAGCGTAAATGTTGTTATTAGCAGCAAATTTCAAAATAACCTTGACCCAAAGTACATTGATCACTATTTGATGGGTGTTTCAGTGATTTCTTTGTTTATGATCTTTCTTTTATTTGATTGATTTATTTATTATCATGTGTGTTTTGTTACAAAATAGTAAAAGATGCTGTATTGTCTCAATACCCTCCGCTGCATCTTAAATCGCAAGAAAAAAACAAAACATAGACTACAAACGCAGAAAAATGAAGAAATAAAGACGTTTATTCCTTGGACCTGGGTGTCACTGAGTGGGCAGGCATTTATTGCCCAGAGGGCAGTTAAGAGTCAGCCACATCGCTGTGGGTTTGGAGTCACATGTAGGCCCAGACCGGGTAAGGACATGGACAGAGACAACACAACTCCAGATGCTGGAATCCAAGGTGGACAGGCAGGAGGCTGGAAGAGCACAGCAAGCCAGGCAGCGTCAGGAGGTGGAGAAGTCAACGTTTTGAATGTAACCCTTCTTCAGGACCTGGTAAGGATGGCAGATTTCCTTCCCTAAAGAACACTAATGAACCTTTTTAATTGAACTCAAAATCTTCACCATCTGCTGTTGTGGGATTTGAACCCAGAGAATCAGCCTCGGATTCTGGTGTTACTGACCCAGTGATATTATCACTTCACCAGCTACCTACCTCCTCCTGTGTGTTTAACAATGAGAACTCACGAAGGCTCTTCTGTCCTGGCTCAGAAGGTTTTCAGTATTGAAAGAAGGATGCTGATTGTAATGGAGGGTGAAGACCGGGTGGTTTTAAACGAGCATTTTACATTCTGAAGAAATTAAAAATTTGTTCCCTTCTGGGTGCGGAACAGATGACAGTTCCTAATTCCCAGCTGCAGGAATGTGAGGGGTGACAGGTCACTGTCCTTCCTCCAGGATGTGGGGATATCTTGGTGCTGTCATTCAGTCTCTCAACACTGTGGATCTCAGGAAGGCCGCATCCATACTGTCAAGACTAAAGCAAACTACAGTGGACATTGGAAATCAGAGGCTGAAAACAGAGCACGCTGGAGGTCCCCAGCAGATCAGGCAGTATCAGTGTGCCCTGAGGGAGGTATCGTTGTTGAGAGAGGTGACTGCAGTGTTCACATTGTACTCACAGACATGTACGAGTGGCTACAGGAGATTCTTTTTATTATATGCATAGTTACAATGCTAGAATTATCGCAGATCTTATGTTTATTTCCATCATTTGTCTTGGTTATAATTGTACACTTTGTGAGTAGTTATGTAACTAATATCCCAGATATAGCCCTCCAGCTAAAACATCTGCTTGGTCAAGGGGATAGATTTAAAGGGAAAAACGCTGGAAGAACTGAGGATGCTGGAAATCAGAAATAAAAAGAGATTCCTGAAGAAACTCAGCAGGTCTGGCAGCATCCGTGGAGAGAAAGCAGAGTCAACTCTTGTTCAGAACTGATTTGATGCAAACCTAGAGTCTGACGGGAGGACAGATAGGGTGCTGTAAGGAGGAAATTCTAGAGTGCTGTATTTGGAGCCTTGAAGATCAGAGATACTCATTTAGGGAGGAGTGCTGAGACTTTGGGAGGCTGCTGTGTTGGAAGAGGTCACAGAGATAGTGAGGAAGTGAGACTGTGGATTTGCACACGCAGGTTTGGATTTTAAATTCGGGACATTGTTGGAGCAGGAACACATGGTTTGGTGACTAACGCCCTCCAATATCTCTGCAAATGAGTCAATTTCACCTTGTCAATATCCAACTGTAGAATCTGGAGTTGGTACTTAAAGAGTTAATGGATCAATTCTTTGAAGTTGATGTTTATTCTGTAAGTCAAGTGAGTGCTCATAGCTACGAGCGATACTTATTGGATTAAGGTTGCTGTTTATTCAGAAAAAAAACACACATGATGTACTCAGTACACACCAACACATTCAGGAGACATAGATATAGCCACACAGTGTTGCAAGAGGGTCGTGTTCAATTTCTTTCTACCATTTTTCCAGTAATAGATTCCTTGGAACAGCTTCCAGCCGCTATGAGGGTGAACAGCTGTGTGAAATTTTACAGAAATAGTCCTATCAAAGTCCTTCATAGTGACACTCAGTGTTTCCCAGATATACAGAGACAATGTAAGGAGTCTGATGATATTGGACAGGCAGCATATACACAGGGCCACTGGGCATTGGGAGCCACACTGAGATTAGGCCTTTCTTCCAGTTGCGTGTTCTATCTTCAGGGATGGCTGTAACCCGTGACATTTATAGAAACACTTTAAGGAGTTCAAGAGGAAACCTACAGAGCGGCAAGGAACAAAGTGAGGCTGAATTAGCACTGACAGCATCGACCAAAGACAATGCAACAATTGCATACAAGAAAACATCGTAAAGTTTGTAAAATAAAAGAGGTGCCACTCGTGTCAACCCTTTCCAGAGTGCAGAGTTTTTCTGCTGGACAGTCAATGCAGGAGCAGACTCAATGGGCTGAACGGCCTATGTCTGATCCGATGTCTAATGGAGACTGACCTGTAATGGCGGCCAATACCCAACAACACTGAGATGGGTTTCAGTGGGAGCTTGCTCTCAGTAAAATGGCTGCTGTGCTTCCGAACGTAGAGTAGTGACCATGCTTCACAAATGCTTCATTGGTTGGACAGCACTTTGGGAGATCCCGCGGTTGTCGAAGGTGCTTTGTAAATGCAAGTGTTTCATTAACAGGCTGAGCAGAGCTGTGACACAGAGCAGGCAACACAGTGCTGGGAGGGGAGAGAGATCGAGCCCAGTGTGAGGGGAGGGAGAGAGAGATCGAGCCAGTGTGAAGGGGGAGAGAGAGAGTTCAAGCCCAGTGTGGGGAAAGAGAGAGATCGAGCCCAGTGTGGGGAAAGAGAGAGATCAAGCTCAGTGTGAGGGGGGAGAGAGAGAGAGATCGAGCCCAGTGTGAGGGGGGAGAGAAAGATCGAGCTCAGTGTGAGGGGGGAGAGAGATCGAGCCCAGTGCGGGAAAAGAGAGAGATCAAGCCCAGTGTGGAAAAAGAGAGAGATCGAGCTCAGTGTGAGGGGGGAAGAGAGAGAGAGATCGAGCCCAGTGTGAGGGGGGAGAGAGAGATCAAGCCCAGTGCAGGGGGAGAGAGAGATCGAACTCAATGTGAGGGGGGAGAGAGAGAGAGATTGAGCCCAGTGTGAGGGGGGAGAGAGAGATCAAGCCCAGTGCAGGGGGGAGAGAGAGAGATTGAGCTCAGTGTGAGGGGGGAGAGAGAGAGTTTGAGCATAGTGCGGGGAAAGAGAGAGATCGAGCCCAGTGTGGGGAAAGAGAGAGATCGAGCTCAGTGTGGGGAAAGAGAGTGATCGAGCCCAGTGTGGGGAAAGAGAGTGATCGAGCCCAGTGTGGGGAAAGAGAGTGATCGAGCCCAGTGTGGGGAAAGAGAGAGATCGAGCCCAGTGTGGGGAAAGAGAGAGATCGAGCCCAGTGTGAGGATGGAGAGAGAGAGATCGAGGTCAGTGTGAGGGGGGAGAGAGAGATCAAGCGCAGTGCAGGG